>NC_054470.1:98823436-99124813 GCF_017639515.1 Carcharodon carcharias
CAAAACCATGACACCTCTTCTCTATCCACCTTCATCACTAAGACCTTTAGCTCTACATCTGTGGCCCTGGATCTCTCTCTCTCTCTCTATTACCTGTTGTTCTATTTTCCTCATTTAGAATTGCAGCAATAGTATTCAGCAGCAGCCTTCTGCAACTCAGTGCCACTTACCTTTAAAAGGGACTGACTGCCTTTCAGAATAGAAGACTGACTGCACCGCATGCTATTCACACCCAGCCCTCAGCTCCCTGCTGATCACAAAGGCAGCCAGCAGCATGGCAGATACTCGGCCCTATACCACAGATTTGCAACCAGTGGGTTATATGTATTTATAAGGATCTGTAGGACATTATTGAGCCCTAATGCTTTACCTCCTATTCCCTTGAAAACAATTAGTGATCTGTTCCTGTTTTACTCACTCCTAAGGTTGCCAACGGTGATTAAATTTATTCCCGGAGGTTTCATCACATGACTTTCCCACATGCTCCAGCCATTCATCACTGCTGATACCCCCCCAACTGTTGTAATCACAAGCCAGCCCCCTGCCAAGCCAATCACGATCATTATCACCAACCCAATCTTTCTCCCTCATTCTCCATCACACTCTTGGGTTGTGGTTTTGTTTCCACTTTGAATACTATTTGGATCTCTCCTCAGGTAACTTGTGGCTTGTTCTGGGTTGGGAAGATTTCGCAGGTCCAACTGCAGTAGGTTTCTTCAAAAACTCCTTTCTTTATGCTATAGTATAGGATAGGCTTTTACATACGTACATTGCTTGTTTGTACAGACTGTTCCATCTTCTCTTCTTAGTTGCTTGCACATGACTGCTGATGTCACTGTTACATCATGGTACATGTCACTATCTCATTACCATAACTATTGACCCATTATTGTGCAGCTCCATTCCTCATCTACCTGTAAGCCACTGTGTCCTAACAGTGACTTGAATTTCTTTAATTTGCAACTACCTTTTGAGCTTCCTGTAACTCCGGGTAAACAAGACCCATGGCTCAATATTGAGGATACTTCAGTCCTTACCATTTAGGTATAAGAATTGTTCCGCGCTCTAGTACTCCCAAAATAGGGAGGGTTGTGCTAAATGTACTAATGAATGTAAAACCTTCCATTTAATTCCTCGCATGAAGAAAACTTCCCTGCTTCACAGGATAGGCTTCATAATGCAAGTTTAAATGCTTACCCAAACCAGCATGATTAACACGATCCATAGCCTTAACAAGATCCACACGAGGCAAAATACTCTCCTTTCCTGGTGCTTGAATTTTCATTTGTTAATCTATTTGGGAACTATTTTTTGTAAGAAATAAATCATTTTAACCTAACTGCATATCATAGCCAAAAACATAATGTTCCAATGTAACAAAACAACAGATCCATCCATTAATGGTCGATATCAGAGCTTTTAGATATACACCAACTGGTTAGACTAGACATCAAAGAAACTTTTGTAGTTATGTTTGGTTAGGATATTACAGATTTGAGATGCTGAAGAAATTTCCAAGTGATTCGGAAAAGGGACAAAAGTTAATGAGAAACGATGATAATGAGTCACAGTAAGACAGCAAAACTGCTATAAAAAGTGAAGGAATGGATGAATATAAAAATTATGAATGTAAAAGAAATTTAGATCAACCAAAAAAGGCAAATCCAATTTGCATATTAGAATCATTAGAGAGTGAGTGGAGCAACTGGCTCTGTAGGTTCCTTTACAATGTCAGAGCTGATCATTTGTGAGCTGAAATGAAGTGCCTGGCATTCATGCTGGCAATCGGGCTGTTGCTGTCCTTCCTCACAGGCTCTGGAAAGCTAGATGGAGTAGAAGGTAATCAGGAATTCAAAGAGCATTGCGGCTATGATTATGTACAAAAAGTATTTGAGATCTGTGGGGGTTTGCCCTGGAGAGCTCTCACTCCCCATCAATTTGGTGAGTATCAAAATCCTTTCTATTGACCAGGGTTGAGAATAAATCATTGATCCCTAACATTTTAAGTGTTTCAATGCTACTCTTATTAAAATGTGATGTAATTTTATTTATCAATGGACCAGTAATACAGTGATCATAGTAGCTTCATTATCACAAATGAATATTTACACCCATACATGTGGAGATTGGCCCAAGAAAAGTTCATTGGAGTCTAAAGCATATAAAATGTTAGACTTAAAACAAAGTGGGTTAATAATCTTCCCAAAGATAACTAAAAGCAAGAGACTTGCATTTATATAGCGCTCTTGACGACCACAATGAAGCACTTTTGATGTATAGCCACTGTTGTAATGTAGGAAATGTGGCAGCCAATTAATGCATAGCAAGGTCTCACAAACAGCAATGTAATGATGACCATATCATCTGTTTTTGTAATAAAGATCTTCCAGTACATCTGGGATTAATAAAACAAAGGCCTGGATTTTCCGAGCAGCAACAATGCTAGTCGGATTGTCACTGTACTCGAAAACTCCCCTGAGCTGATGCTGCAGCGCAATTCAGACCCCAGCTTTCACAGAAATGCACAGTGCAGCCTCCTTCGGGGAATGGAGTGGAGCAGAGTAGGGTGAGAGGAAAGACGGGGCATGCTCCATTTATATGGCACTGGTTGTCATATGGTGAGCTTAATTGTACAGTCTGAATGTTATTAAATGGATGAGTGAGTGAATGGGTGGGTGGACGAGTGAGTAGGGGGTAGGTTGGTGAGTTGTGTAGGTGAGTAAGTGGGTGAGGTGGGGGGTGGCTGAGGTGGGCAAGTGAGTAGTAGGTGGGTGGGTGAGTTGGGTAAGTGGGTGAGGTGAGCTCATGGGTGAGGTGGGTGAAGTAGGTGGTGGGTAAGTGGGTAAATGGGTAGAAGGTAGTTGGGTGAGTGGGTATCAGGTTGGGAGATAGTTGGGTGGTCAGGTCTGGTCATGGGGGAGAGTCAGTTGTGTTGGGTTGCAGGTGGTTGGGGATAGCTGGGTGGTTGGGGGATAGACGGGTGGTTAGGTGGATAGTCAGTTTGGGGGCGTAGTTGAGTCTGGTCAGCGGATTGTCTGGGGTCAGGAGGTAGTTGGGAGTATCAGTGGATAGTCAGGGAGGTCAGGGGGTAGTTGGGGGTCAGTGTGAGTGATTGGGGGGTGGGGGGTGATCAGTTATGTAGTTAGCCAGATGATAGGCTAGGTTTTAACCTGTCTACCATTTCCTGTTAAATACCATGGAACTGTCCAAAGTCTCTGACTCTAGCTCAGAGTTGGAGACATTCCTGAAGGATCCCAAGGAGCAGGTCCATCAGAAGTTGAAACTTCCCAGGCAATTCCCACGGAGGTTTGTGTGACAGGACTTCCATAGGGTCCCAATGAGCACTTTCAGCCAGATGTCCTGTCTCTGACAATCCGGAGACTGGAAGGTTTGGCTCAAAAAATTAGAAAGAATATGCTGGAAGTGCAACACCTGTTTAAAATTACACAGAGAATGCATGAAATGTTAGAATATTTTTCTCCTTATATTGAAACACACTTTCTGGAGTGCACAGTTTCACTTGTATCGTTTCAACCAGATCAAATGAGTTGCAATTTAGAGTTAGTTAAAGAGCCAGTCATCATTTAATCTACAATAACTGTGCTGAGGTACTCAATGAGATCCAGGAATCTTTTCGAAGTTGATCCCAATCCCGCTACCATAACGTCTGGAAGTGCAGCAGAAATGTGGTGCTGATCTTTCACTAAATTTAAAATAGCAGAATGGGAGCAGCTCCAGGGAAATTCCCATCCAGGTGTTTCTGTTCAAAATGCCTGCTGCACACTAACCTTAAAAAAATGTGTATCTGAACAATGACTGCTTAAATAATGTGAATTATGGATGGAATTTATTTCCAGTTCCTTTTAAGTAGTGAATATGCTTCACTTTTTCACAACAGTGGGTTGTCTTGAACAAAGTGGAGGTGGGGAATGCTATTACTCAGAGGTTTCAATGCTTCTTCTGCCAAAGTTATGGTGGGTAAGCTGAGAACCCCATTCACTTTTACTTACCCTCCAGCCTAACAACGTTCTCACTGCCTTTGCTGGACGTCACTGCTTGTGATCCCTCATTTTAAAAGCCCGACAAAGTTCAAAGCCTTCACATACAAATATACAAATTAGGAGCAGGAGTAGGCCACTCTGCCCCTCAAGCCTGCTCAGCCATTCAATAAGATCATGGCTGATCTGATTGTAAACTCAACTCCACATTCCCACCTACCCCCGACAGCCTTAAAACCTGTTCCTCCAGGAACAGCACGTTCTCAGATTCATGATGCCGCCCAGGAGGTATCCTTAATTTCCACCCTTTAACAAAGTCACTTAATATTATTGCAGGAGGAAAGGAACACAATGAATATGGGAGGATGGGCAATTTATCCCTGATGAACAGGCCATAATGGTTGTGAGAGGAAGGAGCACCAGAGGAAGTATTTACAATATTCAACATCTCGCCCACTTTGAGGAACAGCCCATGAAACTGATGGGGAGGTGCTCTGCAGTTGCAATGGGTGATGGCGATGATGGGGCACAAGGCTGGCACATCAATAGAGGCTGTAGACTTACATAGCCACGGCACATCTGTGGAGCAGCCAACAGCCACAACCTTCCACATTCGTCTTTGTTTCCGATTATGTTCATCCATTCCTAAATTGTCAACCACATTTTCAGTCGATGTACCATAGTAACAGAGGATTAGGCAATGGAGGAAGATGATGAAGATGAATACAGTTTCTAGCCCACTGATGATTTGAATGGGTCGGTGACATGAGGATAATTGAGCCTTATAGAAAGGAGACCAGCAGAATTGTCTGAAGACTCAGAACACCTCCACCTGAGACAGATGTCTAGCATTTGACTATTGCAGATTGTGATGAGAAATGTATATTTCTATATTTTTGTGGTTATGTTTTCTGTGCAGCAAGCTGTGGGTGTGTGTGTGTGTGTGTGTGTGCCCAGTGTTAATTAAACTGGGGGAATGTTACTAGGGACTGGTGTCATGAAGATATTAATGTATATACTGTTATTGGAAATTATTTTAAATTGGATTTGTAGTAGGGTCTGTGTCTGTGGGTATGAGTGTATGTGTCTTAATTGGATTGAAGTCAACTAGCCTGGGTGCTTTGATGTATAGCATTTTTGAGATGTTAAACATTAAGGAAGTTAAGGTAAAGAGTAGATTTGCATTTTGTTGAATAAACCATTCAAAAAACTGGGGGTGAAATCTTGCACCTCGCTAGGAGACAACAAGCAATATGTTTATATTACTAATACAATTGGTACTATGAAAGGGGTTTATTGTTAGAAGAGGTAGAGTTCAAATAGCCTGGTGATACAATGAGAATTTGCATTCAAAGGGAAGACTAGGTATATACAGAAACGTATATAGGCATGTAATAACTAAGTAGTCTATAAGCCCTACCACTGTATCTGCAAAGGAACAAATTGGAAGGAACCTCATTTTGAATTCATAAGATAAAATGTGCTTTGCCTGGTATCTGATTAAAGTTTATGGGTTATTGTTGCCTTGGGGAAGATTACCTGGGAGTGATTAATTTGGGGATTTGTTTAAAAGTTATCATGGTAGTAATTTGTAGATATGTGTATGTGTTTAAATTTGTTGTTAAATTAATAAACATTTAATTTAATTTATATAAAAAGCCTCTTGAGGCTTGATGGTTTTTATTCCTGAATTCAGAGCTGCATCTCAAACATGCCAATTGAAATTATAGGTTATGACAGTTATTTAAAATTTCCCTCTGGGACTTCAAGTAACTCGGCCTTTACCAGCTACTGTGTCATGGCAACGGGCTGTCTGAGAGGTCTAAGAAATGATAGGCTGAAGTTACTTGATTTGTGCATTTGCAATAAGAGGATATGGTGGGTTTGAGTGACAAGTAAATAGGTTGGCTCTGAAATTTGCATTTTGAGAAATTGAGAAATTGATTTTTCAATTGTTGAATTTCAAAAGGGAGTTCAGAGGTGGGAAGGAACATTTGCTCCATGAGTAAACAGGGGAAGAGATATTAAATATATTGACCCAAAAGTAGAGGCAAAAAAGAAAACATAAAGGATTTTTATATTTGTAGAATTTGAGTTTCAAAGAGGTGTTTGAGGATAATGGAACCTGAGATGAAAGGGGAAAAGATATTTGAGGAAAGGGATGTTTAACTGTTGAAAATGGCTGTGGGGGAAGACACTGAAGGGCAGCTTCTTTGTGTGTGAGCTGCTGAGAAGCTGTAAAAGTTTTGAATTGGAGGCAGACACCCAGTGTTAATCCAGGAGAGTCTTTGTTTTAGGAAACAGTTTGTTTCTGAACATTTTTTTGGAATTGCACATCAGAATGTCAGTTTCTAAGATGTCGTGAGGTGAACCTTTGTTAAGGTGACAACAATTCCTTGACTTGGGTATTACTTACTGGATTTTTATGGTTAAAAATCTATAAGGGTTTGTTGCCAGAAAGGTAGTTTAAGTGTGTACTTTTGACCAAGCATGTTTTGGGGCTTATTCTGTAAGACTGTTTTAACTGTGTGACTTTAATCTTGTGTGTTTAAGTTTCTTTTCCTCCTTAATGAATATTCTAGTTTTTAAAATTCTAAAGGTGTTGCTGGAGTTTTGTGCTGTTGAGGTCAGTATCTCTTCATTGTCACAATAAATAAAAAGGTTTACAATCAACGAGACAGACTTCACTCTGGGGCCTGGCTTGCTAAGCAATAGCATCAGCTGTGGCCTTAACAAATTTGGGGGCTATTGTGAGATCAAAATTCCTTGATTGGATTTGAATTTGTCAATCTAAAGGATACGAGTATGAGGAAGACACTGAACTCCGGAATTTTGTGTTGAAGGATATTAAAGTGGTTGGACTGCAAAATGGCTTTAGCAGTTGCTAAGACTTTTCTGGAAGTGGAAGATATAAGATTGGATTATTGGACATTTTGACTTGGCTCAGCTGAGGGAGTTAGCAGATAAAGTGCAGGTAGAAATAAAAGTGGAATTTCGTAAGGCTGTTATGATTAAAGTACTTATCCAACATTTTAAGTTCGAGGAGGAGACAACTGAAACTAGCATGTCACAGCTAGAGGAAGTAAGAATTCAGTTGCAGATGAAGCGATTGATATAGAAACAGACAAAGGCAAAAAAAAACTCAAATTGGAGGAAAGGGAAAGAAGGAGAAGAATATTTGAATTGGGAGAAAAAGAGAAAGGAAGAGAAATGAGAAAATGATTTAGAAAGAAACGGACAGATTGAAAGAAATATAAATAAAAAGAAGTTTGCATGCCGGAAAGAAAACAAGAAAAGGGAAAGAAAAGATTGCAAGAGTTAGAAATGTGAAAACTTGAACTTGAACTTCAGGGAGAGAATAATGGGGAAAGGGATAAGGAAAGAGATAGAGAGCTCCAGAGAGAGAAAAAAGCCTGGCAGTATGAACAGTCTAAACAAAGCCTAGAATAAAGGAAGAAAGAAGAGATAGTGATTCAGATGGTGAGTTTGATTCCTTTGAGGAATTTGGTTTAACTAAGAATCTTTGTTTAGTATCTAATTTTACAGAGGTTGGAGTTGAGATAAATTTCACCTGATTTTTAAAGATAACTATGGAGTTGGATTGACCAAAAGATGCTTGGACCAAAATGTTAGAAAGTGTTCTGTCAATTACAGCCATGAATGTGTATGTTAGCTTATCAGAAGAACAATCTTCAAACTACCAAGTGGTTAAAAGAGCAATACTAAATGCTTATTAGCTAATCCATGAAGCTTATCAGTTAAAGTTTAGGACCACAAGAAAGAGACCTTTGTAAAGTTTGCAAGACAGAAAGAAACTCCATGGGATCAATAGTTTTGATCACTGAAGTTAGAGAAGACTTTTGAAAACGTAAGGGAAATTATGATTGTGGAAGAATTTAGAAATAGTATTCCAGTAACCATCAAAAATTATTTAGATGAAGGACAAAGTAAAATGATCAGAGAAGCTGCTGTTTTAGTCGAATCTTAAGATATTTCACCCAGACAATTGAGTGTGGGAAAGGGATCATATGGGTGTTCACAAGGAAATTGGAGATTTAGAAAGCCTAGTGATGAAGGAAAAAGTGCTAGTAATAAGGAGCAAACTACATACACCAGTTGATTAAAGATGAGAAGATAGAAAACAAAGGTGAAGGGAGCAAGGTAATATGTCATTATTGCAACAAGGCTGGACATATGAGATGGAATTGCTGGAAGTTAAATGGGAGACCGATTGCAGTGATAGGAACTCAGAAGAGTTATGTAAATAGAAGTGCTTTGGGCTTTGAGTCCCAAGGGAGAGATAAACCAGTAGCATTCATATCAGTACACAGGGAAGAGTCAGAATTAGCCAGTGAGGTGGAAATGTGTTCTTAGCCTACCCAAGCACAGGTTACAGAGATGTTCAAAGATTTTATATGTGAGGGGAAAGTATACTCTTGTTTGGGAAAAGAAAGGAAATCTGTTAAAATAATGAGGGATACAGGTACCAGTCAATCACTAATATTATGGGGTAGTGCCATCTGCTGTCCAGAAAGGTTATTGCAGGTGAAATTGTTACTTGGTGGAATACATGGGCCAGAATTTTTCCATCGGTGAGCTGAGGACGGGGCCCGCTCGCCGACGTGAAAATGACATGGGATGACTTTGGGGGAAACACCTGATGTCATCCCGCCCAATTTAAATATTCAGGAAGGTGGGCAGACAGCGCGATCAGCTGTCCGCCCGCCGACCTGTCAATGGCCAATTGAGGCCATTGACAGGGTAGTTAACCCAATTAAAGGCCTTACCCGTACAACCTTAAGGCTGGCGGGCAGGCCAGGAGCCCCGGCGGGCTTCTGATAATACATGAAACCTCATCCACTGGTGGGATGAGGTTTCATGTCTGTTTTTAAAAAGTGATATTTATTAACATGTCCCATCTCGTGTGACACTGTCACATGAGGGGGGCATGTTAATAATTTCTTTATTTTTCTATTTTTGATGTTTATAAAACTTTCACCGATCTCCCTGCGCCAGCATTTAGTCTCAGGGAGATGTGCACTCTTTTGCATGCATGCGCAAAAGGGCACACTCTGACAGTTGGGGAATCCCTACCCGCCACCCCCTCCCCCCCCCCCCCCACTCCCCACACAGGAAGTGCATAGCGCTTCCCGTCAGGCGGCCCGCCCACTCAAAATGGCGGCACGTCCGCCACCGAGCTGATGGGGCCCACCTGCCCATAAAGGGCAAAATTCTGCCCATAGAGAATTTAAAACTATCTATACTGTTGGACATAGTCACGTGGCCCCACGGGATGCAAAAGTAAAAGCTATTGTGGAGTTCCCTGTGCCTACAACAAAATGGGAAGTTTTGTGATTTATTGGCATGAGTGGATTTTATTGAAAATGTGTGCCAAATTTCAGCAGTGTAGCTGCTCCAGTAACTGGTTTATTAAAGAAGAACAGAAGATTCGAATGGACACAGGAGTGTCAGACTGTGTTTGACAGATTAAAAGCTGTACTGTTTCGCAAGTTCTGTCGAAGGGTCATGAGGACTCGAAACGTCAACTCTTTTCTTCTCCGCCGATGCTGCCAGACCTGCTGAGTTTTTCCAGGTAATTCTGTTTTTGTTTTGGATTTCCAGCATCCGCAGTTTTTTTGTTTTTATCTCTGTGTTTAATTGACTGCCACTGCTCTTCAAGAAATGCCTACCTCCTTGAAGAAGTTCTGTTCCTCTCTGCGACAAGATTTCCGTATACTCGAACGCAAGTTCTGTCGAAGGGTCATGAGGACTCGAAACGTCAACTCTTTTCTTCTCCGCCGATGCTGCCAGACCTGCTGAGTTTTTCCAGGTAATTCTGTTTTTGTTTTGGATTTCCAGCATCCGCAGTTTTTTTGTTTTTATCTCTGTGTTTAATTGACTGCCACTGCTCTTCAAGAAATGCCTACCTCCTTGAAGAAGTTCTGTTCCTCTCTGCGACAAGATTTCTGTATACTCGAACGCAAGTTCTGTCGAAGGGTCATGAGGACTCGAAACGTCAACTCTTTTCTTCTCCGCCGATGCTGCCAGACCTGCTGAGTTTTTCCAGGTAATTCTGTTTTTGTTTTGGATTTCCAGCATCCGCAGTTTTTTTGTTTTTATCTCTCTGTTTACTATACCTGTTCTAGCAGCGCCTGATTATACAAAACTGTTTAAAATGGTTGTTGTTGCCAGTGATGTAGGTACTGGTGCTGTTTTGCCTCAGGAAGATGAAATGGGAATTGAAAAGCCAGTAGGATATTATTCACAGAAGTTGAATGTGCATCAGAAGAAATATTCAACTGTGGAAAAAGAGTATTTTAGTTTGGTTCTGGCTCTGTAGCATTTTGAAGTGTCGTGTTACAAGTAACTCTTCAGAGATGACCCTATATACTAATCATAACCTTTTGAATCTTCTGGAGAAATTTCGGGATAAAAACACCAGATTGTTCCGGTAGAGTTTATTAAGACAACTATTCAATTTGAAAATTATACATGTGGCTGGAGGGGAGAATATCATTGTGGATGTGTTGTCAAGAGCTTAACTTCAGAAGGACTTGGATGTTGGAGATTGAAAAATTGACTGGAATGAACTTTATTCTTGCCGAAGTGTATGTTTTCATGTTTGTTACAAGTACCGTATAGTGTGATAGTATTTTGCATAGATAAGTATATTAAGTAATAAGTGGGTTAAGAAAATGGAAATGTCCTTAGAAATATGACGTTTCATTTTTTTGCTTCGAAGGAGATGTGGTGAGAGATGTATATTATAATTTTGTGATTGTTTTCTGTGTCAAATGCTGTGGGGGTGTGTGAGTCCAGGGTTAATTAAACAGGGGGAATGTGAATCAGTACAGGTTGTCCGTGAAGTCAGAGAGATGAAAGACTAAAGGTGTTAGGTGTGTTAATTTGTAATGAGGTTATGGTGGGTTTGAGTTACAAGTAATAGGTTGGGTCTGAAATTTGCATTTCGAGATAAGTTGGGAAGTTGAATTTTTAGCTGTTGAATTTCAAAAGTGAGCTCAGAGATGAGAAGGAACATTTGAATCTTATAGGGATTCCATGAGTAAACAGGGGAAGGTATATTAAACCTAAAAGTAGAGGCAAAATAGAAAACATGAAAGATTTTTATATTTGGAGAAGTTGAGTTTCAAAGAGGTGTTTGAGATAATGCTGAGGGGCAAGGTGAAAATTATATTTAAAGAAAGGGATGTTTAAATGCTATGGGGGAACTCACTGAAGGCCAAATTATTTGTGTGTGAGCTGCTGAGAAGATGTGAGAGTTTTGAATTGGAGGCAGCCGCCCAGTGTTAAGCCAGGAGAGTCTTTGTTTTAGGAAACAGTTTGCTTCTGAACCTCCTTTTGGAATTCTGCATCAGAGTGAAAGTGGCTGAGAAGTCATGATGTGTACCTTTATTAAAGTGACAGCAATTCGTTGATTGGGTAATACTTACTGGATTTTTATGGTTAAAATCTATAAGGGATTATTGCCAGGAAGGTAGTTTAAGTGCATGCGTTTGGCCAACAATGTTTTGGGGGGTTGTTCTTTAAGAATGATTTAACTGTGTAACTTTTATCTTGTTTGCTTAAGCTTTTTTTCCATTTTAATAAGTATGTTACTTTTTAAAATTCTAAAGGTGTTACTGGAGTTCAATGCTTTTGAGGTCAGTAGCTCTTCCTCCTCATTTTCACAATTAAAAAATATGTTTATGATCAGCAAGATAGACTTTACACTAGGGTCTGGCTTGCTCAGCAACAACATCAGCTGAGCTCATAACAATATAGAGGTTGGTGCTGGAAGACATCATTGCTGAACCACAGTAAATGAAATAACATTCGTTATTAGCAAATGTCAATACTTCACCTACATCAAACAGCAGTAAGGTGGCATTGGTTTAGTTTGGTCTTTTCTGCAGAGAGAACATTTTTAGCACAGAAAGAGGCCATTTAATCCATTTATTCCTAACTGAAAAAGAGCTATCCAGCCTATTAGAAATCATATTTGTAATTTTAATTTAATGTTTTTAATTTTCTGGTCTGACAGCTGGAGATTCTCCTCATTGATCATTTCATGTCACATGACCATGTCACAGTTATTAACTATATTTATAAAATCAGAGTTGACTACAAGTGCTGTAGTTCCTGAATCAGTTCTTTGGATCACAGCTGATCAGCCCGGTCACTTTCTACCACTTTTGAAAATGCATCCGGCAGACTATATTTTATTCATTTGTCAGGTGTGAGCATCACTGATAAGACCAACATTTATTTACCCATTTCTCATTGCCTTGAGAAGGTGGTGATGAGCCACCTTCTTGAACCATTGAAGTCCATGTGGTGTAGGTAATTCCATAATGTTGTAATTGGCATTCCAGGACTTTGATTGTGCAACAGTGAAGGAATGGCAATATAGTTCAAAGTCAGGATGGTGTGTGACTTGCAGAGGAACATGCAGGTGGTGGTGGTGTCCCTATACATTTGCTGCCTCAATTTTTTGTGGTGGCTTGTAAGGAGTTGTTGAAGATGTGTTCCTGTGTGTTCCTGCAGTGCAACTTGTAGATGGTACACTCTGCTACCACTGTGCCTCAGTGGTGGAGGGATTGAATGTTTAAGGTAGTGAAAGGGATGCTGATGATATGGGCTGCATTGTCCTGGATGGCACTGAACTCCTTGAGTGTGGTTGAAATTGCATTCATCCAGGCAAGTAGAGATTATTCCATCACACTCCTGACTTGTGCCTGCGGACAGACTTTGGGGAGTAATGGGCACTACTCACCACAGAATTCCAAACCTCTGACTAACTCTGTAGCCCCATACTTACAATTAGCCCAGTTAAAATTCTGGCCAATGGTGACCACCAGGACATTGATGGTGGAGGATCTAGCGATGGTAATGCCATTGAACATCAAGGCCAGATGGGTATGTTCCTTTTTGTTGGAGACGGTCGTTGCCTGGCACTTGTGTGGCGCAAATGTTACTTGCCACTTATCAGCCAAAGCTGAATGTTTTCCAGGTCTTGCTACATGCAGGCATGCACTGCCTTAATATTCAAGGAATTCCAAAAGGTAATGAACACTGTGCAACCATCAGCAACATCCCCACTTCCAACCTTCTGTGGGGGAAAGATTATTTGTGAAGCAGCTGAAAATGGTTAGACCTAGGACACTGTCCTGAGGAACTCCTACAGCAATGTTATGGGGCTGTGGTGTTTGACCTTCAACAACTACATCCTTCTTGCTAAGTATAACTACAGCCAGTTTTCCCTGACTCCCATTGACTTCAATTTTGCTAGGGCTCCTTGTTGCCACACTCGGTCAAATTTAGCCTTGATATCAAGGTCAGTCACTCTCACCTCATTGCTTGAATTCAGCAGTTTTGTCAAGGCTGTAATGAGGTCAGAAGCTGGGAATAAATGAGCAGGTTATTGCTGAGTAAGTGCTATTGATGACACCTTCCATCACTTTGCTGATGATCAACAGTAGACTGATGGGATGGTAATTGGCCTGCTTTTCATAGACAGAACATACCTGTCCCACATTGTTGGGTAGGTGGCAGTATTGTAGCTTGAATGTTTAAGGTGGTGAAAGGGATGCTGATGATATGGGCTGTATTGTCCTGGATGGCATTGAGCTCCTTGAGTGTTGTTGGAATTGCACTCATCCAGGCAAGTAGAGATTATTCCATCACACTCCTGACTTTTGGCTGGAAGCACAAGTCTTTAATACTACAACTGGGATCTTATCAAGGCCCATAGCCTTCCATTGATTTCATTGTAGAGGAAAATTGGGCCTAGTGCATAATGTGTGATGCATTCAATATCACCGATTTTATACCAACACCCACAATTATAGTTACTCTTATTAAGTGAGACACACTCCAGATGGAGACTTGCATATTTCACAACATCAATCTTCTTCATCTTTCCAGCCCCTTTTGTATCTGTTTGATTTAATAATAATGTTTTATCTCTTCCAATCCCATCAAAAGAATGAAGATGACTGACCTCAGGAAGATAGACAGTCTCTTTCCTGGACAGGAATGTTGAAATGAATGTTCACAGATCCCTGAAGGTAGCAGGACAGGTCAATAAAGTGGTTAAGAAGGCTTATGGAATCCTTTCCTTTATTAGCCGAGACATGGAATATGAAAGCAGGGAGGTTATGCTAGAACCATATAAAACATTAATTAAGCCACAATTTGAGTATTGTGTGCAGTTCTGGTCACCTCATTACAGAAAGGATATAATTGCATTAGAGAGGGTACAGAGGAGATTTACAAGGATGTTGCCAGGACTGGAGGGAGGTTTGGATAGGCTGGGGTTGTTCTCCTTGGAGCAGAGGAGGCTGAAGGAAGATTTGATTGAGATGTATAAAACTGTGAGAGGCCTGGAGAGTGGATGCGAAGGCCTTACTTACTTTGACAGAGAGGTCAGTGACAAGGGGGCATAGATTTAAAGTGTTTGGTAGAAAGATTAGAGGACAGATGAGGAAAAACATTTTCATCCAGAGGGTGGTAGGGATCTGGAACTCATTGGCCAGAAGGGCAGCAGAAACAGAAACTCTCAACCCATTTAAAATGTGTCTGGACGTGCATCTCAAGTATCGTAACCTGCAGGGCTACGGACCAGATGCTGGAAAGTGGGATTAGCTGGGCTGCTCGTTTTCAGGCCAGCACAGGCCCGAAGGCTCAAGTGGCCTCTTTCTGTGACATAGATTTTCTATGATTCTACGACAGTTTTGGAATTAGCAGCAGTGCATATCTAACATTAGGGGAAGTGCTGTGCCTGATTCTCTGATTATTTACATGAATGTTTAAAAAAACGAATTGCTACACCCACATTTTGAATATATGCCTCTGGTGGGTGAAGGTCCCCACCAACACCCCCAAAACAAACACTTAAAGTTTTGAATGTCAGATGTTAGGGTCGTTTCTGAGACTTCAACAAAGCTTCCATAGGAAACCCCAACATCTGACGGCGGGAAATTGGTTAGTGTTTTATGTTGGCTGGGAGTCTATTTATTGGTGGAGGTGACACTGTTCTTAGTTTGTGCTCAAGGACAGAAATTTCTGCTCATCGGGCGGACACGCGCCTCAACCTGAACGAGCTTAAAATGATGCACGGTGCTGCGGGGAGTCCCAACATCATGGTGCATTTGCATGATATTTTGGTCTGCGGGTGTGCACAGGAGCCGGCAGCACACCGGCCTATAATTAAAAGGCCTATTAAGGCCATTAGAGAACCAATGAAATGTAATTTTTAACCTTACAGTTGAGGAGCAGGTGAAAAGGCCAAGCGGCCTTTGCATTTTTTAGCTAACCTCATCCATGGGCGGGATGAGGTTTCCAACAGCAAATAAAAATAAAATAAAAATATTAACTTTTCATTAATAACATGTCGCTGCTCATGTGACATGAGGGCACATGTTTGGTGACATTTTTAATATCTTTATTTTTGTTTTCTTTATATCCTCAGCTCCCTGAGGCAGCTCTGCTTTTAGGAGCTTTTCCTGAGCGCACTTGCGCACATGCATGAAGTTCCCCGCTCACTAACCCCCCCCCGCCCCCCACCCCGGCAAGTAGGCAACGCTGCAGCACGTTTCACGCTGGGTGGGACTTAATTGGCCCGCTAGTCTGAGCTCGCAGTCTGGCCCTGATCGCTGGCTCACTGCTCCTGCTTACCCCCGCTGAGCCTGCCTGACAAGGGCAAATTGCTGCCCATACATTAGTGGTTCAAGTGACTTTCTTTTGTAGCATTGCTGAACATGGTACATTCTATTTTCGCTACCACAATATGCTTCATAGTGAGTGCTCAGCTTGTACCGTTTTCTCTTGCCAAAAGGGCTTCAAACTGAGAAGGATGAGGAAGAGCGAGATGCACAACACTTGCCTCATTGCTCACAGCACTTTAACACATATATCAGCTCAGGCATGGAGAACTGCAATGATATGGATGAAGGGGCACTGCATAAATTGCTCTTGATACATGAACAGAGGACAGAAGGAGCTGGGTTTTAAAAACAAGCCAGGTCATTGTTAAAGACTGATACTACAGATGCTGGAAATCTGAAATAAAAAATAGAAAATGCTAGAAACACTTGGCTGATCAGGCAGCTCCTGTGGAGAGAAACAGAGTTGACACTTCAGGTTGATGACCCTCATCAGGACTGAGAGAAGATAGAAATGTAGAGGTTTTGAGGGAGTAAAAGGGGGAGGGGGAGGAAGAACAAAAGGGAAGATCTGTGATTGGAGAGACCACAGAAGAGATTCACAAGAATGATTCCGGGATGAAGAACTGTAGCTATGAAGATAGTTTGGAGAGGTTGGGACTCTTTTCCTTGGAGAAAAGAAGGCTGAGAGGAGACTTGAGAGAGGTATTAATAATTCTGAGGGGTATGGACAGGGTAAATAGTGAGAAACTGTTCCCACTCAAGAAAGCATCAAGAACTTGAGGGCACAGATTCAAAATAATTGGGAAAAGGAGTAAATGTGATGTGAGGAATTTTTTTTTTCACCCAGTGGGTGGTTGTAGTCTGGAAGAAACTTCCTGAAAGGGTGGCGGAGGCAGGTTTGATCGAGGTATTCAAAAGAGAATTGGATTGCTACCTGAAAAGGGAGAATGGGCAAGGTTACAGAGATAAGGCAGGGGAGCGGGATGAGGTGGAATGCTCCTTTAGAGAGCCAGTGCAGACTAGAAGGGCCAAACAGTCTCCTTCTGCACTGTAAAGATACTGTAATTCTGTGACACTGATAGGAGGAGGGCAGGAGAGATTACATGATGAAAGATTTTGTGGTAATGAGTAGAGTAAAGAAACAAAACCTGAGATTAGATGAGACGTGCATGGTTGGATAGCAGCTGCCCAAATGCAATGTGAAGGGATAAGGAAAGAAATAAGAAAGTCCAAATTAGCAAAAACAAAACATGGAACAAAATGGAGGGAGAGTTGAACTCAATGGGCAGGACTTTTAGGTGGGCTTGCAGGTGCGATCAATGGGCCTTGGAGCTGCTGGGAAATGGACTGCTGCCCGTGATCAGCCCCTGACTGTGATTTCATGCTGGCGGGCCAATTAACGGCCAGCCAGTGTGAACCGCAGTCTGATATAATCAGCGCCTGACTGGGTTGAGGGTGGGAGGAGGGCGAGTGCTGAAGTCAGCGCCAGTGCGAGGGAGCACCTACAGAAAGCTCCCTAAAGGCAGAGAGCTTCCTTAGGAAGCTGGAGAATTTAAAAGTATCAAATAAAGATTTTTAAACCTGGAAGAAAAAATGTCCTCGCAACATAAGCAGTCACCTGAGCGTGGACATTATAAAAATCCTGTGCATAGTTCTTTTATTTAATAACATAAACCTCATCCCACCCTTGGATGAGGTTTCCTGATAAATGCAAAGGCTGCCTGGCCAATTCACCCACCTGCCAACCATAACGTTGGACGGGCAGTGAAAAATCCCAGTTCATTGTGCCATTAATTGGCTTAATAGCCCTCTTAATTGTTGGTGGGCACGCTTCCAAGTTTAGCACTTGCCCGTCAACTGAAATATCACGCGAGTGTACGATGACATCAGGACGCTCGACTGAAATCATCAGGCGCTATTTTATGCTCGAGTGGATCGGGTAGGCATCCACCCGCTCAGCGAAATATTCTGGTTAGTGTTAAATACAGAAGGCTATAGAGTGCTGAGTCAGAAGATGAGTTGCTATTTCTCGAGCTTGTACTCAGCTTCATTGGAACACTGGAGCAGGCCAAGGACAGAAAGATCAGCGTGGGAGCAAGGTGGAGAATTGAAATGACAATTGACAGGAAGCTCAGGGTCAAGCTTGAAGTCTGAACAGAGATGTTCTGCAATTTGGTCACCCAGTCTATGTTTAGTCTCCCAATGCAGAAGAGACCACGTTGTGAGTAGCGGTTACAGTATACTAAATTGAAAGTAGCACATGTAACTTGCTGTTTCACTTGTAAGGAGGGCTTCAGGCCTTGGGTAGTGAGAAGGGAAGAGGTAAAAAGAGGTGTTGCATCATCTGCGCTTGCATGGACAGGTGCTGTAAGAAAGAGAGGGGGTGTTGGACATGCCTGAGGAGTGGACCAGGGTGTTGCAGAGGGAATGGTCCCTTTGGAATGCTGAAAGGGGAGAGGAGGGAATGATGTGTTTGGTGGTGGCATCCCGCTTGAGGTGGCAGGAATGATGGAGGATGATCCCCGTCGAATATGAAGGATGGTGGGGTGAAAGGTGAGAACAAAGGGGACACTATCATAATTCTGGAGTGGGGGGTGTGGCGAAGGTTGAGAAAAGAAAAGAAAAGCCCCATATTTTGCTTTGGTAGATCAACTTCACAGGGTTGCAAACAAAAAAGAGCTTCTTCACAAGTTGCTGAATAAGATTCTTACCTCAAAGCAGATTTTACTTCCAATGATCTGTCCTTATTGAAGATGGTGTAAAGGAGAAAATCAACTTCACATTTACAGCTATTTAAACATACCCTTTCAAACATCCACCTGCTGGGCCCATGCTTCTTACAGTTCATCCTGTAAAATGTGTAATATGGCACAATTATTCTGTGCAACTGATGTAGGTCGTACTACAATGAGCCTAGTGCAAGCTTCAAAAACATTTGAGTGAATTATTGCTTCCACCAGGAAGCTGTGCTATCAGGGAGCCCTGTGAGCAAATGAGGCTAAGATATTATTACTCTATCGCTACCCCACAGTCCTTGTTGGTACTGTTTTCCTTATGGTTTGTGTTTTCATCTGGATTGTTTTAACAGATTTAATGATATTTCTGCCTTGTGAATGTATGCTCCTTTAGGGATATGAAGGTTTCATCACGTCTTCACCAGATTCAGTAGGAATCAATACATTGCAACTACTAGGAAGGGAGCTTGCAATCTCTTTTCTCCCTTCAACAATGCTGGAATGTTGAACTATGTACATCTTGAGTAGTTTTTGAGAACGTAAGGAATAGAGGCAGGACAGGGCCTGCTCCGCCATTCAGCAAGATCATGGTTGACCTGGTTGTGGTCTTGACCCCATTTTCCTGCCTGCCCCATAACTTTTGACTTTCTTGTGGATTAAGATCTGTCCAATCATTCGCAGTAAATTCACAGTAACAGTGATCACATTTCATCAGTACATCCATGGAGAGGAGGACATGTGGTGGGTGAGCTGTACGAATAAGGGATAACATAATGGTGTTACAAAAATAGAACATAACTAAAAGTAAGCTTGAGACAAATGGATTGAAACAAAGGATAAATAATGCTAATAATGGTATAGAATAAACCACCTAATAGTGGAAGGGAAATGAAGAAAGAAACAGATAAATCTATGAAATGAGTAAATGACATAGGGGAGAAATGTGTTTATTTGGCATGAGTTCTAATGGCACTACGCAAGTCTACCTCTATTTATCAGAGCAAGCAATGGTTCAGGCTGCTATCTGCATGGCCCTTGGAAATTTCTTCATAGATATCATTGCTAGTAATGGAGCTCTGCAACTGGATTTTGCCCCAACAGAATTCTAACAATGGATGATTTTAACTACTCTCAAATCATCTGGCAAAAAGAGGTACTGAAAGGGGAAAAACAAATGCAGTGTCATGTTCAGTACAGGTGTTTCATATTGTGAACTTTCAGCCAATGCTTCTAAAAACTGGACACAAATAAACTGTTAAGATGGCTGTTACAAATCATGTGACTTTTGGCATTTGGGCTACAGACTGTATTGAGTCTCTGGTGAAAACCTAATTGAATACTGATATAGGTGAGGATTTCACACATCTCATCGTTTAAGGATGGGCAACATCTAAAGACTATAGAGCTTCTAGGCTACTTGTCTCCATGGCCAGAAATTTGATGTCGGCATACGGGGGTGGGCCCGAAACGCCAACGTTTAAAATGATGCGCGGTGACATCAGACGTGGGTCCTGACATCAATGCTTGTCATTTAGATATTACGTTTGGCGGGTCCGCGCCAGAGGCAGTACCTGCCCACCAAACTGTCAACAGCCTATTAAGGCCATTAAAAAAACAATTAAAATAATTATCAATGCTGGTGAAGAGCCCAAGTGGCCTTTGCGATTTTCAGGAAACCTCACCCATGGGCGGGATGAGGTTTCCTGAAGGTTTTATTAAATAATTAAATAATTAAATAAATTCTGATAAATTGACAAACATGTCACATGAAGGGACTTGTGTAAATAATTTTTCTGTCTTTATTAAAAAAATTCAATCTGAACATGATCTCCCTGAGGCAGCTCCGTGCCTCGAAGGTTTCTGCACTCTTTCACGCGCATGCGCGAAAGAGCTCAGGCCCCGACTCTCCCTCCTCCCCCCACCCGCTCAGGTAGTGCTGAGTGCTACTGGCCATGGGTCACAGTGGGTAGGCCTTTAATTGGCCTGCCCACGTAAAATGGTGGCATAGAGCCGATCACGGGTGGCAACTGGCTCCGTGTGTGCCCGCGCCTGCTCCCGACCGGCCTGCCCAACATGTTTTACGTTGGACAAAAGGGAAAATCGAAACTCAATGGCCACTATCACCTTCCCATTGCCTCATTTAGGCCTCCCCCAGTCTAGTCAGACTGGGTGGGCCTCAGATTTATTAACCTACTGGGTCATGTAACCAAAACTGGTTTCAGGAACTGCACATTAATTCCCCCAGGAACCAACAGATTCATCAGGGTCAAGTTCATCAAGTTCACCTGAGAACCAACCTCCTAAATAGTCAACCACAAGAAACCTTGCAACCTGCAGTGAACACTTCAACTTTAAATCATCAAACCCATTCAACAAACCACAGGCCTGCCAAGGAAATCATAAATCAGAGACTGAATTGACTGTAATCTGTAAAAGTGCATTATCTTTATCTGTATCAAATCTGTATGTGTGTGTGTGTGTGTGTGTGTGCGTGCGTGCGTGCATGAGACTGAATGTGTGACATTGTGTTACTTTGGGGTTAGTGTGTGAGATTAAATAACCCTCTTTATTTAAACTCACAAAAACCTAAAGCTGAATTATTTAATTGGGATACACACCCCACGAGAAGGAAAAGACACACATTTTTCTGTACATAACATACTGATTTTTGGCACTAAGAGAACAAATACATTGTGCGTGTGTGACAGTAGATTTGACAATGTGTATAAGATTCCTTTCTTACCTAGTACATCAGAACCCCAACAAAGCAATACTTACTGCTGGATCTAATAATGGAAAAAAAATAGATAAGCTAAATAAGTCTATGGGGAACACTCGGGCACTAATGATCAACATAGCAAGGTTTAAGCTAATGATTGAGAAAGACTTATATTCGGACAAGACGAAAGCAGTAGATTGGAAATCCATTGGGTAGTGGAAAAAGACTAATTTTATGGAGCTGAGAATGGATTTAAGGAAAACAAATTTAGAAAAATATTAACAAACAAAGAAACAGAAGAGCAATAGGAAATATATTAAGAAGCTGGTCAATAGAGTCCAGAAATATATACTATTGAAAAACAGCAGCCAACTAACCAATAATGCAATAGCATTGATAATGGCAAAGCTAAATCTAAAGGAAAGACATGCATCATTACATAGATAATGAAGGAGAGGATGATCAAAGGGAATACAAAATATTGGGATATAAATTAGTGACAGAAAGGCAAACAGGAACTTTGAAACTAAATTAAATTATCAGGGTGTAAAAACAGATACTAATTGGCCGAAGTATTGAACAATAGGCTTGCCTTACTATTTACCAGGGACATGAGCATGGGGGACATGAGCATGGGGGCATGATATTGGAAAATGAGATCAAAAAAAGCTATCAAAACACTTAAGATAGAAATAAGGGAGCTAATGAATAAACTAGTGAAAATTAGAGAGGGAAACACTCTGGACTGGATGAATTGCATCTGAACATAATCAAAGAAGTTAAGGGAGAGATAGCAGAGGCATTATTATAAACTTCAACAGAAAAAAGGATAATGTCAGAGGATGGCAGACAGCTCATGTTATTCCTGTATTTAAGAAAGGAGATAGGTAGCTTTCAGGGAAATAGAAACCAGTAGCTTAATGTAGGGAAAAGAACAGAATCTTTATTCAAAGATATAAACATCTAGAAACAGAAATGATAACAAAATACAGTCATACAGATTTCAAAAGTGAAAGTCTGTCTTGACCAACCAGGGTACAGCAACTAAGGGGAAAAAAACAAGGTGCACAGAGAACTAAGAGGGAGAACCAGCAACAGAACAAAGAACAGTGTAGAAAGGAAAAGTATAGTTGATTAGCAAAATGTTGGAATGCCTGTGTGTGTTAATCCCAGGAGAGTTACAAGTAAGGTTGAAGTACTACAGGTGCAAATTGCCACATTGGTTATGATATGGTGGCGACAACAGGGACTTGGCTTAGAATGGGCATGGCTGTGAACTAAACATTCCTGAGTACAATGTATTCAGAATGGATATGGAAGGAAAGGAGACTCAATGGGGCTAGCATTCATGAAATGCATGGTATTAAAGGGATATTGGTAAGTTGGGTATAAAATTGGCTAAACAATAGGATAGAGTGGTGAATGGGTGTTTTCTGACTCTAAAGTATGCAGTGGAGTCTTCCAGGGTTCCGTATCAATATATTGTTTTTCTAGTTAAATATAAATGGCCTGAGCTTAGATACAGAAAACTAGGGCAGAATTTTGCCCTTGGTGAGTGGGCTTGGTGGGGGCAAGCATGGGGAGCTCGGGAAGCTGATCACCACCAGCAATAGGCACCAGATGGTGATTTCATGCTGGCAGGCCAGTTAAGGGGGGAGACAAGAGCGAGTGGGCTGAGCACAAACTTCGCACATGCGCGCGAGTGAATGCTTCATAATCTCCCTGAGGCACAGAGCTGCCTCAGGGAGATGAGGTGTTATATTAAAAAAAAAAGAAAATAAAAATGTAAAGAAACATGTCCTCTCATGTGACTCTGTCACATGAGCAGGGACATGTTTTTAATTCAATTATAAAACTTTTATTTGCTTTTGGAAACCTCATCCACAGGCAGGAAAGGCAAAAAAATGCAAATATCGCTTGGCCTTTTCGCCTGCCCACCAACCGTTAGGTTGGATGGGCAGCGAAAAATTTAGGTTAATTGATTATTTAATGGCCTTAACAGGCCTTTGAATGAGATTACGTGTTGACATCGGCACACTCGGCTGACATACGCACATCATTTCATACTCAACTGGGCCAGGCACACACCCACCTGCTGAGCGAAAATTTCTGCCCCCGGAGTTTCCTTTTTCCTGCTTTGCTTTTCTCAGCACAATTACCCCAATATCAAGGTAACTGGCATAAAACATCGCTGAATTTTAACTGCAAATTGCATTCAGCATGACTTAAGTTTCTTTGATCTTTTGCACTAGTTTATAAAATATCACACTGGAAGGAGGTCCCGACCATAAAACTTGCTTCATCCTCCCCGCCCGGTGAGTTAATCACCTTTAGGAGTTCCATGGATCGTGCTCACTTGCAGAACTATGAGGAGGGTCCACACCTTAAGCTGGATCTTTTGGCCATAGTGACACTACTAAGTAGATTTCCAAAGGCTTTGAATATTTTGTTTTTATTTTACTATTGAGCTGACTTGTATATTTTATATCTCAGACCAATGCAGGGATGATGCACTCCAGGTTATATGTGTGTAGAAAATTTATTTACAAGAATTTTAAAATATCTCTGCAGTCACAAGAAGTTTGCACTCATGCTGCAGCTCTAACTTCCAACAACTTCCAGTTTGTTTACTTTTCTCTGAGTCCACACCCAGCTTTAACCAATCAAGCACAGTAAGCATCTATCAGAAAAAGCCTCACATAATCAAACACAGAGCAACTGAAAACTAAACTGACTGCTGTTGCTAATCTAATGAGAAAATATTTCTGTGTATTTTTAAAACTACTTGCCAGAAATGTAAAATTGCTTGGCTTGTGGGCAGTTGATTAATTTAAGTGGTCATTTTTTTTTTGGTTTCAATGTTTTATTATAGACTGGTATTAAGTTTTAGAAAAAGAATCCTAGGATTTTTCCTCCTGTATGTTTTCGCTTGGCCTCTTCATGGTCCATGATGCCAGCTGAGGTCGTTAGAACCAGGTACCCAAACTGACGGGAAGGCAGGAGACCATTTTGCCACCTTTCTAGCTCCTTTACTTGAACATCGAATCTGAGGCTAATGACACCGCACTTGTTCAGTCTGCCTGTGAGATTGACAACTATTTTCCCACCCCTGTGGTCATCAATAATCTCAAACTCTCCAATGTAGCCATGCTTCATCATTACAGTCAGGAATCTCACGATCACTTTGGAGCATGGTCGGATGAGAACCTGCCGTTTTCCACGTTTCTCTGCATTGTTGATGCTTATAAGGGCATCGGCGAGAACATTCATGCGCACCATGTTGCCGCTTCGTCAATATGGCATTTTTAATGAACTCAATTTTCAGCTGTGTTAATCAAATGTTATCAGGTTACCATTCTTAAATGTATCAAAGAATATTTTTAAAGTGCAAATACCTCACACCTGTGTTTTTTTTATATTCTTTCATGTGATATGGGTGTTGCTGGAAAGGCAGCCTTTGTTGCCTATGCCTAATTGCCCTTGAACTGAGTGGCTTGCTAGGCCATTTCAGAGGGCAGTTAGGAGCCAACAACATTGCTGAGGGCCTGGAGTCACATGTAGGTCAGACTGGGGTAAGGATGGCAAATTTCTTTCCCTAACAAACATTAATGTACCAGATGGGTTTTATGACAATCAATGATAGTTGTCATAGTCATTATTACTGATACTAGCTTTATATTCCAGATTTATTAATTGAATTAAATTTTCCCAGCTGCCATGGTGTGATTTGAACACGTCCCCAGAGTATTAGCCTGGGCCTCTGGTTACTAGTCCGGTGACATTACTGCTCCGCCACCATCTGCCCTGTTGGTCAAAGTTTAGGGACGAGGTTCCTCCGTCACTACATGCTGGCTTAACCGTACTTTCCTAACTCTTAGTCACTACTTCCTGTTCCTGAATTGTGACCAACTCTAAAGTTCTACTTAACTTAAGAAGTGTGACAGCATCCTGGAGCAAAGTGTTCAGTAACTCTTCCCCCTTCAATGTCCTACAAAGTCAGCTGTTCAGCCTCCAGTTCAACAACTCTGAACCAAAGATTCTTGAGTTGCAGATACTTGCCGCATAAATATGGTTGTCCGGGTTTGCAATGCTCTTGACAAATCCCCACATTCTTCAGTGTAGCACACCACCTGCATAGCCATGTCTATCCAATCTTCTTAGTTTACTATGTTACCACGTTTACCACGTCTATCCAACCATCTTAATTTACATATTTGATTAGTTAATTACAGAATCTTAACAGCACAGAAGGGGGCCATTCAGCCTGTCATGTCTGCACCGTCTCTCCAAATGAACATTATGAACTAGTGCCATTGCCCTGCCTTTTCCCAGTACCCCTGCATCTTGTTTCTACTCAAATAACCATGTAATGCCCTCTTGAACGCCTCGATTGAACTTGCCTCCACCACACTTCCAGGCAGTGCATTCCAAACCTGAACCACTCATTGTGTGAAAAAGTTTTCCCTCACATCACATTTGCTTCTTTTGCAAATCACTTTAAATCTGTGCCCTCCTGTTCTTGATCCTTTTACGAGTGGGAACAACTTCCCCCATCAACTCTGTCCAGCCCCCTCATGATTTTGTAAAATTCTATCAAATCTCCTCTTAGCCTTCTCAACCTCTCCAATCTATCTTCATAGCTGAAGTTTCTCATCTCTGGAACCATTCTTATAAACCTCTTCTGCACTCTCTCCAATGTGTTCACATCCTTCCTATAATATGGTGCCCAGAACTGTACACAATACTCCAGCTGAGGTCTAACAAGTGTCTTATATAAATTCAGCATAACTTCCTTACTCTTGTACTTTATGCCCCTATTAATAAAGCCCAGGATACTATATGCTTTATTAACTGCTCTCTCCACCTGTCCTGCCACCTTCAATGATCTATGCACATATACAGCCAAATCTTTCCGTTCCTCCACCACCTTCAAAATTTAATCCCTTAATTTATATTGTCTGTCCATGTTCTTCCTACTAAAATGCTTCACCTCACACTTCTCCGCATTGAACATCATCTGCCACCTATATGCCCACTCCACTAACTTGTCTATGTCCTCTTGAAGTTCCACACTATTCTCCTCACAGTTTACAACACTCCCGAACTTGGCATCATCCACAGACTTTGAAAGTCTTCCCTGCACTTCAAGATCTAGATTGTTAATATATATCAGGAAAAGCAAGGGTCCTTGGGGAACTCCACTACTATCCTTTCTCCAGCCCAAAAACATCCGTTGCCCATTTCTCCCTGCTTCCTATTTTTAGCCAATTTTGTAACGCATTGCTATTGTCCCTTTTATTCCATGAGCAATAACTTTTCTCACAAGCTGGTTGTGTGGCACTGTGTCAAATACCTTTTCAAAGTCCAGGTACACCATATCAACATCATTATTCTCATCGACCTTTTCTGTTGCCTCTTCAAAAAACTCCAGCAATTCAGTTAAACACGATTTCCCATCTATAAATCCATGCTGGCCCTTCCTTATTAACCAATATTTTTCCATGTGACTACTAACTCTATCCCAAATAATTGTTTATAGAATCTTGCTCACCACTGAAGTTAAACTGACTGGTATGTAATTGCTGGGCTTATCCTTACAATCTTTTTGAACAAGGGTGTAATGTTTGCAATTTTCCAGTCCTCTGGCACCAGCCTTGAGTCAAGGGAAGACTGAAAGATTATGGCCAGTGGCCCTGCAATTTCTACTCTCACTTCCTTCAATATCCTTGGATGCATCTCATGCGGTCCTGGTGCCTTGTCAACTTTAAGTACCGACAGTCTATTCAACACTTCCTCCTTATCAACCCTACTCCTTTTACCATCCTTTTACTATTTATATACCTATGGAAGACTTTGGGATTCCCCTTTCTCCCTTTACGTTGGCTACCAGTCTTTTCTCATAATCCCTCTTCGCTTCTCTAATATGTTTTTTCACCTCCCCTCTGAACCTTCTGCATTCCTCTTGGTTCTCAATTGTAGTTTCTACCTGACTCCTGTAATAAGTGCACTCTTTTCTCTTTATCTTAACTTCAATCTCCTTTTTCATCCAGGGAGCTCTGGACTTGTTGCCTTACCTTCCCCTTTTGATGGAATATACCTTGATTGTGTCCAAATCAATTCTTTTTTGAAGGTGGCCCATTGTTCAGCTATAGTTTTTCGTACCAATCTTTTGTTCCAGTCTATCTAGCCCAGCTCCGTTCTTGCCCCATCGAAGTCAGTTCTTGTCCAGTTAATTATTTTTAGTCTGAATGGCCTATTGTCCTTTTCTATCATCATTCTAAAATGGAAAATATAATGATCACTGTCTCCTAAATGTTCCCCCACTGACATTTATCTACTTGGTCCGCCTCATTCCCAAGAACCAGGTCCAACAGTGCGTCTTTTCTTGTTGGATTGGACACATACTGCTGTCAAAAATTCTCCTGAATACAGCCTAGGAACTTTTGCCCCTCTCCACCCTTTACACTAGCACTGTCCCAGTCTATATTTGGGTAATTAAAGTCCCCCATTATCACTACTCTATAATACCTGCATCTCTCTGTAATTTCCCTGCAGATTTGTTCTTCTATGTCCTTCTCACTATTTGGCGGTCTATAGACTACACTGAGCAATCTAATTGCACACTTTTTGTTCCTTAGCTCTAGCCAAATTAATTGTGACCTTGAACCCTCTAGGACATCCGCTTTCTCCAGCACTGCAATGCTTTTCTTAATCAATGCTACCACCCCTCCTCCTTTCCTTCCTTCCTATCTCATCTGAACACCTTGTGTACCCAGGAATATTTAATACCCAGTTCTGCCCTTCCTTGACCCAGGTCTCTATTGTCGCCACAATATCATATTTCCACATGGCAATCCGCACCTGTAACTCTCCAAACTTACTTACTATACTTCGTGCATTCACATACATGCACAGTAACTGTGATTTAGATTGTGTTACTTTCTCCCTTACCCCGACTTTAGCTATTAACTTACCATTCTCTATACCAGTGCTATCTGTCCCTCCAAGTATGTGCATCCTGGCAT
Organism: Carcharodon carcharias; assembly: GCF_017639515.1. Lineage (NCBI taxonomy): Eukaryota > Metazoa > Chordata > Chondrichthyes > Lamniformes > Lamnidae > Carcharodon > Carcharodon carcharias. Next base: position 98,851,580 of record NC_054470.1, read on the forward strand.
TCCTCTCTAATATTTTCTCTTGGTTCCCGCAGCCCTGCTGAGTTAGCTTAAAGCCCTCCCAACAAGACTAGCAAAACACCCTGCAAGGAACTTAGTCCCAGCTCTGTTCAGGTGCAACCTGCCTGACTTGTGCAGGTGCCATCTCCCCCAGAGCCAGCCCCAATATCCCAGGAATCTAAAGCCCTCCCCCCTGCACTATCTTTCCAGTCACACAGTCATCTGCCTTATCCTCCTATTTCTGTACTCACTGGCACGTGGCACTGACAGCAATCTGGAGATTACTATATTAGAGGCTCTGCTTGCTAATTTTGATTGCAGAACCACATCTCCCTTCCTACCTAAGTCATTGATCTCAATGCAGACCACAACCTCTGGCCTTTCCTCCTCCCCCAGAAGAATGTCCTGAAGCTGCTCTGTGACATCCTTGACCCTGGCACCAGGGAGGCAACATACCACCCTGGAGTCACATCTACGGCCACAGAAACGTCTGTCTGCTCCCCTAACCAATGAATGCTCTATCACCATAGCTCTTCCTTTCTTCTACCTCCGCTCCTGTACAGCCGAGCCACTCGTGGTGCCACAAACATGGGTCTGACTGCAGTCCTCTGAGCAGCCAGCGCTCTCACCAGCTTCCAAAATGGAGAACCAAATTGTGAGCGGGACCCCAGGGGACTCCTGCACTACCTGCCCACTTCTCTTGGACTGCCTGGAAGTCACTCATTCTCTCTCTGTCTCCGGGCCCTTAAGCTGCGGTGTGACCAGCTCTCTGAATGTGCTATCCGTGTAGCTCTCAGACTCGCGGATGAGCCACAGTGACTGCAGCCGCCACTCGAGCTCTGAAACCGGAGCTCAGGTTTCTGCAGCGGACAGCACTTCCTGCACAAACTCTTATTCAGAATTGTGGCAATGGCCAGGATTTTCCAGTTGTCGGGCGGGCTCGGCGGGGGTGAGCGGGAGCGGCTGCGAATTGGACCGCTGGCCACGACCGCCATTTCAGATTGGCTGGCCAATTAATGGCCAGCCAGCGTGAATCGCGTGCTGCAGCGCTTAGCGCCGCCTGTGTGTCTGGGGTGGGAGGGTGAGCCCAGAACTTTGTGTATGCATGCAAATACACACACTAAAAGCTCCCTAAGGCACAAAGCTGCTTTGGGGAGCTGAAGCTTTTTGAACATAAAAAATAAAGAATTAAAAAATGTTAATAACTTGTCCCCCTCATGTGACTATGTCACATGAGCAAGGATATGTTACAATTTAGTTTGAAAATTTTAAATTTTTTTTTGGATTTTTAAAAAATTACTGGTCAAAACCTCATCCTGCCCGTGGATGATATTTCGCCAAAAAATCCAAAGGCCGCTTGGCCTTTTCACCTGCCCACCAACCGTAGGGTTGGAAGGGTAGCAAAAAATTCCATTTAATTTGAACTTTAATGGCCTTAATGGGCCTGTTAATTGTCGGCCAAAATATCATGTGAGTGAATAATGACATTGGGATGCTCGCCCGACGATATCACGAGTCATTTGACGCTCGTTTGGGGTGGGCACGTGCCCACCTAATGATTGCAATATTCTACCCATAAAGTTAAAATGCTAATCATTTTAACCACGTTTTTGCCACTTCTGCAATGTAAGGCATTCAAATTTATGTTGAATGTTCAAACTTTTTACATGATATGGGTCACCTAATTGGAAAAGTTGTCAACTATTACTACCCCTTCCTCTGTGCAATGAGAGGAACTGTGTCTGAGCACTCACAGAGAGCAATGACATGGCCAGAATATCCCGCTCTTTGAGATACAGAGCATCAGTGTGCAGCTGGGACACAGGGAAAGAGCATAAAGTCAATCTCAGTATCCTCCAGCATTCACCAATGGAGTTTTTCTTTCTGTTCTAGATTCCTCCCAGGGATCGGGTGATTAAGACAACTCCAAGGAGGCATATGTGCGAAATGTTCAGAGGATGATTGACGATGACGATATTCAGCAGCCTAAGTCAAGCTCTAGAAAGCAACAGTTGAATGAAGAGCAATGTGTGCGCCAGCAGATGCCAGGTGATTTGAATAGGAATGTTTCTCAGCCTTGGCGTCAGAGAGACAGAAAGTCGCAGCTGTCCCTTCCGGCAACCAACAATCATACAAAATTAACCGCAGGCCCACTCTCAACGAAATGCTGCAAGAAAAGTTGTACAATAAGCGATGTCCGTCAATTATGCTGAGTAAGAAATGATACCGACTGTACATCTGTGTTTGTAGAATGTTCAAAACGTGGAGATTCAAATTCAGTCAGGTTCCAAATACGGTAAATTTTGTGAATTCAAGTTCCTGGACCATAAGCACCATAACCTGCCGACAGCCCATTTTGGGAATCGGCACAGAGGTCAGCAGATCCTGAAGGGTTTTCTGTCCATCATTGTTGGAAAATCCTGCACAGTTTGATTATCTCTGCCCCCAAATTCCCACAACGTGTGCTAGTGGGGAAATTCTTTGCTGGGAGCACTAGTGTACAAAATTTATTCCATTGCCTGTATAGAAAAATTGTAACGTGGTCCCTGTCAAGGACTTATTGTCTTGTAGTCACATTGAAGTTCAAAAAATATGAATAAAAAGGAAATCTAACTGTATCCATACCTTTTTATTTTATCAGTTATTTTCATAAGCGATGCACTTCATTTATGAAGAAAGCTCAGAATCTGTTTCCTTAGAGAGCCTGCACATTTCCATTTCTAACATCACCTGAGAAAGCTCTGGGTTCAAAGCGATTGTTTATTATAAGTCAAGTTGTGGTTATAGCAGTGAAAATTGCCAAGGTGCCTAAAAATGGGGCAGAATTTTCCATCCCAAGGACGGGCACACGCCCAATCCGATCGGGTGTAAAATAGTGCATAATGACGTCAGGCGAGAGTCCTGACCTCATTGCGCAATCGTGCAATATTTCGGTCAGCGGGGGAGCGTAAGAGTCAGCAGCACACCCACCGACAATTAAGAGGCCTACTAAGACCCTTAAGCAAGTAACTAATTTGTATTTTTTGCTGCCTGTCCAACCGTAATGGTTGGAGGGCAGGTGAATAGGCCAGGCAGCCTTTGCACTTTCCACGGGCAGGATGAGGTTTCCAACAGTAAATTTTTTTAAAAAACGATAAAAAATTTTCAACATCATTTTTAACATATCCCTCTTCATGTGGCTGAGACACACGTGGGGACATGTTAATATCATTTGTAAAATTTTTATTTTTGTGCGTACAATCCTCCAGCTCCCTGAGGGAGCTCTGTGCCCTCAGGGAACTTTCAGCGCGTGCTCCCCGGGGCATGCACAGAATTCCGCACTTGCCCTCCCACCCCAGCAGGGGTGTGTTCATGGTTGGGGGCTGATCGCGGGCAGCGGAGCTTTTCCTGGCCCGCCACGCCCGCCTCTAGCCCAACGAAGGGAAAATCCTGCCCATGATTGTTCAACTGAAGGCAAACTATTGGGAGGGGTGACTGAAACCTTTTCAGCAAGTTATGTTTTAAGAACATAGCTAAATGAGGAGAGAGAAGTGAAGGCAGTGGGCTTTATGTAAGGAATTCCAGAGCATGTGGCTTGGGTAAGGCAAGACAAGGGTTAGCCTTCATCAGGAAACTGCTGACAATGGCAAATGCCTGTTGTATCAGAGTCAGGGGATTGGAAAGTTCTGGGGAAATGCCGTTATAAGTCTGTAGGGGGCTATAGAACTAGGGAGGGACAATGCCTTGATGGATTTATCTATAATAATGAACATTTTAAATAAAAACTGAAAATGCTGGAAACAGTCAATGGACCTGGCAGTATATGTAGAGACGAAACCAATGTTAAAGTTCCAGTCTTGTGGCCTTTCATCAAAATTAGACATGTAAGAGGTTTTCAAAAATTGGTGGAAGGGGGTAGGGTGAGAAGAAGAATAAAAGGGAGGGTCTGTGATAAGATGGAGGACAGGAGCGATTACATGACTAAAGGTTTCATGGTACAAAAGTCAAAGGAAGTGGTAACGCAAAGAAACAAAAGATATGTCTAGATGAGGCATGAATGGAAGGATCCCAAATAGCAGCTGTCCAAAAGCTAAGTAAAGGAAGTAAGAGGGAAACAAGAGAAAAAAAAACAAAACTGACAAAGAAAAATGATTCAAAATGGCAGCAGAAGTTACGATCTAAAATTTAATTAAAAATTTAATTTGGATGTCCTGCTGGGCCTGAAGACAAACTAGGTCAGTGAGGACAGGGATGATGAACAAACAGGTCTTCATGTGGGATAGAATATAGGCAGCAGAGTTTTGCAGGATCTGATGTAAATGGAGAGTGAAGGATGGGAGACCACTTGAAAAAAATTGTATAATGAAGTTTTGAGGTGACATAACCATAGGCAAAGTTTTAAGCAGATTTTCTGAGATAGGGACAGAGGTAGGTCATGGCAACCAGCTGGAGGTAGGTGGATTTAGCAATGCATGGGTTATGGAGTCGATAATGCAGGTCAGAACAGAATTGGATGCTGAGATGTTGAACAATCTGGTTGAGTATGAAGTAGGGAGGGGTTTAATCAGTGGGGAAGATATAGAAACTCTGGCAAGGCTCAAGACAATAGCTTTTGTCTTACAAACATTTAGTTCGAGGAATTTATGGGTCATCCAAGACGTGAGGCTAAAAATGGGCTTACACTGGTTTTTGGACTCGGGGACTGTGATTTGCGATCTTCCCATGCCAGTTCTTTTTGAGGTGGCTAGCGTGTAAATATGATGCTGGCACCTCATGATTACGATTGTAGCATGGGCCAATGCTGCTGGTTAGCTGGTCGCACAATGTTGGGGCCTAATTTTGTGTGAAGCTAGCATGTGTTCCAGTTTGCTGCTAGCTCTTAAAGGCTCACTGTCTCATAAAGAGAAGCTGGACTACTGAACTGAAGGCTGATGGAAAGCGATTTTGGAACACAAAGGCCAAGAAAAATGGTTCACCAGGCAAGCGGGAGGGCACTAAATTTTAATGAACCTGTGTTGGGGGTGCTAATGACCCAGGTGAAGTCCAGAAGGGAGGCCATATTTCTGCAGGGGTGGAAGGGTGTGGGGTGGGCAGGTGGCCATCATATGGCAGCCTGTGAAGGGAGAGGGTAGCATGTAACAAGGAAGGTGAATGTTCGGAATCTGGTCGTCAGGACCTAGCAACAGTGCCGCAAGAAATCTAATGACCTCACAAGGGTGGTCAAGGTCAGGGAATGTACCCTCACCTGCATTCTCATATGCACCACACCATCAACCCCACATGTTGTTCAATGCACTACACCAGCATCACTAATCAGGCAGCACTCACAAGCACTAAGGAATCATGCCTAACATTCATATACTCCCCCTACACGGATATATCTTTGAATGGCGTCAACATCATACATATCCTTCACTGCCTCCATGTACCTCCAGCAATTCTGCATGGTATCAGTCAAACACAATGCAACACAGGCACTGGCATTTTTCACAGTCCCCTTGCAGGAGAAGTTAGCACATAACAGCCCAGAAACCCACAGAGCCAGCACTACTGAACCCCCTGAGCCCTCTCGACAGGATGATGCTTAGAATCATGGCGTCAGCCACAATAGAAATATTCAGTGCCACCAAGGTCTCTATGATAATGGTATGTGACTGCCTTGTGCTCTTTCTAAACTCCGTCCTCACTTTCCTCCTGAGATGTGCCATCAAGTGTCAGCTGTAGATGGTGTAGCCATAGACTTCCTGATTTATTTTTCATCGTGCATTTGGGGTTTTGTTTATTCTCCCTAGGTAAGCTACTCAAGACAGTAGTTTGTTAAAATCATTAAATCATTATTATTTATTTACAGCTCTATCTACATCTAAGGAACTCTACACAAGGTTGGACTTCTCCCTCCAGATTTCTGTTCTTTAGTCACGTGACATTACATCATAATTACATCAGTATCATGTGCTTCTGATGTTAACCCTTTACTCTTTCTCCCCAAGTCTTTCTCCCAACTATACACACCCTTCTACATCTCCCCCCAGAGTTTCAGACTTCACAGGGCTAGTCTGTGAGGTGCCTTTACCAATCTCCCTAATCTTGTTCTGATCTCTTTCTGAGGCCAAGAACTATTTGCACTCTCACTTCATTCGATATAAGTGTCCTTCTCCTGGGTGGTTGTAGAAGTTTGTCTTTTTCTTGTTCTTTATCTCCGTCCAGATCTGAATAGCAAGCCTGTTTCTATTGGCTTCCTTTCCAAGGATATTGACAAGCTGCAGTTTCTTCTTATATTTCCCTGGTCCATCTCAATCCTGAAAGATCTTGATTGCAAAGCTCTTTCTATTATCATGCCTTCTTTCTGTTAGTCTCATATTCACACTCTATCCCTAGGCTGCAACACTGATAATGCTGTGTTCTGTGCCTGGAGTTGAAGTTATGGGCTTATTTGTGTCTGTGTCCCTCCTTTAATGGGTTATAGTTTCTGTTGCAGAACTGTTATGCTCTCAGTTATCTTCTCATTAACAAATTTGATGGTGAGAAGCCATTTTGTAGGTGAGGTTTGAAAACTAAGAAGGGCTAAGTAGAAATCTTGATTCTTCTTCATCAAGTCTTTGATGCTTTGACTAGCACTCTCAGCTGCTCCATTCACTTGAGGAAACTGAGGTGAGTAGTCACATGAATGAATCCATATTCCTTCGCAAATCTGTGCAATAATTATTCATCATTTACTTAAACAACATAGTTGACTATGTGGGGAGTAGGATTAGTAAGTTTGCGGATGACACAAAGATTGGCCGGGTGGTTAACAGTGAGGTCAAGTGCCTTGGGCTACAGGAAGATATGGACGGGATGGTCAAATGGGCAGATGGAATTTAACCCTGAAAAGTGTGAGGTGATACACTTTGGAAGGAATAATTTGACTAGGAAGTATTCAATTAATGTTGTGACATTAGGAAGTTCTGAGGAATACAGAGGCTTTGGTGTGTGTGTCCATAGACCTCTGAAGGTAGAGGGCATGTTAGTGGGGTGGTGAAAAAGGCATATGGGACACTTGCCTTTATCAATCAAGGCATAGATTACAAAAATAGGGAGGTCATATTGGAGATGTATAGAACCTTGGTGAGGCCACAGCTGGAGTACTGGGTGCAGTTCTAGTTGCCACATTATAGGAAGGATGCGATTGCACTGAAGAGGGTGCAGAGGAGATTCACCAGGATGTTGCCTGGGATGAAACAGTTAAGTTATGAAGAGAGGTTGGATAGACTTGGGTTGTTTTCGTTGGAGCAGAGAAGACTGAGGGGTGACCTGATCGAGGTGTGCAAGATTATGAGGGGCATGGACAGGGTGGATTTAGAGCAGCTGTTCCCCTTAGTTGAAGGGTCAGTCATGAGGGGACACAAGTCCAAAGTGAGGGGCAGGAGGTTTAGGGGGAGTGTGAGGAAAAACTTTTTTACCCAGAGGGTGGTAACGGTGTGGAATGTGCTGTCTGGGACGGTGGTGGATGCGGGTTGCCTCACATCCTTTAAAAAGTACCTGGATGAGCTTTTGGCACATCATAACATTCAAGCCTATGGGCCAAGTGCTGGTAAATGGGATTAGGTAGGTAGGTCAGGTCTTTCTGACATGTCGGTGCAGACTCGATGGGCTGAAGGGACTTTTCTGCATTGTGTGATTCTGTGATTCTGTGAATAGCTCCAACTGCATAAATTTGACCCTTTTGTTTCTTTTTGTGCAAACTGGAAGCAGGTCTATACATGGAAAACCTCATTCTGCAGTTGTCCCAATGTGAAGCTTGTTGAGAGCCTTCAACACTTTGAAAAAGTTCTGGGAGTGGCCACATAGGTTCCATGCTTGTACCAAGCTCTGGGCTTGTTGCTGATTCATTGGTGTTGCTTATTGATCCTGGTCTGTGCGCATTCCTGTCCGGACCCCAGGGCCTGAATTTCCCGTTTGGCGGGGGCGGTGGGGGGGTGCTGGGGAAGCGGGCGCAGGAGGTCACAGACCCGATCGTCACCCGTGATCAGGTCTGCGCCACCATTTTACATGAGCGGGCCAATTAAGGGCTACCCAGAATATTTCTCGACTCCCGAGGATAGTGGGAGTGGGTGGGTGACAGCGGGCTTGGACAGACCGCTGGGTCCAATGGCGACCCGGCACCCTGTTTAAAAGAAGCCCTGTCAGCCTTCTCTAGGCTGCTCACAATGGCAAATGCAAGGCCACAGCAGAGGGATTCTGGTGAGCAGGCCAGCCCAAAGAGTCTGACAGGTGGATAAGCCAGGCAGGAGGGTAGGGAGGGGGGCCAGTGTGCCCCTCAATTCTCAGATGACTGCCTTGCTGCCCTCCTCGAGGAGGTGGCAGCACGGTGGGAGGTGCTAGTTCCCCAAGACGGGAGGAGGAGGCTCCCCTACATGGTGAAATGTGCCTGGGAGGAGGTGGTGGAGGTGGTGCGCTCCCGTGACGTGGTGCAGCGCACCTGGATCCAGTGCCGCAAACGCTTCAATGACTTGTTGCGCTCTGGCAGGGTGAGGACCATGTCGGCATTGGGCATTTAAGCCAGCAGGTCATCCTCCTCCCGCCCCCTGCTGTCCCCACCACATCCCCACCACCCCCCACCCCACACACCCACAAGTCTGAGTGTAGTGACTGCATTGAATCATTGATGGCATTTGTCCTTCACTGAGTGGGGCAGCAGATATTGCCCATGCTGAGGTCAGCCTGAGAGGGTGATGAAGAGATGTATTTTGCCCCCGCAGCATGTGTTACACTGAGTCCCACGTGACTGATTTGTGGGCAACCTGGAGGAGATGTACCTAGGCGCAGTGCTAGAACTGCAGGACATGTCCAGGTCAGGATGATGACGCTGGGAGGGGAGCCTCAAGGTGGTGTGGCAACAATCGATCTGCTGCCCTCTGTGCTCCGTGTGCTTGCACCTCCTTGCTATGGAAGGATACACCGTACGGTGCCTAAGGTGATGTAGGCAGCAGGTGTCCAAGTCGGGGAGGGTGGGGGTGGGGAGCAGGCCCAGCATCTTTGTGTGAGCGTTTGGCAGCAGTGGGGTGAGGAGGCTCTGGAGCCCTGATATGTCTCACTCTGGATGGGGTGGACCATGCGCGAAGTGAGTCCATGTTCTATTTGCACTAATCAATACTCGTCTCTCATTTTCAGGAGAGGAATGTTCATAACGCGGCAAAGCGTGTGAGGACTGGTGGTGGCCAGGCACAGATCGCCATTCTCAGCCGCTTCGAGCACGAGGCCCTGGATCTGGAGAGGTACCATGCACCCAGGTCCATTGGTGTCGGTGAGGCTGGGGTGCCACGGCCAGGTATTTGTGCCCAACAGTGAAGTCAGCATTGTTCTCCTAACAGCCAAAGCAGTGCTGAATGTTAATTGATTTAATTGTGCAACATGGCTTGACCATTGATTATGGAAGGATGAACGCACAATGATCCAGGGAACATGGATGGACTTTGTCATTGCCACCACGTTAACTGATCCACTGTCCCTGTTCTTCCTTTCAGCATCATTGGAGCAGGACTGGGAGGAGGAGCAGCAGAGGCCCCCTCTCACACCTGAGGGGCCTGAAGTCTCATCAGCTTCACACCATTTCTGCGGGGCTGGCACCAACGTAGACACTAGCACCTCGGTTTACAAAACTGTAATGAGTGCTTTTTGGTATATTCAGCTTTATTAACAAGGCCTTTAGTAACTGTTGCTAACCTGGCAGATTTTGCACTTAGGTGTCGAGTGTTGAGTGGACAGTCTAGGCTTGTCCTGGAGGTCCACCTGTGGTGTGCTAGCTGAAGGGTCTGTTGGATTAAAGCCTCCCAGCGGTCCCTGCCTCCCTGGAGTATGCCCAGGTCAGCGTCTACCCTCTCAGCATTTCCCTGTGCATGCTCATTCGTGGACTTACTACTGGACTCATTGCGTGCAGCCACAGATACTGTGTCGACGTCTTCATAGTCCACAGTGTCCCTCCTTTCCAGTGCATGATTGTGGAGAGTGCAGCATGCAACCACTATCACCAAGACACAATCTGGGGGGTACTGGAGTGCGCTCCCTGAGCGGTCCAGGTATCGGAAGCACATCTTGAGAAGATCATTGGCTCTTTCCATCACAGCCCTTGTGAAGGCATGGCTCCTATTGTACCACTGCTCAGCTTCTGTTCTTGGATGGTGGAGAGGGGTCATGAGCCACCTTCTGAGGGTATAGCCCTTGTCACCCAGCAGCCATCCATCCAGCCGGGCTGGAACACTGAAGAGCCCCGGCACCTGGGAGTGTCTAAGGATGTAGGTGGCGTGGGAGCTGCCTAGGTGTCTTGCACAGACTTGTAGAATCTGCATCCTGTGATCACACACTATCTGCATGTTCATGGAGTGGAAGCCCTTCCTGTTGACGAAAGCACTGGGCTCACCTGCTGGCGCCTTGATGGCCACATGTGTGCAGTCTAAAGCACCCTGGACACGGGGGAAGCCAGCAATGGCCACGAAGCCTCTGGCTCGCTGTGTCCAGCTTGCCTGGTCCTAACAGTAGCGGATGGAGGTCAATGCACGCCTGAACAGAGCGTCTGTGACCTGCTTGACACAAGTGTGGGCAGTTGATTGGTAGGCACTGCAAAGATCAACCACTGAGCCCTGGAAGGAGCCAGAGGAATAGAAGTTGAGGGCAGCCGTGACCTTCAGAGCTGCTGGCGAGGGGTGTCCAGCCACACGATTAGGGGAGATCTCAGGCCCAATCATCTGTCAGAAGAGTTGACTGTCCCTCTTGAGAGACAGAGCCTCCTTCGGCACTGCACCTCAGACATATTGAGGTAATTGCTTTGCCACCTGTATACCCTGGCAGCAGACTTCCTGTTGGCCCTGCGCCCCTTGTGCTGGCACCTGTCCTCCCAAACATGGCACCCCTGGAGGCTGAATGTATAGTCTTGGCCTCCTTCCCCTTCTAGCCCTTCCTTCCTCCCTCCTCAAAGGAGCTGCCTCCAGTGGCCCCCACACACACACCTTAAACCGGCTTATATTTCAACTCTTTCTTGGACTCGAACTCAAGTTCTGTCGAAGGGTCATGAGGACTCGAAACGTCAACTCTTTTCTTCTCCGCCGATGCTGCCAGACCTGCTGAGTTTTTCCAGGTAATTCTGTTTTAGTTTTTGTCCTCACTACAGAGTGCTGACCTGAATGTTAAGAGTCCAAAAAAAGCAGCTGGTATGCGTTTTGAAGTACTGCAGATCACACAGGCAAATTTTTTAAAATTTTCACAAATAAATACTTGATTGTGCTCACTCACAACCCCACTGAGCTCTCTGATCCCACCCGTGGATGAGGTTAATACAAATGTGTCCTACCTGCCTGCCCGTTGCGCCCGTGCGCCAACTTGATGTTCACACGGGCGCCGAAAAACCGGCGACGATTGAACACTTAAGGGCCTTAAGTGGCCCGTTAATTAATGGCGGGCACTTGTCAAACATTATCGCACGCCTGCCCAGCCAAATATCGCGATAGCGTGTGATGACTTCGGGACAGTCACCCGACATCACCACGCGTTATTTTATGCGTGGGAGTGTGGGCCCCGCCCCCACACGACAGCGGGAAAATTCTGCCCCAGGTCCATGTCTCAGCTTGTAACTGCTGCACCCGCAATGCTCAGTGTTTTTTGTTGGGTCCTCAGTCTGCTCCTTTTATCCTTTTTGCTGGGATCTGTAGGCTTGTCAGGTCTATCGTCTTTTACTTGCTGTCCGCTACCACCATGTTTTGTCGTGTGTTCAGGGTATTGATGGGATTCTTTCAGGTTTTTCTATTTTCCTTAAGTAAGCTATTCAAGACTGTAGTTTATTAAAGCCATTATTATTTCTTTACAGCCCTAGGAGCTGTAAACTGCACCTTAGGAACTCTGCACAAGGTTGGATTTCTCCTCCCTCTAGTTCTCTCTACTTAGTCATTGCATCAGCAGCAAGTGCTTCTGATGTTAACACTTTACTCAACAATTTCCTCACCACCAACCTTTTCCACACCCCAACTCTTCCCTTCTCTTTTTATGCTTTCAAGATGGTCACCTACCCAGGCACAGCACACATAGGAGGAAGAGGAAAAGGAACATAACTCCTATGGAGAGGAAGCACTGTCACTTGATCTCGGAAACCCAGCCACAAGCCTAGAGGTGAGATGTGCGCATGGTGGCTAACTGGGAATGAGTGGCCTGCAGCCAGGAAAGGGGGAAAGGGTGATTTGTGTGCCAGCTTCCTAGAGGACAAGATTACAAATGAGCTCTGCTAGAGGGAAACTGGATGAGGACTTTGATGGAGTTGCTTAACGGAGAGCATTGATGAGCATGCACACCAAAATGCTTGGTGCATTGATAAGCCTGCCACTCAGGAACATGGAGGAGTCTATCTCCAATGTGGCAGAAGGCATCATAAAGGGTTTGGAAGACATCCTTTCCACTCTGGAAGTGATGGCCAACTCCATGATTGTACTTTTGAACTCAACTATGATGGGGTGTCAAGTAATCACTGTCTCAGCACAAGTGGAAGCCACTTAATGTTACTGCTGCAGTAGAAGCACAGACAGAGATCTTGAGACATACATGGCCCCATGCAAGCAGTTTGGTGCCAAGCAAGTTAGGCTGCTGCCATAATTGCTGCGGATCTCAATGCACCTTGTTGCCAATTACAATTACATGGCACTTAAACCCTGTCAGAGCAATAACAAGGTAGACACTGAATTAGAGAGATGCACATATAGGCCAGGATTGTCCGTTGGGCGGGGGGGGGAGCGGAGCGGGTACAGGATTGTGCGTGCGCAGGTGAGGACCTAATTGCCACCCGCGATCAGGTCCGTGCTGCCATTTTCTGCAGGTGGGCCAGTGTATTTCCCAACTCCCATGGATAGCCAGAGTGGGCGGGCAGTGGTGGGCATGCACAGACCGCCAGGTTCCAATGGCGACCCTGCAGCCTATTTAAAAGAAGGCCTGGCAGCCTTCTGTATGTTGTTCAGAACGGCCAGTTCTAGGCTTCTAGGCCGCAGCAGATGGGTTTGGCTGAGAAGGTCAAGCTGCAGGGTAGGTTAGCAGAGCAGGCCCGGCTGGAGGGTAGGCAAGCAGGGGTCCAATGACCCCTTGTTTTTCTGATGGCTGCCTTGCTGCCCTCCTCGAGGAGGTGGCAGCACGACAGGAGGTGCTGGTTCCCCAGGACGGGAGGAGGAGGCCCCCCCTACATGACGAAACGTGCCTGGGAGGAGGTGGTGGAGGTGGTGAGCTCCCGCGACATGGTGCGGTGCACCTGGATCCAGTGCAGTAAGAGCTTCAATGATTTGTTGCGCTCTGGCAGGGTGAGTACCATGTCGGCATTGGGCATTTAACCTAGCCACCCTGCTCCCTCCCTCCAAGTCTCAGTGTCATGACTCACTGAATCATTGAGGGCATTTTTCCTTTTCTGGGTGGGCCAGCAGATAGTGCCCATGCTGAGGTCAGCACGAGTGGGTCATGAGGACATGAGCTGTCCCCTGCACATGTGTTGATCTGAGTCCCACATGACTGGTTTGGGGGTAACCTGGAGGAGCTGCACCTAGGCGCAGTGCTGGAACTCCAGGATAGGTCCTAGTCAGGGTGATGAGATGGTGGAAGGGGAGCTTCAAGGTGGCATGGCAACGAACAATCTGCTGCCCTCTATGCTGCACGTGCTTGCGCCTCCTTGCTATGGGAGGAAATACTGTGTAGTTCCTAATGTAATGTAGGCAGCATGTGTCCAAGGGAGGGGTGGGGGTGTGGGGAACAGGCCCTAGCACCTTTGTCTGAGTGATCAGCAGCAACGGGGTGAGGAGACACTGGAAGCCATAATATGTTCCACTCTGGTTGGGGTGCGCGTGCGTGAATAGAGTCCATGTTCAGTTTGCCCTAATCAATGCTCTTCTCTATTTTTCAGGAGAAGAATGCTCATAACGTGGCCGAGCGTGTGAGGACTGGATGTAGCCAGGCACAGCTCTCCATACTAAGCCGCTTCGAGCAGGAGGCCCTTGAACTGGAGAGGTGCCAGGTACCAAGGTCTACTAGTGTCAGTGAAGCTGGTGTGCTACGGCCAGGTATTTATGCCCAACAGTGAGGTCAGCATTGTTCTCCTAACAGCCATAGCACTGATGATTGTTAAATTAGTTATTGTTGCAACATTGCTGGGCCATTGGTTATGGAAGATTGAGCGCATAATGAGCCGGGGGGACAGGGATGAGCTTTGTCATTGTCTGCGTGCTAACTGATCCACTGTCCTTGTTCTTCCTTTCAGCATCATCAGAGTAGGGCCACGAGGAGGAGCAGCAGAGGCCCCCTCTCACACCTGCGGGATCTGAGGTCTCACAGTGTCACACCATTTTTGCAAGGCAGGTACCAGCGCAGATACTAGCACCTCGGTGGGAATTCGAACATCGGCTAGTGTCCCGGGGCAGACCGGTGAGGGCACTTCACACTCACTGGAGGAGCTGGCAAAGACAGAGAGTGCCCATGGCACCAGCAGTTGGAGGAGTGCAGGGGACCAGGCATATGCTCTGTCGGTGCCTGATGATGTGCCTCTGGAGTCATCCGTGACACAGCAGGTGCAGAAAATGAGGCCGGGCATGCGGGAGCATCTGGGGGAGATACATGAGGCTATGTTTGGCTTGGTCTCTGTGGTGGAGGAGTCTATGCAGATGATCACTGAAGCAATGAGCCACATGTCCGAGCGCTATGCGTCCTCCATGGAGAGAGTGGCGACTCTCGTGGAAAGGGTCCTCCAGGAGACCCATCAGGCTTCCAGAGGATGTGCTCTGACCAGCAAGTCCTCACATTGGCATTGACCTCAACTGGTCACTCCCAGTGTGGGAGATGGTCTGGGCATCAAGTTTCCCTGCTTGGTGCACATCCATCCACCGTGAACAGGGAGGTCAGAAGTGACCTCACGTTGGCACAGCACCTGCCTGTCGTCTCTGCAGGCGCCTCTCAGTGCACTGTGGATGAGGGCGGCAGCTCCTCCGTCCCTCTCCCAGTGACCTCTATCATTCAGTGAGGCTGCGACAACTCGGGAGATGCCAACTGTGGAACTGGCCGCTCCCTCCCAGGTGGAGCCAGCACAGGCTCCACGGGCCAAAGGACGATCGCCAAGGTCACCGAGGCCAACAGGACAGCAGAGTCAGCAGGCTGGCTCAGATGCCACTCCCAGCGATGGAGCAGTGCCAAGATGCAACACCCGGAAACAAAAACATAAGGCACCTTAGACACACCACGGGTTTTTCACTGGTGCTTTTGTGTTAGCCCAAGATTAGGTCCTTATGATTTCTTTTTTATTGTTTATGATATAGTTTTCCATTTCTGATAACTTCTGCTTCACACGTTAAATGCCATATATGTGACCATAGCTGAAGGTGCCTTGTTTCTGCTGCAAGTGTATCTTTAAGAAAAGTATAACGAGTGATTTGTTGGACATTCAGCTTTATTACAAGGCCCTTACTTAGTGCTGCTGACCTGGCAGATTTTGCACTTAGGTATCGAATACGGAGCCTACAGCCCAGGCTTGTCTTGGTGACCCATCTGTGTTGTGCTAGCTGAAGATTTGTTGGATTAAAGCCTGCTGGGTGTCTCTGCCTCCCTGGAGTATGCCCAGGTCAACATCTACCTCCTCAGTATATCCCTGTGTATGTTCATCCTCGGACTCACTGCTGGACTCATTGGATGCAGCCGCAGACACAGCGTTGACGTCTTCATCATCCACTGCATCCCCCCTCTCCAGCGCAAGATTGTGGAAAGTGCAGCATGCAACCACTATCACAGAGACACAATCTGGGGGGTACTGGAGTGCACCCCCTGAATGGCCCAAGCATTGGAAGCGCATCTTGAGAAGGCCAATGGCTCTCTCCACCACAGCCCTTGTGGAGGCATGGCTCCTATTGTACCGCTGCTCAGCTTCTGTTCTTGGATGGCAGAGAGGTGTCATGAGCCACCTTCTGAGGAGATAGCCCTTGTCACCCAGCAGCCATCCATCCAGCCGGGCTGGAACACTGAAGAGCCCCGGCACCTGGGAGTGTCTGAGGATGTAGGCATCATGGGAGCTGCCTGGGTACCTTGCACAGACTTGTAGAATCAGTATCCTGTGATCACACATTATCTGCACATTCATTGAGTGGAAGCCCTTCCTGTTGACCAAGGCACCCGGCTGACCCGCTGGTGCCTTGAAGGCCACATGTGTGCAGTCTATTGCACCTAGGATGCGAGGGAAGCCAGCAATGGCCACGAAGCCTCTGGATAGCTCTGTTTGGCTTTCCTGGTCACAGCGGAAGTGGATGAAGGTCAATGCATGCCTGAACAGAGCATCTGTCACCTGCTTGACACAAATGTGGACAGCTGATTGGGAGACACTGCAAAGGTCACCTACCGCGCCCTGGAAAGGGCCAAAGACATAGAAGTTGAGGGCAGCTGTGACCTTCAGAGCCACTGGCATGAGATATCTGCCTACATATTTAGGGGAGATCTCAGGCCCAATCATCTGACAGGTATAGTTGACTGTCTCCTCTGAGAGTCAGAGCTTCCTTCGGCACTGCACCTCAGACATATTGAGGTAGCTGCTTCACTGCCTGTATACCGTGGCAGCAGGATAGTGGCGTCTTCTGCGATCCCTTCCATCTTGGACTACTTCTTGGCCCTGCACCCCTTGTGCCTGCACCTGTCCTCCCAAAGGTGGCTTCCCTGGAGGTTGAATGTGCACTCTTGGCCTTCTGCCCCTTCTAGCCTTCCCTTCCTCAGAGGAAGAGCTGCCTCCAGTGGACAGATCCGATCCCATACCCAGGCTAAGGGAAGGCTTCCTGAAACCTGCAGGCCCAAAAAAGATTCCTCACTGCAGAGCACTGACCTGGAGATTAAGAATCCAGAAAAAGCTGCTGGGACGCGTCCTGAAGCACTGAAGATCCCACAGGCAAGTTTGAAAAATTTCAACAATAAATACTTCACAGAGCAGATTCACAACCTCACTGAGCCCTCTTATCCCGCCCGTGGATGAGGTTAATAGAAATGTCTCCAACCCGCCTGCACATTGCGCCCATGCGCCGACCCAAAGATCGCACGAGTGCCAAAAAGTCAGAATCGATTGAAGACTAAAGGGCCTTAAGTGGCACTTTAATTAATGGCGGGCACGCATTGGACTTCATTGTGTGTCCGCCCAGCGAAATATCGTGATGGCGCATGGTCACATCGGGAAGCTCACCCGACACTGCTTCACACGTCATTTTATGCGCGGACATCACACGGAAACTTCTGCCCATGGAGTTGTAAGAAAGATGCACAGAAATTTAGATGGGGAGGGAGGAGAAGTTGTAGACAGGGCTCTAGTTTACAAAGACACAGGGACTAAGGATTGTATTTTGAAGTTGGTGGTAACAATGTCGATTTTGAAAGGGAGGGAGACAGTACCTGACAGGAGAGAACTATTCAGTCTTTCAGACAGCATGGAGGGTCAGGAAGACATTTGATCAACAGTAACAACAATTTGCATTTACATAAATCCTTCAACATAGTAAATATGCCAAAGCACTTCATAGGAGTGTTATCAGACAAATATGACATTGAGCTACATAAGAAAATGTTAGGTCTGATGACCAAAAACTTGGTCGAAGAGATAGTTTTTCAGGCCACAAGTCTTAAAGGAGGAAACAGGGGTAGAGAGACAGAGTGATTTAGGAATGAATTCCAGAATTTAGAACATTTGCAACTCCAAGGGTGGAGTGATTAAAATTGGAGATTCCCAAGGGGCCAAAATTGGAGAAGTGTAGATATCTCAGAGGGTTGTAGGGCTGGAGGAGATAACAGGGATAGGGGCAAAGCCATGGAGAGATTTGAAAACAAGGATGACATTTTAAAATTGACACTTCCTTTAGCTGGAAGCCATTGCAGGTCAGAGACCATGCGGTGATGGGTGAATCGTAATTGTGTGAGTTAGATTAAGGGCAGCAGAGTTCTGGATGACCTCAAGTTGACAGAGGGTAGAATGTGGAAGGCCAGCCAGAAGGGTGCTGGAGTTGTTGAGCCTAGAATTAACAAAGACATTGGTGAGGGTTTCAGCAGCAGGTGAGCTGTAGCAGGGGTAGAGCCAGTCAATGTTATGGAGGAAGGGAGAGAGAGAGAATTCCAACTGAAAATGTTGGCAGTTAAAAAAGAGATGCCAGTGGTTGAGGAAGGATTTATCTCTAGAGTAGAACCCCATGGGGAGATGTTTAAATTTGTACAAATTCTTCCAAAGTTTGAGGAAAAAGATGTTGAAGCATTCCTTATTTCATTTGCAAAGCTAGTTAAACAGATAAAATGGCCACAGGAAAACTGGACATTTATATTACAGTGTAAGTTGTTGGGTTTGGCACTTGAGGTGTATGCTTCGCTATCAGAAGAAATGTTGGTGATTTATGATGTGGTGAAAAGAGCTTTTTTGAGTGCATATGAGTTGTTTCTTGAAGCATACAGGAAGAAATTTAGGAACATGAGAAAACAGCCTGGGCAAACTTTTATATTGAGGTTGAAAGATTAAAACAAAGTAATTTGATCATTGGATATGGGTGTTAAAAATTGAGACAGCCTAAGCAGCTCTTTGGGAAGTTATTCTCTTGGAAGAAATTAAAATACTGAACTTAGGAGTTTTGTATTGAGGGGTTTTAAAGTGGTTGGACTGCAACATGGATTTGGCAATTGCTAAGATGTTTCTGGGAGTGGAAGACATGACTGTGGGATATTTGAAATCTCTGACTAAAACCCAGTTGAGAGAATTAGCAGATACAGTGCAGGTGGAAATAAAAGCAGAATTCCGTAAAGCTGATATGGTTAAAGTACTTGCCCAACATTTAAATTGTGAACAGACACCTGAAACTAGTGTATCACAGCTAGAGGTAGTAAAACTTCAGTAGCAAATGAAACAGCTTGATATAGAAAGAGATAGGGAAAGGCAAAAGATCTGAATTGCAGGAAAAAGAGAAAGAAGGATGAAAGAATTGAATTGGAAGAAAAAGAGAAATGAAAAAAAACTCAAGTTAGAAAGAAAGGAGAAAGAAAAAGAATGGGATAGATTGAAAGAAATATAAATTAAAAGTCTTCAATGGGAAAAGGAGGAACAAGAAAAAGAAAAACAGAGTACAAGAAATGGAAACGCAAAAGCTTGAGCTTGAGTATCAGAAAGAGGAGCTCAGACAGCAAACCCTGGCTAAGGAAACATTTAGAATAAAGGAAGAAAGGAGGGACAGTGAATCAGATGATGACTTTGATTCCTTTGAGGAATTTGATTTAACTAAAAGTCTTTCCTTAGTGCCTAAATTTACAGACAATGGTGTTGAAAGCTGTTTCACCTCATTTAGAAAGATAGTTATGAAATTGAATTGGCCAGGAGATGCTTGGACTATAACATTGCAGAGTGTTTTATCAGGTAGAGCTATGAATGTGTATGCTAGCTAATCAGAGGAACAATCTGCAGACTATGAGGTAGTAAGAAAGGCACTATTAAATGCTTATGAGCTTGTATCTGAAGCTTATCAGTTAAAGCTTAGGACTTTAAGAAAGACATCTAATCAGACATTTGTGGAGTTTTCAAGAGAAAACTAAAAACTAAACTAAATGCTTTGGGACGTTAAAATTAGACAATACTTGAAAATGTAAGAGAGATTATGAATAAGGAAGAATTTAGAAATTGTATCCCAGTAACTATCAAGGCATATTTAGATGAAAGACAAAGTATAAAGATCAGGGAGCCTACTGTTTTAGCCAATACTTATGATCTTTCACACAAACAATTGATTGTAGGAAAAGGTTCATATGGGAGTTAGCAAGAAAATTGGAGATATAAAAGAACCTAGTGATGGTAAAAGTGTTAGTAACAAGGAGCCAGTTGAAAGATGCCAGTCTATTAAAGATGGAAAGGTGGAAGGCAAAGGTGAAGGAAGAAAAGTAGTATGTCACCATTTTAACATAGCTGGACATACAAAATCAATTTTTTGGAGGTTAACTGGGAAACTGATTGCAGTGATAGGAACTCAGAAGAGTTCAGTAAGTAAAAGTGCTGTGGTCTCTGAAACCCAAATGCAAGACAGAGCAGCAGCCTTTGTACAGGTGGAGAAGGAAAAGTCAGTACTAGCCAGAGAGGTGGGAATGTGTTCACAACCAACCCAAGGAAGCTCTGAAGGGCAAGTTGCAGAGATCTTTAAAGTTTATATATGCAACGGGAACGTATATCCATGTATTCTGGGAAAAGGAAGAAAGACTGTTAAGATCTTAGGAGATACAGAGGCTAGCCAGTCATTAATGTTATGGGATATGTCATCTGCTGTCAAGAAGGGTTATTGCAGGAGAAAGCATTAGTTAGTGGAATTCATGGGGCGTTCAAGCCTATTTCATTGTATAAACTAAATTTAAAATGTGGTTTGAAAACATGAGAGGTGATTGTTGGAGTGGTGGAGAAATTGTCTATTGCAGGGGTTCACTTTATTCTAGGAAATGATACAGCTGGATTGCTAATATTGACTACGGTTTCTGTAGTAGAGGAACCTGCTGAGATGCAATCAACAGTGGTTTTACATAAGAAGCATCCTGGAGTGTTTCCAGATTGTGTGGTGATGAGTTTACAGGCACACAAACTTAAACAGGAAGAGGAAGAATCTAAAAGACAGGGGGACGATGCTGAACCTTAGTTGGCAGGATCTATCTTTGAAAAGATTCCTCAGGTGGAGAAGGTTAGAGAGGATGAGGCCGAGGTGTTTAGTTCCTTGAAGTTAGTGGGGTTACAGTAGCAGAAACCAGGCTTAAAGCAGTTACACCGGACAGCTAATTCTGAAAAAGAAGCAGCATAGATTCCAGAATGTCATTACCTTTAAAACAATGTGCTAATGAGGAACTGGAGATCACCTAATATCCTGGCAGATGAAAAGTGGGTGATAATGAACCAAGTAGTGATACCATCTGGGTATTGGAATGAAATTTTAAGAGCGGCTCATGAAATTCCAATGGCTGGACATTTGGGAATTAGGAAAACTCAAGCTAAAATACAAAAACATTTCTATTGGCCCGGACTACATAAAGATGTAGTAAAATTCTGTTAACCATTCCATGAATGTCAGGTAATAGGAACATCTCAAACAGTAAATAAACCTACATCTTTAATTCCAATTCCAACACTTGAGGAGCCTTTTAACAGGAGCCTGATTGATTGTGTAGGACTCCTCCACAAGACTAAAAACAGAAACCAGTATTTACTGAACATCATGGATATGTCCACAAGACTTCCAGGCACCATACCTTTAAGGAAAATCACAGCAAAAGTGATTGTAGAAGAGTTGACCAAATTCTTTACAAGATATGGGTTACCAAAAGAAATATAGTTGGATCAGGGCTCAAATTTAATGTCACTTTTAAAGAAGTAATGAACAGCCTAGAAATAAAGCAATATTGATCATCAGCCTATCACCCTGAATAACAAGGTGCCTTAGAAAGGTGGCATCAAATTTTAAAGACTATGATTAGAGCATATAGTCCAGACTACCTACATAAGTAGGATCAAGGGATTCCATGCATGTTGTTTGCTATTAGGGATGTCCCTAACGAGTCAAGAGGTCAGTCCTTTTGAATTAATTTATGGTCATGGAGTAAGGTGACCACTCAAACTAATTCAGGAGCAATTAATAGGTCGAAGGTTTGAAACTATACTCCTGGATTATTTGATGAAATTCAGAGAAAGTTTGAGATGGGCATGTGAGCTAGATAGGGAACATTTAAGATATCACAGCAAATGATGAAGGCGAATGTAAGTAAAAGAGCAAAGACTTATAGCTTTGTGACTGGGGAAAAAGTGTTAGTACTGTTGCCACTGTCAGGTGAACCGTTAAAGGCAAGGTTTAGTGGACGTTACCACATTGAAAAGAGACTGAGTGAGGTAAACCATATGATAAATACCCCAGATGGTAGGAAGAATCAGCAAGTGTGCTATGTAAACATGCTAAAAAGGAACCTTGACAGAGAGGATAAACAAAAGGAGCTACTGGTGATGATAGGTAAGAAGGAGGATACAGAAATTAAAGGACAGAATTTTACTCTTGGCATGCAGGTTTAGCGGGGGCAGGTGGGCGCAGTCGGGAATCCAACCGCCACCCGCGATTGGCAGCGTGCCACGATTTCACATTGGCAAGCCAATTGAGGCCCGCCCAGCATGAAAGGTGGCTGGGGAATCTGCGAGAAGGGGTAATCAGGGGCGGGGGCATGATGTCCACCGGGTCCAAAGACAACCTGGCGGCCAATTCAAAACCCCTGGAAGGCTGCTATGGAAAGACGCTGAAGCCTCCATGGATCCCGTTGTGGTTGGACACAGCATGCCGGAGGGCAGGTTGGTGGAGCAGTCAGCCCCAGGTTTCTCAGATGAGAGCCCTCCTAGAGGAGGTTGCAGCCAGGAGGGAAACCCTTGTCCCCAGAGATTGGAGGAGGAGGCCCCTGCACCTCACCAAAAAGGCCTGGGAGGAGGCATCCAGGGTTAGTAGCCACGACATGGTGAAGCGCACATGGGTGCAGTGCCGGAAGCGCTTCAACGATCTCCTGCGATTGGTGTGTCAAGGACCTTAACTGGTCTCTTAATTAATGGCGGACGTGCCTCCATCTCCATAGCACCCGCCTAGAGAAATATCATAAGAGCATGCTCGGCCGATGTCATTGTATGTTATTTCACACTCGAGCGGGTTGGGAAAAATTCTGCCCAAAGATTCTGAAACTGACCTTCTTCTGATTAACTTGGACAATGAGGAAGTACTTAAGAATCTAAATGTGATATTAAGCTTCCAGAAAACTGTTGCAGTGATTTACAAGAGCTGTTGCAGTCACACACAATTTGTGGAAATAGATGTGGGATATTCAGTTTCAATAAGGCACCATCTAAAACAAAAACAGAATTACCTGGAAAAACTCAGCAGGTCTGGCAGCATCGGCGGAGAAGAAAAGAGTTGACGTTTCGAGTCCTCATGACCCTTCGACAGAACTTGAGTTCGAGTCCAGGAAAGAGCTGAAATATAAGCTGGTTTAAGGTGTGTGTGTGGGGGGCGGAGAGATAGAGAGACAGAGAGGTGGAGGGGGTTGGTGTGGTTGTAGCGACAAACAAGCAGTGATAGAAGCAGAATATCAAAAGATGTCAACAACAATAGTACAATAGAACACATAGGTGTTAAAGATAAAGTTGGTGATATTATCTAAACGAATGTGCTAATTAAGAATGGATGGTAGGGCACTCAAGGTATAGCTCTAGTGGGTTTTTTTTTTTTTTTTTTATTTTATATAATGGAAATAGGTGGGAAAAGGAAAATCTTTATAATTTATTGGGAAAAAAAAAAAAAGAGAAGGGGGAAACAGAAAGGGGGTGAGGATGGGGGAGGGGACTCACGACCTAAAGTTGTTGAATTCAATATTCAGTCCGGAAGGCTGTAAAGTCCCTAGTCGGAAGATGAGGTGTTGTTCCTCCAGTTTGCGTTGGGCTTCACTGGAACAATGCAGCAAGCCAAGGACAGACATGTGGGCAAGAGAGCAGGGTGGAGTGTTAAAATGGCAAGCGACAGGGAGGTTTGGGTCATTCTTGCGGACAGACCGCAGGTGTTCTGCAAAGCGGTCGCCCAGTTTACGTTTGGTCTCTCCAATGTAGAGGAGACCACATTGGGAGCAACGAATGCAGTAGACTAAGTTGGGGGAAATGCAAGTGAAATGCTGCTTCACTTGAAAGGAGTGTTTGGGTCCTTGGACGGTGAGGAGAGAGGAAGTGAAGGGGCAGGTGTTGCATCTTTTGCGTGGGCAAGGGGTTGTGCCATAGGAGGGGGTTGAGGAGTAGGGGGTGATGGAGGAGTGGACCAGGGTGTCCCGGAGGGAGCGATCCCTACGGAATGCCGATAAGGGGGGTGAAGGGAAGATGTGTTTGGTAGTGGCATCATGCTGGAGTTGGCGGAAATGGCGGAGGATGATCCTTTGAATGCGGAGGCTGGTGGGGTGATAAGTGAGGACAAGGGGGACCCTATCATGTTTCTGGGAGGGAGGAGAAGGAGTGAGGGCGGATGCGCGGGAGATGGGCCGGACACGGTTGAGGGCCCTGTCAACGACCGTGGGTGGAAAACCTCGGTTAAGGAAGAAGGAGGACATGTCAGAGGAACTGTTTTTGAATGTAGCATCATCGGAACAGATGCGACGGAGGCGAAGGAACTGAGAGAATGGGATGGAGTCCTTACAGGAAGTGGGGTGTGAGGAGCTGTAGTCGAGATAGCTGTGGGTGTCGGTGGGTTTGTAATGGATATTGGTGGACAGTCTATCACCAGAGATTGAGACAGAGAGGTCAAGGAAGGGAAGGGAAGTGTCAGAGATGGACCACGTGAAAATGATGGAGGGGTGGAGATTGGAAGCAAAATTAATAAATTTTTCCAAGTCCTGACGAGAGCATGAAGCAGCACCGAAATAATCATCGATGTACCGGAGAAAGAGTTGTGGAAGGGGGCCGGAGTAGGACTGCAACAAGGAATGTTCCACATACCCCATAAAGAGACAGGCATAGCTGGGGCCCATGCGGGTACCCATAGCCACACCTTTTATTTGGAGGAAGTGAGAGGAGTTGAAGGAGAAATTGTTCAGCGTGAGAACAAGTTCAGCCAGACGGAGGAGAGTAGTGGTGGATGGGGATTGTTCGGGCCTCTGTTCGAGGAAGAAGCTAAGGGCCCTCAGACCATCCTGGTGGGGGATGGAGGTGTAGAGGGATTGGACGTCCATGGTGAAGAGGAAGCGGTAGGGGCCAGGGAACTGGAAATTGTTGATGTGACGTAAGGTGTCAGAGGAATCACGGATGTAGGTGGGAAGGGACTGGACAAGGGGAGAGAGAAGGGAGTCAAGATAACGAGAAATGAGTTCTGTGGGGCAGGAGCAAGCTGAGACGATCGGTCTACCGGGGCAGTTCTGTTTGTGGATTTTGGGTAGGAGATAGAAGCGGGCCGTCCGAGGTTGGGCAACTATCAGGTTGGAAGCTGTGGGAGGGAGATCCCCAGAGGAGATGAGGTCAGTGACAGTCCTGGAAACAATGGCTTGATGTTCAGTGGTGGGGTCATGGTCCAGGGAGAGGTAGGAGGAAGTGTCTGCGAGTTGACGCTCAGCCTCCGCGTGGTAGAGGTCAGTGCGCCAGACAACAACAGCACCACCCTTGTCAGCGGGTTTGATGACAATGTCAGGGTTGGACCTGAGAGAATGGAGTGCAGTAAGTTCAGAGAGAGACAGGTTAGAATGGGTGAGAGGAGCAGAGAAATTGAGACGACTAATGTCGCGCCGACAGTTCTCAATGAAAAGATCGAGAGAAGGTAAGAATCCAGAGGGAGGGGTCCAGGTGGAGGGAGAATATTGAAGATGGGTAAAAGGATCCGTTGAACTGGGAGAGGACTCCTGCCCAAAGAAGTGAGCCCGGAGACGAAGACGGCGGAAGAAGAGTTCAGTATCATGCCGAGCCCGAAATTCATTGAGGTGAGGGCGTAAGGGTATGAAACTAAGTCCTTTGCTGAGCACTGAACGTTCAGCATCGGAGAGGGGAAGGTCAGGGGGTATAGTGAATACACGGCTGGGGTTGGGATTGGAAGATGGGGTGGGGACGGAGGGACAGGCAGGGGTGGAGGGTCCTAGATGGGTGTTGGTGTCGATGAGTTGTTGGAGCTTGCGTTCCTTAGCACTTGAGAGAAACAGAAAAAGTTTCTTGTTGAGGCGTCGGATGAGCCGAAGGATAAAATGAAACTGGGGGCACGCGCAGCTTTGAAAAAGGGTACGGCGGTGCTGCTGGAGGGAGAGGTCGAGTGTGTTCATATGGCGGCGCATGGCACTGAGAGTGGATTTCAGAATGTGACGGGAACAGCAGTCCGAGAAACGTTTTATGTCCCGGAGATACCTGTAATCCTGGGTGGGTTCGAAACATGAGGGGTGGAATTTCAGTTGAAATCCATGTGGGGTAAGTCGGAGACGGAGACAGTCACTGAGAAAGGAGATATGGCTGTGAAAGCGGGTTTTAGTAAACACCTTGTCAAACACTAGGAGAGAAATGGAAAGCAATGAAGGTGAACAAGGCAACAGAGAAATCCGGAAATCTTGTCGCAGAGAGGAACAGAACTTCTTCAAGGAGGTAGGCATTTCTTGAAGAGCAGTGGCAGTCAATTAAACACAGAGATAAAAACAAAAAAACTGCGGATGCTGGAAATCCAAAACAAAAACAGAATTACCTGGAAAAACTCAGCAGGTCTGGCAGCATCGGCGGAGAAGAAAAGAGTTGACGTTTCGAGTCCTCATGACCCTTCGACAGAACTTGAGTTCGAGTCCAGGAAAGAGCTGAAATATAAGCTGGTTTAAGGTGTGTGTGTGGGGGGCGGAGAGATAGAGAGACAGAGAGGTGGAGGGGGTTGGTGTGGTTGTAGCGACAAACAAGCAGTGATAGAAGCAGAATATCAAAAGATGTCAACAACAATAGTACAATAGAACACATAGGTGTTAAAGATAAAGTTGGTGATATTATCTAAACGAATGTGCTAATTAAGAATGGATGGTAGGGCACTCAAGGTATAGCTCTAGTGGGTTTTTTTTTTTATTTTATATAATGGAAATAGGTGGGAAAAGGAAAATCTTTATAATTTATTGGGAAAAAAAAAAAAAAGAGAAGGGGGAAACAGAAAGGGGGTGAGGATGGGGGAGGGGACTCACGACCTAAAGTTGTTGAATTCAATATTCAGTCCGGAAGGCTGTAAAGTCCCTAGTCGGAAGATGAGGTGTTGTTCCTCCAGTTTGCGTTGGGCTTCACTGGAACAATGCAGCAAGCCAAGGACAGACATGTGGGCAAGAGAGCAGGGTGGAGTGTTAAAATGGCAAGCGACAGGGAGGTTTGGGTCATTCTTGCGGACAGACCGCAGGTGTTCTGCAAAGCGGTCGCCCAGTTTACGTTTGGTCTCTCCAATGTAGAGGAGACCACATTGGGAGCAACGAATGCAGTAGACTAAGTTGGGGGAAATGCAAGTGAAATGCTGCTTCACTTGAAAGGAGTGTTTGGGTCCTTGGACGGTGAGGAGAGAGGAAGTGAAGGGGCAGGTGTTGCATCTTTTGCGTGGGCAAGGGGTTGTGCCATAGGAGGGGGTTGAGGAGTAGGGGGTGATGGAGGAGTGGACCAGGGTGTCCCGGAGGGAGCGATCCCTACGGAATGCCGATAAGGGGGGTGAAGGGAAGATGTGTTTGGTAGTGGCATCATGCTGGAGTTGGCGGAAATGGCGGAGGATGATCCTTTGAATGCGGAGGCTGGTGGGGTGATAAGTGAGGACAAGGGGGACCCTATCATGTTTCTGGGAGGGAGGAGAAGGAGTGAGGGCGGATGCGCGGGAGATGGGCCGGACACGGTTGAGGGCCCTGTCAACGACCGTGGGTGGAAAACCTCGGTTAAGGAAGAAGGAGGACATGTCAGAGGAACTGTTTTTGAATGTAGCATCATCGGAACAGATGCGACGGAGGCGAAGGAACTGAGAGAATGGGATGGAGTCCTTACAGGAAGTGGGGTGTGAGGAGCTGTAGTCGAGATAGCTGTGGGTGTCGGTGGGTTTGTAATGGATATTGGTGGACAGTCTATCACCAGAGATTGAGACAGAGAGGTCAAGGAAGGGAAGGGAAGTGTCAGAGATGGACCACGTGAAAATGATGGAGGGGTGGAGATTGGAAGCAAAATTAATAAATTTTTCCAAGTCCTGACGAGAGCATGAAGCAGCACCGAAATAATCATCGATGTACCGGAGAAAGAGTTGTGGAAGGGGGCCGGAGTAGGACTGCAACAAGGAATGTTCCACATACCCCATAAAGAGACAGGCATAGCTGGGGCCCATGCGGGTACCCATAGCCACACCTTTTATTTGGAGGAAGTGAGAGGAGTTGAAGGAGAAATTGTTCAGCGTGAGAACAAGTTCAGCCAGACGGAGGAGAGTAGTGGTGGATGGGGATTGTTCGGGCCTCTGTTCGAGGAAGAAGCTAAGGGCCCTCAGACCATCCTGGTGGGGGATGGAGGTGTAGAGGGATTGGACGTCCATGGTGAAGAGGAAGCGGTAGGGGCCAGGGAACTGGAAATTGTTGATGTGACGTAAGGTGTCAGAGGAATCACGGATGTAGGTGGGAAGGGACTGGACAAGGGGAGAGAGAAGGGAGTCAAGATAACGAGAAATGAGTTCTGTGGGGCAGGAGCAAGCTGAGACGATCGGTCTACCGGGGCAGTTCTGTTTGTGGATTTTGGGTAGGAGATAGAAGCGGGCCGTCCGAGGTTGGGCAACTATCAGGTTGGAAGCTGTGGGAGGGAGATCCCCAGAGGAGATGAGGTCAGTGACAGTCCTGGAAACAATGGCTTGATGTTCAGTGGTGGGGTCATGGTCCAGGGAGAGGTAGGAGGAAGTGTCTGCGAGTTGACGCTCAGCCTCCGCGTGGTAGAGGTCAGTGCGCCAGACAACAACAGCACCACCCTTGTCAGCGGGTTTGATGACAATGTCAGGGTTGGACCTGAGAGAATGGAGTGCAGTAAGTTCAGAGAGAGACAGGTTTTTCCAGGTAATTCTGTTTTTGTTTTGGATTTCCAGCATCCGCAGTTTTTTTGTTTTTATCTCTGTGTTTAATTGACTGCCACTGCTCTTCAAGAAATGCCTACCTCCTTGAAGAAGTTCTGTTCCTCTCTGCGACAAGATTTCCGGATTTCTCTGTTGCCTTGTTCACCTTCATTGCTTTCGCAGAGAGGAACAGAACTTCTTCAAGGAGGTAGGCATTTCTTGAAGAGCAGTGGCAGTCAATTAAACACAGAGATAAAAACAAAAAAACTGCGGATGCTGGAAATCCAAAACAAAAACAGAATTACCTGGAAAAACCTGTCTCTCTCTGAACTTACTGCACTCCATTCTCTCAGGTCCAACCCTGACATTGTCATCAAACCCGCTGACAAGGGTGGTGCTGTTGTTGTCTGGCGCACTGACCTCTACCACGCGGAGGCTGAGCGTCAACTCGCAGACACTTCCTCCTACCTCTCCCTGGACCATGACCCCACCACTGAACATCAAGCCATTGTTTCCAGGACTGTCACTGACCTCATCTCCTCTGGGGATCTCCCTCCCACAGCTTCCAACCTGATAGTTGCCCAACCTCGGACGGCCCGCTTCTATCTCCTACCCAAAATCCACAAACAGAACTGCCCCGGTAGACCGATCGTCTCAGCTTGCTCCTGCCCCACAGAACTCATTTCTCGTTATCTTGACTCCCTTCTCTCTCCCCTTGTCCAGTCCCTTCCCACCTACATCCGTGATTCCTCTGACACCTTACGTCACATCAACAATTTCCAGTTCCCTGGCCCCTACCGCTTCCTCTTCACCATGGACGTCCAATCCCTCTACACCTCCATCCCCCACCAGGATGGTCTGAGGGCCCTTAGCTTCTTCCTCGAACAGAGGCCCGAACAATCCCCATCCACCACTACTCTCCTCCGTCTGGCTGAACTTGTTCTCACGCTGAACAATTTCTCCTTCAACTCCTCTCACTTCCTCCAAATAAAAGGTGTGGCTATGGGTACCCGCATGGGCCCCAGCTATGCCTGTCTCTTTATGGGGTATGTGGAACATTCCTTGTTGCAGTCCTACTCCGGCCCCCTTCCACAACTCTTTCTCCGGTACATCGATGATTATTTCGGTGCTGCTTCATGCTCTCGTCAGGACTTGGAAAAATTTATTAATTTTGCTTCCAATCTCCACCCCTCCATCATTTTCACGTGGTCCATCTCTGACACTTCCCTTCCCTTCCTTGACCTCTCTGTCTCAATCTCTGGTGATAGACTGTCCACCAATATCCATTACAAACCCACCGACACCCACAGCTATCTCGACTAC
This sequence comes from Carcharodon carcharias, assembly GCF_017639515.1. Lineage (NCBI taxonomy): Eukaryota > Metazoa > Chordata > Chondrichthyes > Lamniformes > Lamnidae > Carcharodon > Carcharodon carcharias. The sequence continues at coordinate 98,881,441 of NC_054470.1, forward strand.
AGCTCCTCACACCCCACTTCCTGTAAGGACTCCATCCCATTCTCTCAGTTCCTTCGCCTCCGTCGCATCTGTTCCGATGATGCTACATTCAAAAACAGTTCCTCTGACATGTCCTCCTTCTTCCTTAACCGAGGTTTTCCACCCACGGTCGTTGACAGGGCCCTCAACCGTGTCCGGCCCATCTCCCGCGCATCCGCCCTCACTCCTTCTCCTCCCTCCCAGAAACATGATAGGGTCCCCCTTGTCCTCACTTATCACCCCACCAGCCTCCGCATTCAAAGGATCATCCTCCGCCATTTCCGCCAACTCCAGCATGATGCCACTACCAAACACATCTTCCCTTCACCCCCCTTATCGGCATTCCGTAGGGATCGCTCCCTCCGGGACACCCTGGTCCACTCCTCCATCACCCCCTACTCCTCAACCCCCTCCTATGGCACAACCCCTTGCCCACGCAAAAGATGCAACACCTGCCCCTTCACTTCCTCTCTCCTCACCGTCCAAGGACCCAAACACTCCTTTCAAGTGAAGCAGCATTTCACTTGCATTTCCCCCAACTTAGTCTACTGCATTCGTTGCTCCCAATGTGGTCTCCTCTACATTGGAGAGACCAAACGTAAACTGGGCGACCGCTTTGCAGAACACCTGCGGTCTGTCCGCAAGAATGACCCAAACCTCCCTGTCGCTTGCCATTTTAACACTCCACCCTGCTCTCTTGCCCACATGTCTGTCCTTGGCTTGCTGCATTGTTCCAGTGAAGCCCAACGCAAACTGGAGGAACAACACCTCATCTTCCGACTAGGGACTTTACAGCCTTCCGGACTGAATATTGAATTCAACAACTTTAGGTCGTGAGTCCCCTCCCCCATCCTCACCCCCTTTCTGTTTCCCCCTTCTCTTTTTTTTTTTTTTCCCAATAAATTATAAAGATTTTCCTTTTCCCACCTATTTCCATTATATAAAATAAAAAAAAAAAACCCACTAGAGCTATACCTTGAGTGCCCTACCATCCATTCTTAATTAGCACATTCGTTTAGATAATATCACCAACTTTATCTTTAACACCTATGTGTTCTATTGTACTATTGTTGTTGACATCTTTTGATATTCTGCTTCTATCACTGCTTGTTTGTCGCTACAACCACACCAACCCCCTCCACCTCTCTGTCTCTCTATCTCTCCGCCCCCCACACACACACCTTAAACCAGCTTATATTTCAGCTCTTTCCTGGACTCGAACTCAAGTTCTGTCGAAGGGTCATGAGGACTCGAAACGTCAACTCTTTTCTTCTCCGCCGATGCTGCCAGACCTGCTGAGTTTTTCCAGGTAATTCTGTTTTTGTTTTGGATTTCCAGCATCCGCAGTTTTTTTGTTTTTAAGGCACCATCTACATAGGGTCAAGTGCAGAAAAAAGTTGAATTTATGCTTGAAAATGACATCATAGAGCCCAGTCATAGTAATTGGAGTGAACCGATTGTAATGTTGCCAAAACTGGATCGATCACAAAGACTACGCATTGATTACCTCACAGTTAACACAGTAACAAAGGCAAGTTCATATTCTATTCTATGATGGAGGATTGCATCTAGAGAGCGGGACAGTCAGTGTTTATCATAAAAATTGCTGCAAGGGTACTGGCAGGGATCGTTATCAGGAAGGGCCAAAGAGATAACAGCTTTTGTGATGCCTGATGGTTTTTATCATTGTGCTGAGAAAGGCTGTGAATTTGAAGCAGCCATCCAGTTCCCAGCCAGAGAATCTTTGTTTTCAGAGAGCAGTCTGTTCCTGAACATCCTTCATGGAATAGAGTGAGAAGTTGTGTTGCATATTCCATTAAAGAAGCAGCAGGTTTTGCCTTGGGTAATATTTTTATGGCTAAAATCTATAAGGGAGCTGTTGCCAAGTAGTTCACTTGTGTGTTCTGACCAAGTGGGTTTTTATGGGGACTGTTTTATAAGACTGTTTTAACTGTATAATTTTAATCCTACGTGCTTACGTTCGTTTTAATAAATCTTTTAATTTTTAAATCATAAAACTGTTACTGGGATTCTATGTTTCTGGGATCAGTCGTTTTCCCCTCATTTTCAGAATAGGAAAAAAGGAGTTACGATCAGAAAGACAAGTTTCCCTCTGGGATTTGGCTTGCTCAGTGAATAGTATTGGCTGCGGTCATAACAATATCCTCCGGGACTTTGTCTCTGCAAGGGCTGTTGCTCCTACCAATACCTACAGGGACAGATGTATCTGTGACAGGGAGATTGGTGAGAGTGAGGGCAAGTTGTTTCCCTTCTTGTTGGTTCCCTCATCATCTGCCGCAGGCCATCTAGCAGCTTTGTACTTCAGAACGGGGCCAATTTGGTCAGGGGGTAGTAGCAACGGTGCTACTAAGCCACTTTTGAATACATTCCCCAACCCAGAGTACATTCTGTGTCCTTGCTATGTTCAGTGATTCTTCCAATTGGTGTTCAATATGAAGTAGTCCTGATTCATTAGCTGAAGGGGTTGGGGGAGCGGTAGGTGGTAATCAGCAGGCAGATTCCTTGCCCATATTTGACATGATGTCATGAGACTTTAGGGGGTCTGGCATCAATATTGAGGACTCCCCGGGCAACTCCCTCCTGACCTTATACAACTGTCCCACCACATCTGCTGGGTCTGTCCTGCCAGTGGGACAGGACGGGACATATCCAGGGATGGTGCTGGTGGTGGAACATTGGCTGTAAGGTATGATTTGGTGAGTGTGACTATGTCAGGCTGTTGCTTGACTAATCTGGGGGAACTGCTCTCCCAATTTTTGCACAAGCCCCAAATATTCATAAGGAGGGCTTTTCAGGGTCGATAGGACTGGGTGTACCATTGCCGATTTCAGTGCCTAGGTCGATGCTGATTGTTCAGTCTAGTTTCATTTCTTTTTGACTTTTCTATGATGGTCTGGTACAACTAAGTGGTTTGGTAGGCTATTTCAGAGGACTTTTAAGAGTCAACCACATTGCTGTGAGTCTGGAGTCACGTCTAGGCCAGACCAGGTAAGGACAGCAGGCATCCTTCCCTACAGGGATGAAGAGATTATCTCATGAGGAAAGGCTGGACAGATTGGGCCTGCATCCATTGGAATTTAGAAGAATGGGAGGCGATCTCACTGAAATATATAAGATCCTGAACGAACTTGATAGGGTGGATGCTGAAAGGGAGTTTCCCCTTGTGGGAGATACCACAACTAGGGGACACAGTTTAAAAATAAGGGGTCTCACAGTTAAGGTGGCGATGAGGAGGTTTTTTTCTCTCAGAGGGTTGTGAATCCATGGAACTTTAATTACCCAATGAGTAGTGGAGGCAGATTGCATGAATATTTTTCAGGCAGTGTTAGATAGATTCTTGACTAACAAGGCAGTTAAAGGTTATAGGTGGAGCAGGAGGGTGGAATTGAGGCTGCAATCAGATCAGCCATTATCTTATCAAATGGCGGAGCAAGCATGGGGGGCCAAATGGCCTTCTCCTGCTTCTAATTCCTATCTTTGTATATACTGAACCAGATGGTACATCTTGTACATTATGGTATGCTGTCAGGGTAAAGAGATTTAATTCTAAAAAGATAGGGCCACTGCTGGTATCCCGGTGGACCCTTCATTTGGTATCCTTCCTATACCATGTGGCCCAATACTGCACATACTGCTTTAACTGCAGCCTTATTAATAGCTCCTGTATGCTTATCATTATCTTTTTGCTTTGTTACTGAATAAACCTCAAACTTAAATAGGTTCTAACAGCCTTATCACCTGAGGTGCAGCCTTTAAAGTTTTGTCAACCTGGATGTCAAATCTCCATGTTCTTGCAGAACACCAATTTGGAATCCATTGAGAGTTTAATAGCTCTAGTGGGTTTTTTTTTATATAATGGAAATAGGTGGGAAAAGGAAAATCTTTATAATTTATTGGAAAAAAAAAAGGGAAGGGGGAAACAGAAAGGGGGTGGGGATGGGGGAGGGAGCTCACGACCTAAAGTTGTTGAATTCAATATTCAGTCCGGAAGGCTGTAAAGTCCCTAGTCGGAAGATGAGGTGTTGTTCCTCCAGTTTGCGTTGGGCTTCACTGGAACAATGCAGCAAGCCAAGGACAGACATGTGGGCAAGAGAGCAGGGTGGAGGTTATAGGTGGAGCAGGAGGGTGGAATTGAGGCTGCAATCAGATCAGCCATTATCTTATCAAATGGCGGAGCAAGCATGGGGGGCCAAATGGCCTTCTCCTGCTTCTAATTCCTATCTTTGTATATACTGAACCAGATGGTACATCTTGTACATTATGGTATGCTGTCAGGGTAAAGAGATTTAATTCTAAAAAGATAGGGCCACTGCTGGTATCCCGGTGGACCCTTCATTTGGTATCCTTGCTATACCATGTGGCCCAATACTGCACACACTGCTTTAACTGCAGCCTTATTAATAGCTCCTGTATGCTTCAGAGTTTAAGGATACCAAATGAAGGGTCCACCGGGATACCAGCAGTGGCCCTATCTTTTTAGAATTAAATCTCTTTACCCTGACAGCATACCATAATGTACAAGATGTACCATCTGGTTCAGTATATACAAAGATAGGAATTAGAAGCAGGAGAAGGCCATTTGGCCCCCCATGCTTGCTCTGCCATTTGATAAGATAATGGCTGATCTGATTGCAGCCTCAATTCCACCCTCCTGCTCCACCTATAACCTCCACCCTGCTCTCTTGCGCACATGTCTGTCCTTGGCTTGCTGCATTGTTCCAGTGAAGCCCAACGCAAACTGGAGGAACAACACCTCATCTTCCGACTATGGACTTTACAGCCTTCCGGACTGAATATTGAATTCAACAACTTTAGGTCGTGAGCTCCCTCCCCCATCCCCACCCCCTTTCTGTTTCCCCCTTCCCTTTTTTTTTCCAATAAATTATAAAAATTTTCCTTTTCCCACCTATTTCCATTATATAAAAAAAAAACCACTAGAGCTATACCTTGAGTGCCCTACCATCCATTCTTAATTAGCACATTCGTTTAGATAATATCACCAACTTTAACTTTAACACCTATGTGTTCTATTGTACTATTGTCGTTGACATCTTTTGATGATCTGCTTCTATCACTGCTTGTTTGTCCCTACAACCACACCAACCCCCTCCACCTCTCTGTCTCTCTATCTCTCCGCCTCCCACACACACACCTTAAACCAGCTTATATTTCAGCTCTATCCTGGACTCGAACTCAAGTTCTGTCGAAGGGTCATGAGGACTCGAAACGTCAACTCTTTTCTTCTCCGCCGATGCTGCCAGACCTGCTGAGTTTTTCCAGGTAATTCTGTTTTTGTTTTTAATTACTGCTGTTATTGTTTTTGCAAAAATGCATCCCCTCGCACTTACTAACATTGAATTTAATTTGCCACATTTTATACCATTCCTACATCTTTCCCTTTGCAGCTTCCTTTTGTACTCCACAGAATTAATTATATCTCCCATTCTGGTATATTTCCTGAATATCAACCATACACCATCCGGACCTGCATCCAATTCATTGAAATGCACAGTGATATGCATAGTAGCTCCAGGACTGAGTCCAGTGGGATGCCACTACCCATTTTTAACCATTCTGAAAGCAGTCCTTAATTCCTATGCTCTGGTTTCTTCCTTCTAACCAATGGTTCATCCAGTTTACTATCCTTTCCTTAATTACATACCCCTTTAGTTTCTCTTCAGCAATTTCTCAGGTGCTACCTTGTCAAATGCTTCCCTAAAGTCCATCAAAACTACATCCACTGTGTTTCCCCTTTTGAGCAGTCTGTTAGCTCCTCAAAGAGTTCTATTCAAATCCTTCCATTTTCTCTTCACTGAGATGTGATTTCTTCTTATTATTAAAGTGTCTTATATTTCTCCTACTCTACACGTTAAACGAACTGACCTAGAATGGTTATTACACTGGCCAACCTCCAGTACTCTAACAAATATCCTGGTTCACTAGAGCCCCTACAGCCCTCTAACTCAGTGACCATTCAGCCAGGCTGACATTTAGTTTACAAGCCGATAGAGTGTTAAGTGAGACAATCACTCTCAACTGGAAACACTCTACCCTTTTTCCCTCCCTCCCTCCAGGGAACTCCAGCGGTCCCGAAGAAGGTCCCAACATCGCTCTCTTCCTTTCTCCCATCTCTACCTCGGAACTGAGCATTTTCTGGAACTTCATTGAATGGAAAAACAGTTGAAGGGAGAGGAGCTGCAGTTTGAAACATAGAAAAACATAGAAATATAGAAAAATACAAGCAGAAGTAGGTCATTTGGCCCTTCAAGCCTGCTCTGCCATTCAATAGGATCATGGTTAATCCTCTAACTCAACATCATATTCTCGCTCTCTCCCCATACCCCTTGATGCCTTTAGAGTCTAGAAATCTATCTAGCTCCTTCTTAAATGTATTTAGTGACATGGTCAAGGGTAAGCTGCAATTGGGCCTGTTAGTAAACAGCAGGTGAAGGAGCTACTCACAGGAGACCTTACCAACCCCAAAGGATCTATAGGCCAAGACTTAATAGGCGGAATTTTCTGTCCCTGTTGCAGCGGGGGCAGAGCCGGAAAATGCAACGAGCCATTCAAAATTCCATTAACTTTGGCAGGACCAGAAGACCCTGCCAGCTGGAGGGGTGAGAAAATTCCAGCCACTGCCTTGACTCTTTCTGAGGAGCAGTTCAGGAGAAGACTTCAGTTTGCCAGACAGGCTTTTTGCAGCAGGACTGTGTTTTGCTCTCAAAGTCACCATCCCCACTTGCAATACAAACTGTGAAACAGCGATGGGAAGAAATTGTAGACCAATGTTAAAAATACAGTAAAGGTGTTGATTTTGATTTCATGCCCAATGTTTTGGTGAAATCTTGTGTCATCCAAGTGAACAATACAGGTGGTACAGGTGGTATTCTTAAAAGAAGTTTTACTAACATCACTACTTCTCTTCAAGTATCTTTACCAGAGTTAATTTGCCTGCCCCCAGAACTTTTTCAGAATTCAGGCCAACTTACAGTGATTAGGGGGTCTCAAGAAATGCCAGGGAACTAATATAATGTCAGAGGCCCGACGTGAAAGCCTTGAGGTCTTCATCGGCCTGAAGTAGTAACTCTGTTTTTCTCCACAGATGCTGACTGACCTGCTCAGTATTTCGAATTTTTTCTGTTTTTCCCCTCAGATTTCCAGCATCTTCAACTCTTTGCTTTTGTAAAGTCCTTCATCCCTTTATCTTATTTCTCCTACTTGAAGGAATTAATTCCTAAGCACAGAGAATAGAAAATTTCTCTCGAAATTGTAGTATAAGGGTATCTGTCATCAGCAAAGGTTAACATGGGACTGAGAAACAGTACCGCACACAGTGTGATAAAGAGACACATGACCTGAGACTAGGATCAGTTGTGGACAGGACAGAGACCCGTGTGGAAGCAAGCCTGGAGCTAGCTCATAGTTTGGGCTATACCCTGTATATATGCACATAGTTATGTGTTCCCAATAAACATATAATGTTCAACCATACAAGGCCCAGAACTTCTTCATGAGACTTACTGAGACATACAACATGGTGATAGCTACTGGAAAAACCCAGAGCCTCAGAGAAGCTGGAGCAGAAATTCAAACACTGGAAAATGAAAGGAGCAGCACTCTGACCTGAATAAATGCGCCTGAAGTGAAGAGGCACGAGGAGATCACCTGAAAGAAGCACCACTGCAGAACTTCAAGCATAAAAGCAGAAGGAACAACTCCAATGTGAAGCTGAGGACTCCAAAAGATCTTGTGGAGGACCATTGTCAATGCCCATGTGCAGAGCCAAAGGACCTAGCTGTTGTGTGCAAAAATTCAGTTCTAAGCCAGGACTAATTTAAAAAGCGACAGTGCTGTCAAAAGAAAGTCAGACTGTTTCTGAAAGCACCACAGCAAGCCTGGGTTCAGAATGGTGGCCTAGCTAGTTGTAAGAAAAAAAGGAAGTGGAAGGTTTAAATACCTCAGCCAAAGTCGGGAATCGCTGTAAAATGCCCGAAAATCATCTGATATCGCAGGGAAGGTCCTGAATCATTGGTTGTGTTTAGTTTGTGGAGCATTTTACTCAAAGAGGTTGGGGCTGCCATTGCCACGGCAGCCCGCCAATATGAGACAAGCACAGGAAGACTCTTTGACAAAGCAGTTTCTGTGGTGCCATCTTCAAAACCTGCACAGCATTTAAAGATGTGCACCTAAACTTTAAAGTAACCACGCACAACAAATCGATATTGCCAGAAAGCAAGCCACAGTACAGAACAACCTCTACTGTCCAGCCAGTGAAACAACAAAGGGGCAGAGAGATTTCAAGCCAAGAAAGGCAATTCCCAAAAACAGACCACAAGAGGGTGGGCAACCATGTCAGCATTGTGGAACCCAACAACCTCATAGGTGAGAGCAATGTCCAGCAATCTCAGTGCAGCGTCTCAACTGCAACCACCTGGGATACTTCGGAAAGATATGCAAAGCTAAGACACCCGCTCAGGTGGAGGATTCCATGACAATCCAACAGATTGAGGTCCCATACCGGGAAGAGAGCCAACCATGCTCTTGTGTGAGGTCAAGGATCCTGGATTCTCTTTTTGGAATGCAGGCATCTCAGTAAAAGGTCACAGCTCCAATTTTAACTGGGCACGGGAGCCAGTGTTATTTTCCTCTTGGATAAGGGACCATGGCTGAGAGATCTCTGGCTATGAATGACAGACACAATACTCGGTGGGCCTGGGAAAATCCGACTTCTGGTCATAGACATGATCCTTGAACCACTAAAGAATGGCAACAAGCAGATATTCCTAGACCTGAACCCAATCTTCTCTCTTGAGCAGAGATGCTTGTGTTTATTTCTCTTTTTTTATTCATTTATGTGGATGTGGCTAGGCCAGCATTTATTGCCCATTCCTAAATGCCAATGAGAAGATGGTGCTGAGCTTCCTCTTGAACTGCTGCAGTCCATGTGGTGTAGGTACACCCACAGTGCTGTTAATAAGGGAGTTCCAGGATTTTGTCCCAGCGACAGTGAAGGAATGGTGATATACTTCCAAATCAGGATGGTGAGAAACTTGAAGGGGCAATTCCAGGTGGTGTTCTTTCCATCTATCTACTGCCCTTGTCCTTCTAGATGCTACTGGTCATGGGTTTGGAAGGTGCTGTCTAAGGAGTCTTGGTGAATTCCTGCAGTGCATCTTGTAGATGGTACACACTGCAGCTACTGTGCGTCAGTGGTGAGAGGAGTTAATGTTTGTGGATGGGGTACTAATCAAACAGGCTGCTTTGTCCTGGATGGTATCAAGTTCTTGAGTGTTGTGGGAGCTGCATTCATCCAGGCAAGTGGGGAGTATTCCATCACACTCCAGACTTGGTGCTTGCAGATGGTGGACAGGATTTGGGGAGTCAGGAGGTAAGTTACTTTCCACAGGACCCCTAGGCTTTGACCTGCTCTTGTAGCCACAGTATTTATATGGATAGTCCAGAACAGTTTCTGGTCAATGGTAACCTCAGGATGTTGATAGTGGGGCATTTAGTGCTGGTAATGCCATTGAATGTCAAGGGATAGTGGTTAGATTCGCTCTTGTTGAAGAATGGTCATTGCCTGACACTTGTGAGCTGCGAATGTTACTTTTCAGCCCAAGCCCAGATGCTGTCCAGGTCTTGTTGCAATTGGACATGGACTGCTTCAGTGTCTGTGGAGTGGCAAATGGTGCTGAACATGGTGCAATCGTCAGTGAACATCCCCATTTCTGACCTTAAGATGGAAGGAAGGTCATTGATGAAGCAGCTGAAGATGGTTGGGCTGAGGACACAACCCTGAGGAACTCCTGCAGTGATGTCCTGGAGCTGAGATGACTGACCTCCACAACCACAACCATCTTCCTTTGTGCTTGGTATGACTCCAATCTGCAGAAAATTTTCCCCCTGATTCCCATTGACTTCAGTTTTTCTAGGGCTCCTTTATGCCCCATGCAGTCAAAAGTGGCCTTGATATCAAGGCCTGTCACTCTCATCTTACCCTTGGTGTTCAGAGATTTTGTCCATTCATGAACCAAGGCTGTAATGAGCTCAGAAGCTGCATGACCTTGGCGGGAACTCAAACTGGGCGGCAGTGAGCAGATTATTGATTATTAAGTGTCACTTGATAGGACTGGTGATGACCCCTTCCATCACTTTACTGTTGCCCTAACCTTTTTAAAATGGTAGAAGATGTCAAGACGATCTCTTTCAACCTTACAGAACTGCAAGTTCCTGACAGCCCCACAAGGAAAGAGACTCTTGACTTGGACTTCAGCTCTGAAACGTCTTCACTCTTTGCATTGCCAGTTTGTCCAATTTCTTTGTAGGTGGCAGAAGATCCTCTCTATTCAGACCAACCAAACCTTCAGATAATTACCACTGTACCTCGAGTGGAAGGCACAGAGGAAAATGACCAGCAACAGAAGAATGAGTCCCAAACCCAAGCTCCAACAGTTGCTGTCACACTACTAATGAACAACAGGGCACACACACTGCAACCTCCAGCCAACGCACAAAACTGCAAGATGATGCTGGAGCAAGGAACTAGTGACCATCAACTTGCCAGAGAACACCTCAGTGTGACATGGAAACACACGGACGTATTGTGACAAAAGCCAAGCTGCAAGGTGATGAAGAACATCCAAATGACTGGGATACGCAAGATCATGGTGGACCACACGGAGAAAGAAAAAATGGGATCGTACCATGAATGAATGGTGTGAACATACTCTCCGGAAAGAATGAGACAAGCCGATGGTCCCCAAGCAGAGCAGTTGGGGAGTTGACAAAGAGAAGTTCCATACCAAGGGGCAGGAAAAAACATGTTTGAAGAAGACAACTAGTGTCAGAAACACAGACTACAACTCAAACTCCGAATCAACAAAGGTTGTCCAAATCAACAGAGCCTTCCACTTCTCCGAATGTGACCAGAATGCAATCTGGAAGAATGGTCCAGTATGCCTGAATTTATAAAGTCAGAGACTTGAGTGCAGGGGAAGGAGTAGCACAATTGTCTTTTAATACATTGGGTCAATGCTTGGGGGACATGCAGTATAAGGGTATCTGGCATAGGGGGATTGGGAAAGAGTACCAGCCACAGTGTAATGGAAGGAGACACATGACCTGAGACTAGGTTCGGTTGTGGGCTGGATAGGGATCTGTGTAGAAGCAAACATCGAGTTAGCTCGTAGCTTGGGTTTACCCTATGAACATGTACATAGTTATGTACTACCAATAAACTCTAAGGGCTGAATTTTCCGTTTTTCAGACGGGCGAAGCTGACCCAATCGTGGGCCGCACCGCCATTTTGCACCGGCAGGCCAATTAAGGCCTGCCCAGTGCATTTCGCACTCCCGTGGAGAATGGGATTTTAAAAATTGCAGCGGGTGTGTACAGACCACTGGTTCTGATGGGGAACTGGCAGTCTGCATAAAGAAAGGCCAGGCAGCTTCCTTTAAGCTGATCACCATGGCCAGCTCCAGGTGCAGGGGGTCTGCACAGCAGGATCCGGTGGAGGACAGGCCAGAGGAGGAGGGCAGGCCAGAGGAGGAGGGCAGGCTGCAGGGTAGGCCAGCGGGGGGGGGGCCAATGTGCCCGTCGTGTCTCTGATAACTGCCTTGCTGCCCTTCTTGAGGAGGTGGCAGCACACCGAGAGGTCCTGTTTCCCGAGGATGGGAGGAGGAGGGCCCCCTACGTTATGAAGCAGGCCTGGCAGAAGATGGCAGAGGTGGTCAGCTCCCAAGATGCTCTCTGTCGAACAGGGATCCAGTGCCACAAACGCTTCAATGATTTGTTGCGCTCTGGAAGCGTGAGGACCATGTCGGACTTGGTCATTTTACCTAGCAGGTAGCCTTAGCCTTTAAGCCCCCCACCCCTCCCCCACGTCATAGTGTCATTACTGCATTGGGCATTTGGCGCATGCTGGGTGAGCAAGCAGATAGTGACCATGCTTACATCAGCCTTAGTGGTTGAGAAGAAGATGGGTTCTCCCCGCAGCTTTTGTTGGTGTTTGTCACATTTGAGTAGGCTGGGGGCAACCTGCAGGGGAGGCAGCTAGGCACATATTCAGAACTCCAACACATGTCTTATTGATGGTGGTGAGATGGTGGAAGGGGAGCCTCAAGGTGTCATGGCCAAGAGCCATCTGCTGGCCTCAGTGCTGCACCTAGTTGCGCCTCATTGCCTTGGGTGCTAAGACCCGTGTGCTATTCAAAATGATGGATGCCGAATGTGTCCAAGGTGGCCGTTGGGGGAGGGGGTTGGGAACAGCTGTATTATCTTCTGGGGACTGATCACCAGTAGTGTGGACAGCAGCCGCTGGAGGCCTCAGATGGGCCACTATGGTTGGGGTGCGATGTGCGTATTCAGAGTACATGAGCGATCAGCCCCAGTAAATGGTGTTCTCTGTTCTGCAGGCGAAAACTGAACACGACAGCGTTTGCGCACTGGTGGTGGCCAGGCCGTGATGCACACACTGACCCAATTTGAAGAACAGGCCATGGAGCTGGAGAGGAGGCAGGCTACCAGGTCGGCAGGTGTCGGTGAGGCTGGGGTGCAGCGGCCAGTTATTTGAGGTCCATAGTCCCATCCACTCTGTCTCCCCACTATCCAAAGCACTGATAATTGCTGCAATCATTAATGCAGCAACACTGCTCATTCACAGACTGATACAGTCAGACGTGTGAGTCATACACAAAGATCCTTCGGCCCCTTGAGGATGCGCGTCTCTAGCACCTTCCAAAGTCGTCTTATCTCATTTCTGACCACTATCCCCATGGCCTAACATGCCACGGCGTCACTGCTGCACATCCAAAGACTTACTACATTTTAGAAGGGTTTGTACCTCCAGCACCGTTTCAGCCAGTTTGCCCCACATTACTGTGTCCAAAAGGTCCTCAGCACCTCAGCTGTCAACCTCATGGCACTCAACTTAGATAAATGACACCACGTTACTCATCCCTGCGCCAAGGGGAAATGTTGCTTTCTGTCCACCCGTTCTATGCCCCTCATAATGGTATGAAGGTCAATAATGTGACCTGTCAATCTGCTGTGCTCCACAGCAAATGTCACAAGTGTTTGCAACGTTTCCTCATAACTCCAACTCTCCAGACCAGCATGCATCCTGGTCAGGAACTTCTGCACTCTCTCCACTCCAATGCCATCCCTCCCATGAAGCACAGGTCACAAGTGAACACAGAAGTGTAGCTGTGGCTTCGACAGCGTTTTCTGCACTTGCAAAATGACCTCCCTTTTCCTACATTCTATTCCTCAGCTAATAAAGGCAAGTCTGACTTTTACCTTGTAAACGCCTTATGTTCCTGTTCTGCTACCTTAACGAGTCTGCCCAGCAAGGTCCCTACAATCATCCTTACTTTTCATGGTCCTACCATTTCTCCTGTATCCCCATACCTTGTTTGTCCTGCCCAAGTGCTTAACCTCACACTTATCCACATAACATTCCATGTGGCATTCCTTAGGCCATCTGAGCAGCCTGTCTGTATGTGCGTGGAATGTTTGAGCCACTTCTAGACTATTTACCACCCATCAATGTTCGTCTCCTTAGGTTCTTGAAGATTGAGCGCATTATGAGCTTGGGCTGGGGAAAGGATGAATGGTGTTACTGACTGAACGCTAACTGATGCACTGTCTTTGTTGTTAATTTCAGCATCACCACTACATGGCTGCCAGGAGTACATCCAGAGCCCCCCCTCCACACCTGAGGGGCATAATTGGCACAAGCATCACTTCATTTCAGCGAGCCAGGCACCAGCGCAGTGACTACCACATCAGTGGGAAATATAACGTTGGCTAGTGTCCTGGAACACAGTGGAGAGGGCACATCACAATCGCTGGAGGAGATGGCATGGACAGAGAATGCCGATGGTGCCAGCAGCCGGAGGACTGCAGGGGACCAGACACATGCTGAGTCGGGCAGTGATGATGTGCCTCAGTAGAAGTCCACCATGCAGCAGCTGCAGGACAAGCAGCTTGGTGCCCATACATCTGCGGTGAGCAGGGAAGTCCAATGGGCAAGCTCCTCTCAGGGCACTCCGGATGAGGACAGCAGCTTCTCTGCCCCTCTGCCAGTGACCGTTGCATCCGTTGAGGCTGCGACAGCTGGGGAGGTGCCAGTTCTGGAACTGGCCACTCCCGCCCCGGCGGGGTCAGCACAGCCTCCACGGGCCAGAGAATGGCCGCCCAGGTCATCGAGGCCAACAGGACAGCAGTGTCAGCAGGCTGTCTCACAAGCCACTCCAAGCAATGGGGTGCCACCAAGACAAGACACCCGCAAACGTAAGCATAACGCACTTTAGGCACTCCATGGGTTTCTCACTGGTGCTTTTCTGTTGCCCCTAGATTAGGGAATTTATTTTTGTCCACATCAGAGCAAGTTTTGTTTTGTTTTTGGTGGCACCATCTGATGGATGGGAATAAAGTCCACATTTCTGACCATGGCTGATGGTGTCTCCTTTGTGCTGCATTTATTTGTTTCACGGACATATCATGAGTGTTTGAGTGGACATTGATGTTTATGTACTAAGCCCTTAGTTGCAGCTGATGAGGTGGAAGATGTAGCACTTAAGTGCCGTGTATGGATGCGCCAGGCAATGTTGGTCCTGCAGATCCATGTGTGTGGAGCTAGCTGAAGGTTTGTTGGATTAAAGTGTCCCGGATATCCCTGCCTCCTTGGTGCAGTAGCGGGTCGGCATGCTGCCCCTCATCATTGCCCTGTGCTTCCTTATCCTCTGAGCCACTGCTGGATTCATCATGTGCAGCCTCATCCACTGCGTCAAGGTCTTCATCGTCAACTGCATCTCCCCTTTCTAGTGGAAGATTGTGCAGAGCGCAGCATGCTACCACTATCACAGAGACACGATCTGGGGGGTACTGGAGTGCGCCCCCTGAGCAGTCCAGGCATCGGAAGCGCATCTTGAGAAGACTGATGGCTCTCTCCACCACAGCCCTTGTGGTGTCGTGGCTCCTATTGTAGCACTCCTCAGCTTCTGTTCTTGGATGGCGGAGAGGCGTCATGAGCCACCTTCTGAGGGGATAGCCCCTGTCACCCACCAGCCATCCATCCAGCCGGGCTGGAGCACTGAAGAGCCCCGGCACCTGGGAGTGTATGAGGATGTAAGCATCATGGGAGCTGCCCGGGTACCTTGCACAGACTTGCAGAATCAGCGTCCTGTGATCACACACTATCTGCACGTTGATGGAGTGGAAGCCCTTCCTGTTGATGAAGGCACCGGGCTCACCTGCTGGCGCCTTGATGGCCACATGTGTACAGTCTATTGCACCCTGGACATGGGGGAAGCCAGCAATGGCTGCGAAGCCTCTGGCTCACTGTGTCTGGCTTGCCTGGTCACAGCAGAAGTGGATGAAAGTCAATGCATGTCTGAACAGAGCGTCTGTAACCTGCTTGACACAAGTGTGGACAGCTGATTGGCAGACACTGCAAAGATCACCCACCGAGCCCTGGAAGGAGCCAGATGCATAGAAATGGAGGGCAACTGTGACCTACACAACCGCTGGCATGGGGTGTCCAACCACACAGTTAGGAGAGATCTCAGGGCCAATTATCTGACAGATATAGTTGACTGTTTCCCTTGACAGTCGGAGCCTCCTTCAGCACTGCACCCCAGTCATACTGAGGTAGCTGCTTCGCTGCCTATATACCCTGGCAGCAGGTTAGTGGTGTCTTCTGCGGCCCCTTCCACCTTGGGCTATCTCTTGTCCCTGCGCCCCTTGTACCTGCGCCTGGCCTCCCAAAGGCCTCCCCTGGAGGCTGATTGTTCACTCCTGGCCTCCTCCTTTTTCGAGCCCTCCCTTTCTCTTCAGAGGAGCTGCCTCCAGTGGAGATGCCAGAACCCATACCTCCAGGCTAAATGGAGGCCTCCAGAAAGCTGCAGGCCCAATATAGATTACTGTCTGCAGACTGCTGAGTTGAAGCTTCAAAGTACAGAGAAAGCTGTTGGAAATCGATCTGAACTGCTAACAATCACACAGGCAAGCTTAAAACACTTGCTGCAATAAATACTGCACATAAAACATTGACAACCCCACTGAGCCCACATAACCCGCCCGTGGATGAGTTTTGTTAAAAAGTCACTTACCTACCTGACCGTTGTGCCCGTGCACCGAGCCGAAGATCGCACAGGCGCCTCAAAATTTGCATCGATTGCTGAGTTAAGGGCCTTAACAAGCACTTTAATTAATGGCGGGTACGCGTCACACTTCATCGCCCACCCGCCCAGCTAAATATCATGATGGCGCACAGTGACATCGGGATGCTTGCCCGATGTCAACACGCACCATTTTATGCCCTGACGTGCGGGGCACGTATCATCCAGAAAATTCTGCCCTAAGTGTAGGATTTCCCGGTCCCACCCGCCAGCAGGATCTTCCAGTCCCACCGAAGTCAGTGGACGTTTAGCTGGCTTGTCGCATCCACCGTGTAAGGGCCTGCTGTGGTGGTGCTGGAAAAGCCAGGCCTTAATGTTTGACCATATAAGATTCAGAACCTCTTTGTGAGGCCTACTGAACATGCAATATACAACAGTGGTCTTTTGCCCTTCCATTTGTGGTAGACTGGGATACAGACAAAGCTGTCTTTTATCACATCCATTCATTACATAACTTGTTCTGACACTGCAGAGGAACTTCTTAAAGAAGTGGGTGGAGAGGCTTCACTAAGAGACAAGGGCCCAGGCACTCATTCATATTGGCCTGGGGTATGAACTTGCCCAGGAAACAGTCTGGTGTCTGAATGAATAATTGTCCCACTTGTGTTAATGGTCCTGGATTTAATGTCTTTCAGAAGGACACTGTTAAGTTTTGCTTTTCAAAGTATTCTCCAAAGTGTTGCTGGAAGAAGGCTTACATAAACTGTTCAGGGAAAATATCCAAGACAGTATTTGTACAGATTCATCAGTCACTGGAAATTCCATCAGTAAAAGTTGAATTTGACATGAATCTGCATCCTGTTTGTATCATGGATACAGCAACCATTAACATGCTTAGACTGTGCCTTTATGATATGTTATATTAAATAGACCAGAGATTCAGAGGTGAAAGTCAACACTTGCTGTACACACCAAAAGTAGACAGTATTGGGTCAGCATTAGGACCACTACACTTTTTGATATACACCAACGATCTGATCTTGGGTGTACAGGGCAAAAATTGCAGCTCAGCTCAGGGTTGCAACATAAGTTGCCTAATGGAATTTTGGGGCCTAACTATTTACTCGCAACATGTAGCCCCAATGGAGCACAAAGCAATCGAACAGCTTTTTAGTGTTCTCATTCATTCATGTGCGTTGCTCTTGGGATTTTGGTATTTACAGTGAATTATGCTTCTAATGATGGACTTAAATCTTGGAAGTCTTGCCAATTACAAGGACACCAGAAGCTGCTTGCATTCTGTGTTCTTATGAACTCACAGAATAGAAAGAATCAGGCAAGGGAGAGTAAGTGGCCATGGTCTAAATGAGTTTCTCTGCTTCTGTTATTTTGGTCCTATAATTTTTTTATAACCCCCTCGACCACCCCCAGCCATAGTTACTAAAATCGCCTGTTACACTTCGGGGTTTTGGATTACGTAAGGAAAGATTTCGGTATAATTTATATCAAAATATAATCTAGAGTTAAATTTACTGCTCAACATTTAAATTCCCTGAAGGAAGGGCTGGAAAAAAATGAAGAGCTTTTATATCCATAGGCCCAAAGTCACCTCTGCTCTCGGGCATCTTTCACTCACCATATCATGTTGCAAGTTTCTCATATACTGGAACACAACATCAGTGGGATTCTGTCAACTCAGTGGACAAGGGCTGAGAGATGGAAGGGGTGGTAAAGTGGCAGCGGAAAGTATTGGGAGGCGTTTACACTGCTAGGGGATATTTCCAAAGGCAGCAGAGCTGACAAGTGGAGGTGGAATTTAGTTTCAATTAAAAATTAAAATCTGGAATTGAAAGTTTGTCTCAATGTATCATTGATTGTTCTAAAAACAAACATCTGGTTCACTAATGGCTCTGAGGAAGCGTCATATGGACTCAAAATGTTAACTCTGTTTCTCTCTCTACAGATGCTGTCAAACCTGCTGAGTTTTTCCAGCATTTTCTGTTTTTTGATCACTAATGTCCTTCAGGGCGGGAAATTTGCCACCCTTACCTGGTCTGGCCTACATGTGACTCCAGGCCCACAACAATGTGGTTGACTCTTAACTGGTCTCACAGGGCAATTCACAATGGACAACAAATGCTGGCCTTGCCAGTGATGCGCACATGCCATGAATGAATAATTAGAAAAAAAAACAAAATTGATCCTCAGACCCATCTAAATAACCCTAATGAACTGCCAACACTCTCTGCAACATTAAATTTTAGACCACCACTCACACTGGCAGCATCTCCAAGTGTCAGTGAGGGGAGGACAGTGTAAGTGAGAGGATTGCAGTTGGCAGGGCCTGTCATGATTGGTGTGGGCCTCTAGGGAGCAAACCTACTCCTCCTGAGCTAACATCAAAATGACATGGGCCAGGATCTTACAGGCCTGCCATGGTGTGTCTCCCAGCGGCAGATGCGGCAGCCCATTTAAATCTCCATTCAGTTCAGTGGGACCATAATATCCCACAGGGCCAGAGGGGCTGTCAAATCCTGGCCATAAGTTTTTTTTTTGTGACTGGCGTGTGGCCCGATAGTGTATGCACTAATCTAACTACAGACTTGTGTTTTGAGGATATAGCACGGGCACAATCAAGGTACATTTCCAAGAAACCGGAAAATAAAACCATAGCTCCCTGGATGCCAAAAGAGATAGAGAGTAAGAGGAGGCAGAAAGCTGACAGATGTCAGCTTGAAAATGTTAGTGAAAATCAGGCCACATGTAGCAGGAGAAGTGAAAATCAATAAGAAAAGCAAAGAAAATATGAGAATAGACTGATAGCTAAGATAAAATAGAATCCAAAAGTTTTCACAGGCACATACATTGTAAAAGGAGGAGTGGAGTCCATTATGGGCTAAAAGGGGGATTTATGCATGGCGGCAGAGGGTATGGCTGGGGCACTAAATGGGGACTTCACATCAGTCTTCGTCAAAGAAGAAAATGCTGCCAATCTCATGGAGAAGGCAGAGATGGCTGAGACACTGAATTGGCTAAAAATTAATACAGAGGAGGTTCTAGATAGGGAGGCTATCCTTAAAGTTGATAAGTCACCAGGACTAGATGAGATGTATCCAAGGATACTGAGGGAAGCAAGGGGGGAAAGTGCAGAGACATGAGCCATAATCTTCCAATCCTCCTCAGGACTGGTGCCTTTTAAGGCCACCGACACTCGAGGTAATCCTTTCAAAAGCATTTCACAAAAGAATGTGACTGTCTCCCTTGATGGATGAAGTCTTCAGAGGCACTGTCATTTTTACATCTGCAAGCAAGACATCCTGACCCTATACACTCAGTTGGCAGGGCAGGGCCTTTGTTCTATTTCCCAGGGGACTCGAGAATTGCACAAGTTACACCCTTGCTCCAAAAAAAATATATATAAGGAAAGGCCAGCACCTCTGGGCCAGTCAGATTAAGCTCAGTGGTGGGAAAGCTTTTATAAATGATAATCCAAGACAAAATTAACAGTCATTTGGATAAATGTAGATTGATTAGGGAAAGCTGATTGGGCATGCTGCCCACCATTACTTGCTGCTGTTGGCCAGTTCCCCACTAGGTAGATGTTCATTGGCTGCTACATGTATTATCCAGCAGTGCTTAAAGGCAGGGGTGGGAGTCGGTGACCATGCATTTATAAATTGGCAATGCAGTGGATGTGGTGTACGTAGGTTTCCAAAATCTGGGCACCGCACTTTAGGGAGGATGTAAAGAAATGGAGAAGATGCAGAAAAGATTTATGAGAATAGTTTCAGAGATGAGAGGCTTCAGTTAGTTGAATAGATTGGCAGCTGGATTTGTTCTCCTTCGAGAAGTTTGAGAAGAGAATTAATATAAGCATTTGAAATCATGAGGGATCAGGACAGAGTAGATAGGGAGAAATTGTTCCTATTGGCAGAGGACACTGACTTTAGTTGAATGGCAAAAGAACCAAAGGCATCACGAGGGAAAACTTTTTGTGCAGCGAGTAGTTAGGATCTTGCATGTACTGGTTGAGAGTGTGTTGGGGGCAGGTGCAGTTGTGACTTTCAAAGGGCATTGGGCAATTATTTGATGAGAAAAATTTCACAGGGCTATTTGGGAAGGGCCAGGGAGTGGCGCTAGCTGAGTTGCTGACAGAGAACCAGCATGTACACAGTGGGCTGAAATACCTCCCTGCTGTGCTGCGACCATTCTATGATTCTATGATATTGGCTTGTCATTATCTCTTTGCTTTTATACCCAATAATCCTTGAAATAAAACATTTTTATAGCCTTGTCATGTTGAGGTGCAGTAATTAAAGTGCCGTGAACCTGTACAAAAAATTGTTCTGCTCTTTCATAGCATCAAGTTTAAATTTATTCAGAGTATAATGACTACATTAAAAAATACATCATCTTACACTTACTGAGATTGAATTCCATCTGCCACTTTTTAGCTCATTCATCCACCATTTCAATATTATTTTGTAACTTCCTTTGGTAGTCTAGAAAACTCTCTACCTCCGACTCTGCCTTCATTCCGAAATATTGACAGCACTTCTCCAAATTATTGATATATTTCAGTGTGTCAAACATTAGGAGTTGACGGTGAGGGTCAGGCAATGCACAGAGGCTGAGTCATGACATAGCTGCGTGGAAGAGAAAAAGAACAAAATTTAAAATGCAAAATTAAAGCCAAAGAAGAGAATAAGCAGGATGTCTGGTTCTGATTGGTTTGTTGTGTTCAAGGGTCAATCTACAATAACAAGCTCACTAGGGTTGCCAACTATGATTAAATGTATTCCTGGAGGTTTCCTCGCATGACTTACCTCCACATTCCATAAGACCATGATCATAAGACATAGGAGCAGAAATTAGGCCATTCAACCCATCGAGTCTGCTTCGCCATTCCATCATATCTGATAAGTTTCTCAACCTCATTCTCTCGCCTTCTCCCCGTAACCTTTGATCCCCTTATCAATCAAGAACCTATCTATCTCGGTCTTAAATTCACTCAATGACCTGGCCTCCACAGCCTTCTGTGGCAATGAATTCCATAGATTCACCACTCTCTGGTTAAAGAAGTTTCTCCTCATCTCTGTTCTAAAAGGTCTTCCCTTTACTCTGAGTCTGTGCTCTCGGGTCCTAGTCTCTCCTACCAATGGAAACATCTTCCCCAAGTCCACTCTATGCAGGCCTTTCAGTATTCTGTAAGTTTCAATCAGATCGCCCCTCATCCTTCTAAACTCCATCACGTATAGACCCAGAGTCCTCAAACATTCCATTAATTGGTCAACACATCTATCCTTGTGAATCACTGCCCCTACACCAATTGGAAAGTAAAAAGATTCATTATCCAATTGGATGATGATTGACTGCCAGCCAAACAGCCTTTTTTTCCATCTTCAATATGTTTATATCTGGTAAAGAGAAATATTCAACGGAAATGACAAAAAAAACCTATCTTTTTTAATGTCCTGTTGATTTTACTCCAGGATTACACATAGCAGTGTCCTGGAGATTGATCTTCAGTTCCTACAGAATCCTGGAGGGTTGGTACCCCTAAGGTTCACCAACGTATTACAATTTTATAGATTGCAAACTGAAAGCCCATTGGAAAAGGCGGTCGGAAGAATTTAGGGAAGAGCAACACAGAAAGAAAGAAAGAGAAAACAAAATAAGGCTTTGTATGAATCTCTGGGCATTCAAGGTGGCATGGAAACATTGAAGAGGGTTGATTCTGGGAATCCTGCTCCTCCTTCAGGCACCATGCCCCTAAGAGGGCATTGCAACCAGGGACTTCCATTGGATTGGCCCATGATTATGCTTGGCAAAGAATTGTTATGGTTTGCCATTGCCTTCTGCAGGAGACCAGGAGGTGGACCAGGAGACTCCACCGCTCTTACCACCTGCCATCAGGCATATTGGAAGGATTTACAGGCTTTTGGCCAACATGTTTGGCCAGGTTATGAGCCAGGTTCTGAAGTGGGACTTGATCCCCAGCTTCTGGCCCAGAGGTAGGAACGCTACCACCATGCCAGAAGGCCTTCCAATTCAGGGACTAAAGCTTGTAAATGATGATGCATGGGGCAGAATTTTGCCTCAACAAAAATAGAATTACCTGGAAAAACTCAGCAGGTCTGGCAGCATCAGCGGAGAAGTACAAAGTTGGCATTTCGAGTCCTCATGACCCTTCAACCGAACTGAGTAAAATTAGGAGAAGGGTGAAATATAAGCTGGTTTAAGGTGGGGGGAGAGAAGTGGGGGGTGGTGGTGGTTGTAGAGACAAGCAAGCAGTGATAGGAGCAGATAATCAAAAAATGTCACAGACAAAAGAACAAAGAGGTGTTGAAGGTGGTGATATTATCTAAAAGAATGTGCTAATTAAGAATGGATAGCAGGACAAACAAGGTACAGCTCTAGTGGGGGTGGGGTGAAATAAGACTAACAGGGCATAAAAAGGTATAGATTTAAAAATAATGGAAATAGGTGGGAAAAGAAAAATCTATATAAATTATTGGAAAAAACAAAAGGGAGGGGGAAGAAACAGAAAGGGGGTGGGGATGGAGGAGGGAGTTCAAGATCTAAAGTTGTTGAATTCAATATTCAGTCTGGAAGGCTGTAAAGTGCCTAGTCGGAAGATGAGGTCCTGTTCCTCCAGTTTGCATTGAGCTTCACTAGAACAATGTAGCAAGCCAAGGACAGACATGTGGGCAAGAGAGCAGGGTGGAGTGTTAAAATGGCAAGCGACAGGGAGGTTTGGGTCATTCTTGCGGACAGACCGCAGGTGTTCTGCAAAGCTGGCTGAGGGTGTCAGTAAATGACCGAGCTCCCTGTGAACCAAAGTAGAGATAAGTAGTCAAAAGCAGAAGAGGGAGCACTCACAGAGAGGGATGATACTTTGCAGGACCTTCATGACGGTGTTTGCTGTCGACTTCACTGTTGCCGCAGGCAGGGTCAATGTCCTCACCAGTTAGTGCGATGGTACATTCCTCAAAGCGAGTTAGGGGCCTAGTGTGGGCCACTCCATAGTCTGGGACCTCTCCCTGCTGATTTGAGCAGGCTTCTCCTGTATGAAAACAGATGGAGAGAGTGTGAGCAGGAAACTTGGCACTGCGTGGAATGTTTGTCTGGTGAACAGCGCCGTGGACAGGATGAGGATGTGAACTCCAGAGGGTATGAGGCTGAAGGAGATGTGAGGGTGTGTTTGAGTTAGTGGTGTTGGTCCTTGAGATGTGAGACCCCAGCGGATCTGTGACGGTTTTGTGATTGTGTGAGTTGAGGGTGATGAGGTGGTTGACTTCCCCTGGCGGAATGGGTGAGAGCATTCATCCTCTTCCTGCACTGGATAGCTGATGTTCTCTGTGCTCCAGTGGTGCTGACCACCGCTGCCACCGCTTCCCAGGCCAGATTGGTGACTCTGATGGGAATTCCTCAGCTAGAATAGGGTTAGAGGACATTGCGGAGGCCTTCTTCTATGGCCAGCAGGCACAGCAGAGAGGCGTCAGTAAACTTGGGGGCTACCTTCTCCTTTGCTTTTGGGGTCATCTGTGGCATTCACTAGTCCTGGTTTGTAGGCATGAAGTATGTTGCACTCTGTTGCGCTTTAAATATGGCGCCCGGAGTGAGGAAGTGCGGTAGTCATGGCATGCCGAGCAAATCCGAGCCTGCCCGCCAGCAATCTGGCATGTTTCACATTAATGCATTATTAATGAAGCAGAACAATATTGCACAATAACCCGCCATTGCGGCCAGCAGGTATAGCTTTCTTTTCACACCCGCCACTGCACTTAGTGCGGATCTGGGAAGATTCCGCCCACAGTGTCAATCCACCCGCTGTGAGAAACCAAATTCAAGTTACTCAAAATTACTTTTTAATAAATATACAAAACTGTTTTCTCATTAGATTGGGAAAAAGTGAGACATTTCTTCATTTTAAAATATTTAATCTTTTCCAAATCTTGTTAATGTCCTTGTGTCCAAAAACATGCAGTCTAATTCCTGAAGCCTCTTTGAAAGCTTACAAATGGCAGAAACTTACAATAGCGATTAATGCACCTTTAAGAATAATTTTCAATCAGCAATTGTTTCTTCTGTCAGGTCGCTTTGCTCGCGAACACGGTTGCACACTTATCTATTGGTGGGTGAGTTTATTTACACAAGTAACACAGCACTAAGACAATGTGTACTTCCCCGACCATTTCTATTCTAAACTACTGATTAACATTGTAGACTGTGCTGCACAGCAATTGGGTAATATGGTCACATGGTCTATCTGCTCACATTCTCTTAAAGGTGTATTGCACCTCAGATTAACACAGTAAATAGTTAATTATTAATAGTTTAAGGGTGATTAATAATAGTTTTGTGGGTGGGGCCAGTTTCTAGCATGTAAACCATCACAAATGATCTCAAGATTCTGTGAACACTATTTGTGCTTAAAGTCCTGTGATCATTTGCAGCGGTTATGCCATTATCAGGGTAATTACGCCAAGGAAACGGGCACAATTAATTGAGCAGAAATTCAGGGTTGTCGGCATTCTGTCCAACAGGTACAGAGTAACAACATCACCATCTACTGGTGTTTCACCATCCAGCACAGTCTACATTTTACACGAGAGATTTAATTAATACAGGAAAAAGGCCCTGGCTTCCGTGCATGGTTAACCGACAGACTGAAGGAGAACTATTACATACCAGTATAGCCGACAGCATGGGGAATTAAGCATATTTAAGCTATAATCAGAACATCCATATTTGGAAGAGAAGACTCACATTTATAATAAATACGATTATAATACTTACTTTACAATCGCCACAATGTTGGTTTTATTATATACTGCAGAACGTGTCTTCAGAAAATAGGAAGGGTTGGGGGAATTTTAATGTGGATCAGCCTGTGAGTTGGGGGATTTAATTCCACTGAAAATGCCAATGCATCCAACAGCCAATTCCAACCTGCCAACTTCTGGGTTTAACTGGGGTATGTTCAGCTGGTTCTGCACAATCTCCTCAAGAGACATGGGTCAGGTAATAACACATATTAATAGTTTAATTAGAGCAGGTGGCAGCCTTCCAGTCCCTTAGGCCTATTAGCGGCAGCTTTCGCTGCAGAGGCTAAAGGCAGGCAGGAAGAGGGTTTACGTCCTTTGTGGGGAGGGGGAGTGTCTCCTGTGCCCATTGGGGGCACCTCCTTAAGATCATACCCACCCCCATTAGTGCCACCCAACTTGGCCTCTAAAACCAGATCACTCCTCCACACCCCCCCTCACAACTAGGGTCACAAAAATGCCCGGGCTTACCTGAAGACCGGTATCCATCTTCAGTTCTTCTAAGACTCCTTGTAGTCACAGCAGTGGCCATTACTGTGTTCTGGCACTGCTGGGACTACAGAACTGTCAGCCAATCCGATTAGCCAGCAGCTCTTGAGAGTGGGAATTCCTGTCCCTGAGCAGCAGAAGTCCCACTTTTAACTCATTAAGTGTATTGTCCCCATGAGGGAGCAAGATTTAAAGTTGGCATGGTGCTGACCAACCTTTTAACACAGGGGTGTGGGGGGGCAGTGAGGAATAGGTCCCCCAACACCAGCACCCCCTCTGTAAAATTCATCCCATGAAGTCCTTAAGTCCTTGAGGCTCTTAAGTAGCTAATTAAGGGCAAATTAAAAGCTTCATCCCACAACTGCTGGACAATACCAGTGGTGGGGTGGGGCTGGATGCCCATGAGGAGGCCTACAGGTATATCCTGGTGGTCTCTGGGCAAGCTTAGTGAGGCCCTTCCAAACGGACACATTGTGAATGGCTCCCTCATTGGCAAGGGCCTTCCCCACTGAAAGAACCACCCCTGCCATATGCAACGATCCCTCCATCCCACCACTAACCTGGGCCAGTCAGTCAGGTCCTGGAGGTCCCTCCCCTGGCACTTCTCATTAGTGGCTTCCAGCGATGGTTCTCGTCTGGGGTTTGCTGCAGTTCCAGCAGTGGCCACTGTTGCCAGTGGCGCCACTGGGACTTGAAGAGGTGAGGGCCTGCTGATTGGCTGTAGCTCTTGTTTGCCTTTAAAGGCACAGGAACCCTTACAGCTGGTAACTAACCACCTGATAGCAACTTAATCCTATCAGTGCTTCCGGTTATAGCCATGGCGGGATGCCACTGTCTTCCTGGCAGGTGGGAGGGGCCACTGTCACCGCCATTAACTTCTGCCCTGGAACCTCGGGTTGGAAAATTGATTCCATTTGCGGTGTCATATGTTAATTGTGGAGATCAGGGAATGGTGAAGACATAGGAAGAATTAATAAAGGGGCTAAAATTCATCACTGGAAGGACATCTGAATCGCAGAATAACAGAATTATTACAGCACAGAAACTGGAAGCCATTTGGCTCATCGTATCCTCATCAGCCCTTCAAATGAGCAATTCATCTAGAGCCATTCCCCCACCTCCTCCCCATAACTCTAAGCATTCTTCCTTTTCATATAACTATCTAATTCCCTTTTGAATATCTTGATTGAACCTACCTCCACTGTGCTCTCAAGCAGTGCGTTCCAGACCCCAACCGCTCGCTGCATGAGAAAGATCTTCCTCATGTCACTTTTGCTTCTTTTGTCAATTACTTTAACTCTGTGCCCTCTCGTTCGTGATCCTTTCATGAGTGGGGGTAATTTCTCCCTATTTACCCTCTTCAGGCCCCTTGAGGAGGGTGGGTGAATGCTATGCTTCACCAATGGTGTCCTCAATCTCACATGGATATTCACCATCTAAAGGCTAATGACCCACCTCCTTCAACAGCTCCACATTTTTCTATATTGCACAGTAATTTTGTCTAGCAAATCACAGTGGTATTTGACACTTTTGCTGGGTGGAAGCCAAACACCATTAAAATATTGGAATCACGGCTTCTTTTTTCATTCACAAGATGTGGGTATTTCTGGCAAGGCCAGCATTGTTGCCCAACCCTAATTGCCCTTGAAACTGAATGGCTTGCTAGGCCATTTCAAAGGCCAATTGAGAGTCAAGCACATTGCTGTGGATATGGAGTCACATGATGGCTGGATTCCCTAAAGGACATTAGTGAACCAGATGGGTTTTCCAACAATTGTTTCATGGTCACAATTACTGAAACTGGCTTTATATTCCAGATTTATTAACTGAATTCAAATTTCACCAGCTGCCATGGTGGAGTTTGAACCCTTGTGCCCAGAGTATTAGCCTGGGCCTCTAGGTTACTAGACATTACTGCTATACCACCTTATGGCATGTTCAGTGAGGGTCTTCATTGACTCATGGACCACAGTTAGGAGCTGATGACATGATGGGTAGATCTATCAACTCTCAGTTCCCATATCATCAGGTCTGATGCCCTGATTTACTTCATGCCTGCTGTAGCAAGCACACCCACTATGGTCAGCTCAGATATGATGCACTTCCAGTAGCAGGCTCATTTCATTAATTTGCAAGAGTGATATAAATGGGGATCAGGCACCATAACGAAGCTGGAATATCAAGGCAGTGGAAGCTGAAAGGGAAAGACCCACATTTAAAACTAAAAGTGTAATCTGTTGGTTGTTCCGTTCAATGAAACATTCTTGACTCAATGGTCCATGTCAGCTTGAGAACAGACTGATCATGCAGTCTTTTTTTGCTTTGCTTTGGTTCACTGCTGGTGTTTTATTTCTGTTCCAGGTCTTAGTTGGCAACATAACAGAGAAGGAACATGGATAACTCTGAATGATGAATGGATACAACAACAACAACAACCAACAGACACCAGATTCTACTCAATGGGTAAATCGTGCAGGCTGACAGAAAGTGGACAGGATGATATCTATTTGCATTAATACAATGCAGCATCTCCCTTGTCCGGGCAGGGAAGGAATACGATGGATGAGTTAAATGGTCAGGCCTGTTACCTCTTATCTTACTCTTCAAGCAGGAAAGTAGGGGATATGTTTCTGTGGGCTGAACTAACCCTGTAGGCTTGTGATGTTGAAAGTTCCAAGCGCACACACGAATGCCCATCATGTCCTTGGGAATCTCCTCCTGCTATTTTGTTGCTATCAGAGTCTCCTGGGTTGTCACTCAATCCAAGCTTTTCTCCTTGTCAGTAAGGAACTTCCTCAGTGGGTTGCAGATGCATGTAGTGGACTCCTCCCACTTCATCTTCTCATATGTAGAGAAACCATTTCTATCTCTCTGTACATGATATCTATGCCCCTGAATCATTGTTCATGAAAGGCTGCTACTGGTCCTAAGGCTTCACCCAAGCCTGGTCATTTCCCAACCAGCCATGGAGCAATGAGACTTTTGTCTTCTTCTGCTCTCAGGTTTTTATTCACGCTGGCGCTCAGGGCTACACCCAGTGAAAACCTTTCTGACTCACTAACTGCTCGTTGCTGGGTGAGTTGTGTCCAGAGTGGTGCTGGGGCAATGGGAGTTGAAGATGTAGCACGAATTGTAATTGTACCAATGACTTTGACACAAATTCTGGAGATGGGGCCTTTGGCTTTGGATGAGAACAGAGAGGAATTCACCCCCAGCATGTTTCTGTCATGAAACAGACCCGAGGAATTTGGGGAAGTTGTTTCCTCAGTTTACACTGATTTTATTCCAAAATTATTTATGATCCTGTCACTGGAGAAGCTAGAGCTGGCCTCACTCTCTGCAGATTGCATGAAGGATAACAAGTAATTCAAAGCTGTAGGGCGGAATTGTCCTAGATTTAGTAGCGTGTGTGAAAAAATACATTTTACCCGCCGGATGCAATGGTGGGACTTCCAACTCTGTTGTCCCCTTCCTGGCGCATCCTGCCTCATTAATAATGCACCACGGGAAACACTCTAGATCGTTGACATGCCATTCTGTAACCTCAGCAATTCTTTGCTCTAGGCCCGATATTTAAAGCACACCAGAGCACAGTCTGCTTCATATCTACAGACCAGGACTGCTCCAGGCCACAGGTGGCCCCGAAAGCAAAGAAGACGGCAGCCCCCAAATTGAGTGACACCTCCCGGGGATGCATGCTGGCACAATGGAAGGCTGCCGTGATGTCCTCTACCCCCACTCTGGCCACTGGAGTTCCATCCAAGTTACCAATCTGACCTAGAAGGTGGTGGCAGTGGTGGTCAGCTCCACCGGACCACAGAGGAGGTCAGCCATCCAGTACAGGAAGAGGATGAATGCTCTCATCCATTCCGCCAGGCTAAGTCAACCGCCTTATCACACTCAACACACAGTCCCAAATCCATCACACATTCACAGGGATCTCACACCTCAAGAGACAACACCACTAGCTCTCACAAACACCCTCACATTTCCATCAGGCTCATACCCTTTCGAGCCTGTGCCCTCATCCCGCCCATGGCTCCACTCACCACACGGCCATTCCATGCAGTGCCATGCACCCTGCTCACACTCTCTTAATCTGTTTTCATGCAGGAGAAGCTGGCTCACATCAACAGAGAGAGGTCTGAGACTGGGGTGGAGTGGCCCATTTTAGTCCCCACACTCACTTTAAAGAGCATGCCATAGCGCTGGCTGGTGATGATGTGGACCATGCCTGTGGCGATGGTGAAGTCAGCACCAAACAACCTCATGAGGATCCTGCACCACATCATCCCTCTCTCAATGTAACTGTGAGTGCTCTCTCTCCTGCTTTTGACACTGCTGCTATACACTATTTATCTCTACTTTGGTTCACAGGGAACTCTGCCAAGTGACCAACACCCTCAGCCAGCCAGACCCTCAGATTATCTACGTCCTCACCTCCTGCCAAGAGGACACCTCCTGCATTGAAGAGCTGGAAATAAGCAGCTGGGAAGACTTGTCACAACGCTTACCTACACCCTCCACCAGTGCAGAGACATGCATCTCGGTGGGACCTAGATCTAGAGCAGGCTCATGTTCACAATCTGGTGGTCACTGCTTGGACACTTATCTGCAGCAGTGGGAGGAAATTTCAGCCGAGTTCCCCGGCATTCGGAGGACTGCTGGGGAAGAGGCACCTGTGAGGTCTGAGTCAGGTGACTAACCTCTGGATTCAGCCTTCCAACTCATCATGGAGAGTCAGCAGAAGGCAGGGGAACATCACGCAGAGCTGTTGGAAGCCCTCAACAGAGTGGCACACGAGTCATGGAGTGCATCTGCCTACTCTCTGATGAAGTGGTGCCCAAATGTGCGCGTATGGTGGTCTCCATGGGAAGGATGGCGGATGCCAAAGAGACCCTGGTGTAACAGAACATGGAGATGTGTGCAGACCTGCACTCCATCGTGGTATCCATGGGTGAGTCCCTGTAGTGGCAACACAAGGGGGAAACGGGGCACCTCGACAGCCCTTCAGGTGCTCCTTCACCTCAAGGAGTCAGGCGGGGCTCTCGGACACCCAAAGGGAGGAAGAGCAGCAGCTTGACACACCTTGGATCATCAACTCAGGAATCTCAGAGGCTGTTCGCTCCCTCAAAGTTCCCTTTGATTGTGACCCCCTCTGTCACCACAGAGGGAGCATCTGGCTCACAGCAGGTCAGCCAAAGCAAGCCGGGGCCCTCAGTCATCTGAGTCAACAGGGCCAACCATTGCACACGCTGCCTCTGCCCCTGATGTAGATGTCAGGGCAGCACCTAGAAGAAGTGGTAGGCCTAGAAAAGTTAAGAAACTGATCAAGAGTGGTTGCACAGGTGAACACGTTTTATTACCTTATGATTTGAAAATATATTCACTTTCACTGAATAATGTGTAATGGTGTCTTTCAGCTGCATTGACAGGCTTCATGAGTCCTCCCACTGTATTTCCACACCTCCTCGCCCCACCCCACAAGCAATTCAGCTCATGCAGCTGGACCACAAGTGGTTCTGGAGGGTGAGGTGTGTGTGTGGCAGAACCTTTCGGAGCCTCATGCAGGCATCCTCCCATGCACACAAAGCCTTCAACCATCACACTCATCTCACTGTCCTGAGCATTTTCAATGCTGCCTACTGGGGTTCCCTTTCAGTTGTCCATCTGAGCTGACCTGAATCTCCACCCACCCACCTATCACACTCCCATGTAGCACCTGTGCCTGCTCACTTTCGATTTATGTGAAATGGTAATTGTCAAGTTTCTCATTCGCTCCCCCCATCCTTTCCCCTCCCCCAATTATCCATGTCCTTTCCCCCGTCACTGTGGACTCCCCGGTGGGACATTCCAATTCCCCTCTGTCACCTACCAACCCAAACTTTTGTCAGTCCAGCATGTCCAGGTGAACATGCACATTCCCTGCCTTCTTGGGAATCCCATCCCATCCACATTGACCTCCCCAACCTCCTCCTTCCCATCCCTAGGGTCTGTGTCCACCTCCGAGTCCCCACTAATCACCCTTCTTGTCCCTTCTACCATTATCGATGCAACCTCACCCTCCCACCCTATCTGCTCCCTGTGCTCCCTCTCACACTCATCATTCCCTGCTACCATGCCTACTCTCAGTCCACTCCATAGGAGGCAGTCATTGACATCACAGACCCCTCCCTTGCACATTCACCGGGACATCACCCTCCCTTACTCCCTCCTCCCCTTTACTCCCTCCTCCCCCCAGACACCTTCTCCTCTCCAAACTCCCTCCTCCTCCTGGAAACCTTCCACTCTCCCTCCCTTAAACCTTCCTCCACCTCCTTACGCCTACCTCCCAACTTGCAGCATTCTTCCCTACTACACCCTCTCCTCCCCCAGTATGCCCTTGTTCTATCCTCCCTCCTCGCCCCTCCCAACCCTCTCAATACCTTCGCCTCACCCCCATGATACCTTCATCCCCTCCTCCCAACTTCCCCCATTCCCCCTTATCCCCGTGGTACACCTTCCTCTCCCACTCACAGCTAGACCTTCCTCTCCCTCGCCTCACCGATCATCCATAGCAGCCCCTGAACAAGACCATGATGTTCCAAAGCAGACCTAATGCATTCACGGAGACCTTCCACCTTCCGTGAGCTGCTTCGCGGGGGGAGCCATGTGCATGAGGATCCACCCAGTAATGGATGCATGTGTTCCTCCAGGGACCGGTAGCTGTAGCACTCCAGCATCTGCTTTTACTCGGATGTCTGCGATCTGAGCAAGGCCCTAATGGAAAGTCCAGACTTCTGCATGTCTCCCCTGTCCAGGCATGTTCTGAGCCAATGTGTATTCCTGCCGGGAGAACAGTAAATCAGGTGTGAGGAGACAACTCCGGTCGGGCCTCAGTTTGCATCCCATTACCGGGACATCGGTCTCCAGTAGGATTCGTATTCCACCATTGCAGACACCATCGGATGATCCCGCCGTGATTTCACACTGGCGTGGAACTGATTTCTGCCCCTCACGCCGAATTGCTCCTCCCCTCATGCCACGTGCCTGTCGCCAGCAGGACCAGGCGACTCAGCCCGTTGTCAGGCTATGAGGTTTGACCATACTGCTATGTGTTAGTGTGAATGTACTAAAAGCTTTTGAATATTTACCCCCAAAGATATATCCGTTCAATTCTTCTGCATTTTCTTTTTTCCAGCTATGTCTTATCAATCAGCAATTTTATGTCAGGTACTCATTCAATCAAAGCCTTTTCTGGACCAAAATAAATTGCTCACTTTGGAACATTTGTATCCAAGCTCAATTTGTTTAATTGCAGACTTAATGTGATCTATATTAACAATAAGATTCTGATGAGACAACTCTTTGTGAGTTGATTTATATATCCTATGCTTTACACTTCATAAACCCTATGTACTTTGTTAACCTTCATTATTTTGGTCAAAGAAATGTTATTAACCTGTCCCAATGACAATCATTCAATCAGCAAAGACTTGATTGTGCTGTGATCCTAGGGAACTTAGACTGGTGTGAGACAGCCTGCGAGGGTTTTGTATGTCCTAGTGTTTCTGCGCTCGGTGGTCACCTGAATTACACTGGACGTATCACAAACACCCATGGCCACATTACATCAACTCAATATCGCGTCCAGTACAGCCAAAGATTAACTCAAACTATTACATTTCTACTTTCCTTCAATTCTGATGAAAGGCCGCAGACCTAAAATGTTAACTGTTTCTCTCCAAAGCTGTTGTCTGTCTGTTGGGCATTTGAGCATTTTCTGTTTTTCTTTCAGCTTTTCAGCATCTGCAGTATTTTGCTTCTGTGATAACATAAATAGGGTGGGGGAGGGGAATTTGCTCACTTTGTAATTACCCCTGAATTATATCGTAAATCACAGAAAACAAAAAATTGTTAAATTACCGGGAGAATTGTACTCTGGGTGAAACAAAGTAAGATGTTTCGCAACCATACTGCTTTAAGTTCTTCAGTCCACTAAGAACCATAGCATAAAGAAACAAAACCTAGCCATTTATTCTCTCGTATTCCAACATCGCAACAATAATTGCACTTTAGAAAAAGTGCTTAGTTGGCTGTCAAGCATTTTAGGGCAGCATGCAGTCATGAAAGGTGTTATATAAAATCAAATGTTTCTATTAGATTGTGGGCCAGCAAGAGCAGGGGTGTTTCTCCATTGACACAACAAGCTTATTTGTAAAGCCCCCATTCCTCCCTCACCCCCACAAATCTATCCGACCCCAGGATCTGTTCGACCTCCCACTGCAATCTGTCTGACCCACCACCCCCTCCCCCACCAACTCCCTGCCTAGGATTTGTTTGAACGCCCCCTACAATCTGTCCTGCCCTCCCTCCACCATCTCTCCGATCTGCTCCGTGGGCTATCTGCCCTTTGCAACTCTTGTCCATCCTCCCCCGCTAATCGCTATCCACAAAATGTCTCCTGAGTCATACTCCCGCCAATGCCAGATCGCCAGCTGCAGGCTCTCTGTCTGAGAGCCTTCAGCCTGGCTGCTTGCACCACTGAACACCTCCCACAATCCCTGTGTCCTTTGCCTCCTCCACATTATTATCAAGCTAATGGATGGATAGGGGGAGGCTATTTACTCCCTCCAGTCTGTTGCACCATTCAGTGAGATCATGGCAGACCAATGACCTAACTCCATGTATGCACCTTTGCCCCATATCCCTTTAAAACCTTTGATGAACACAAATCTATCAAACTCAATTTAAAGTTTACAATTAACCTATCAATTGCCATTCGCAGAAGAAAGTTCCAACTTCTGCTACCTTTTGTGTGAAGAGGTATTTCCTAATTTCCCTCCTGAAAGGTCTGGCCCTAATTTTTAGGCAATGTCCCATAGCCCTAGAGAGCATACCTCTATCTCTACTGTCCAAAGACAACATCTCTATATTTTGCATCTGCTTATAAGAAATAGTCATGATACAATTGGTTAAAAAACTCCAGGTGAGGGGAGACTTTGCAATAATGTCCATGGCAACAGGGCACTCCTATTACTGCTGCTGGTGACTGGAAGGAGATTGGGGAGTGTGAGATTAGAGATTGGCACAAGCTCAGGTTTAACAGCATCTTTCGATCATTTTTTTCTCCCGTCCTCTCACTCATCCATCCATTCAGTAGCACATTGGGGTTACACTGCACCATGGCAATATTCAATGGAATGGACCAAATATTCCCCAGGCAATGTTCTTCTGGGGTGGGTTTAAAAATAATCAAGATCCCATTCTTCCTGTTTCTGCCCACAATGAACTGTCTGCATCCTTCCTTTAGCGCTTCATTACAACTGAAGCTGGCATTCTTACTTAGATCAAATTTAAATTAAGAATTGAGATCAACCAAAGTCAAACCTTACAAATAAATTTCCTTCCTTTCCACTTGTTATGGCATGGCTTATGGTAAATGCTGAGTTGTTCAGATTCTAAAAGAAAATTTGAAACAACTGCCACAACTTGTTTTGCAGCTTATATAAATTTCGAGATGCGTGCCCTGAATTCAGTAGTAAAAAGACCACCAAGCCAGATAAGTTTTTCAAAACAGATTAAACATTTATTAATAAGAGAATTGATTTTTAAATACATACATATATCTACAAATTACTACTATGATAACTTCAAAATCCCTCTAATCAATCTGACTCCCAGTTACACTTTCATTAAGACAACAGTAAGTCGCACAGATTTTAAAAGCAAAGAAACATGACACTCTGAACGTGTCGAATTCAAAGTGAGTTTTATTAGCTTCAGTCCTCTGAAGACAACAGCTTGAGGCATAGATGATGAAGGCTTTTCACACTTGTAGGATCTTACACAAAGCCTTCCCTCCTTTATACATATTTTCCCCTTTGAATGCAAATTCCTATTGTTTCACTTTGTCTTTGGGCTTTATCTTCCTGATAATAAAAACCTCTCATAGCACTAAGTTTTACCAGTAATCTTTGGGAAAAATAAACACACTGGGCAGAATTTTCCGAGCCTGCTGGTGGCTGGCGTGCACGGAAAATATGGTGGGATCTACTTCACGATGGCATGAAGGCAGATTGCAATCTCCCGCTCAGTCCACCGCCAATGGTGCACATTTCCTGCTATCAGTCGGCAGGCTCTTGGAACCCCACTGTATCGTCCGTCCATGTTGGTGGCAAAACACGCCGATGTGTTTCACAACAGCACACAGGCAACATGCACTTGGCGGCTTTCACTTTGGGGGAACCGAGGTGAGTGAGCAGCAGTGTGCGCCACAGCTGGCCCATTGTTTACAGGCTTTAAGGAGGTTGGGGGGGGGCATGGTGGGAAGTGTGGGGGAAACTGATGCCTGGCCCTGCAAGTGACTGCTGAGGGGTGAGGGTGTCCAGGGGCGAGTGCTGGCCAGCCTTAGAGCAGATTGCTGGCAGGGATCGAGTGCTGCCCTGGCACTGTATCCCACACATGGGCAATCGAGGTGGGGGGCAGGGTAAGCGAGGGAAGTCGCCACGCATTAGGGACACCTGTATAAGCTGACCATGCCTCAGCAACTAAGGCAGATCAGGCGTAGGCACAGTGGCATGAGTGGGGTCAGGCTCCTAGCCGACCCACCTATGCAAGCAATGTGGAGGCACCAAAGGGCCATCAAACACTCCATACCTTACCCTGCCCCCTACGCCGACACAGGCTTCAAGTCCACCAGCACTTTATTGGACCGTGCAGCAGTTGGACTGCACCCGTTGTACAATCTCCTCATCAACATTGGCCATGTTGCAGTTATTGCTGGAGGCACTCACAGCCCCTTGCAATCTCAGCATCCTGGTTTGGACCAGTGTCCACCATGTCGCAGGTTGACAGGGCAGCTATGCAGCGCACACATCTCTGGCCATCCAAGGGGTGACCAGCATTCTCCAGGAAGCATTAAGGGGTGGTCACACAGGGCCAGGAAAGTACAGCCATGATAATCACGTTTCTCTCTCTCTTTCATGCTGCAGGATCCACGATGATGGATCCTGGTGACCTAGCTGTATGCCTGATGGCCTACAGAGCCCAAAGAAGATGGAGGAGAGAGTGACTGAGACTCCTGGCCATGTTAAGAGAGGAACAGCAACCTCATGAAGAAGGGGCAGCTGGGGCTCCCACACACGCTGCCCAGGAGTGACAGCGAGCCATGGCTGGTTGGTGCCTAGTGAAACCCAGGGTCTATAGATGTTGCCTGCCATTCCTGCAGATGACTGAGAATCAGTGTCGCTGATGACTGCACATGTCTAGGGACCTGGTGGCTCAAATCTGTCATTTACTGCTGGACTAGGCGCCAAGGGGACATGGAGGGCATCCACTGCCAGTGGCTGTGAAAGTGACTGCAGTGCCCAATTTCGATGCCAGTGGCTCCTTTCAGAGCTCCACAGGTGATCTCTGTGGGATTTCACAATCCACCACACACAAATGCATTCATGAGGTCACGGATGCCATTTTCTCCTTGGTACACAACTTTGTGCATTTCGCCCGCCCAAGACCGGGACAGCCAGGACGCAAGGGCCATTGGATTTGCCCTGATCTTGGGATTCCCACAGGTGCAGGGTGTGATTGACTGTACCCATGTGGCGCTCAGGTCTCCATTGCTACACTCAGTGGACTTCATCAGCCACAAGGGCTTCCACTCACTGATTGTGCAGCTGGTATGAGACCATCAGAAACACATCCTGCAGGTTTCCAGGGAGTGTGCATGATGCCTACATCCTGAGTCACTCACAGATCCCTGCAGTCTTCCAGGGTTTACAGAGGCTGCATGGTTGGCTCCCTGGGGACAAGGGCTACCCGCGGAGGACATGGCTGATGACAACCATGCAGCGGCCTCAGACTACAGCAGAGCGACGCTATAATGAGGCTCATGTAAAAGCTCATAACTTGCTGGAACAAACCATCAGGATGCTGAAGATGCAGTTCCAGTGCCTGGATGGGTCTGGTGGAGCCCTGCAATAGAGCCCACAGAGGGTGTCACGCTTCTTCGTCATCTGCTGCACCCTTTACAACCTGGTGCTGCAATGGGGAGAGGAGCTGGCTGAAGAGGAGATGGAGAAGCTGCATGTCTCCTCCGAAGTGGAGTATGCCAATGGGGATGAGGCCCTCGCACAGCTAGAGGAGGCAGGCGCACTTGGGAGGCCCTCATAGCTGCCTGATTTGTGGAGGATGATGACGATATGCAGTGAGGGGTCCCCATATATCCTCACATTGCAGTTGTGAACGTCTGACTCCAGTCTGGCTTATGGTAGCGGCAATACCCTCTGTAAGAATGCTCCTGTCATGGAGATGAAGTGGAGGCCCTAAAAATCGCTCAATCGCAGAAGAATGATGACAACATGCAGTGAGGGCACTCCATAGATCTTCACAAAGCCTCTGAGAATGTCTGACTCCTGTCTGGCCGAGGGCAGCTCACTTGTGCTCCATGATCAGGGCCATCTCAGAGACGTAGCCATGAAACTTTAGACACATTTGATGCTGTGTCCACCTTCAGCACCTCAGCTCTTCAGGAGCTGGTGCACAGCATCACTAGTCGCAGATGCTGATGTGATAGGGATCAGCCCCGCCTTAAAGGTGCTGAGAGTCCACAGAGAGTATAAGAGAACTCTGTGGCACCTGCCCACTACATTCTGGCATCAGTAATGGTGCAGGCATCAGTAATGTTTTCAGGGAGTGTGAGGCTGGACCATCACTTTGGTCTGAAGGCTGCACAAAGCACAGGGAAGAGGCCCTGGACTGAGATACCTGCCTTTTATCTTCTGCAGAAAGGTTTCACATCTGAGTGACAAGAACACTGCTCATCAGAACAAGGAGCCGTAGGCAGGGAGACATTCTTAGGAGTTTATTGACAATAATGAACAGTACGTATAAGTGATTAATACCGGAGTCCAGGCTATGCAACTGCTTTTACCTAACTTTCCTAACCCTGCTGCTACATCTTGGTGCTCCTCGGACATCCATAGCAGAGATGGAGGCAGACTGCTGACTGTGATGCAGTATCTGTGATGGCTTTGGTTGGCGTCCTCTGGAGGGCTGAGACTTGGAGGGTCCCGGCCTGATTTTGGGTCCTGCTGTGTGGCAGTGGCACCCTCCGCAGCCTGTGAAACTGGAGCTGCTGAGGTCACAGGAAGAGGCGATTCGGATGGGCCGGTCATTCCCAGAGTCACCAAGGTGGATAGCCCCCGAGTGTGCACCTGCTGATCCTCCTCCCTATGGGTGCCTGAGGGCCCCTGGCTGCCCCCTTGAGGAGCAGGGGAACTGGAGTGCGATTGAGCTTCCCAGCACTCCTCTCATGTACACACTGTTGGAGGCCAACTATGGTGTCAGCAATGGAGTTGAGCCCGTGCAGCAGTCCAGGAGTGATGTCCTGGACCAAGGTCTCCATGGCAGCCGCCATCCTGCCAGTGTTGACCTCAGTGCATTGCAATGCTGGTGCTATCACCTCACCCTGAAGATGGACAGACTCCTCCATCGTGCCTTGCAATCTGAGGAGTGCAGCAGACATCCCTTCCTGATGTTCTCGAGCTTGCCTTTGCAGCTCCAGCGACTGTGACATGGCCGAGTCCAGATGCTTGTCATCCGACTCAGACTCAGCAACATTCTGGCCTCCAGCAGGCCTCCAAGTCCTGGGGACCTGCAGTATTCCAGGATCTACTGGTCCCTGTCTCCGCCTGCTGTGGATTAGACAGTGTGATGTCTTCACTAGATTGTGATCCTGAGGCTACTCTAAAGCTAGGTCCCACCGAGGTGTGTGTCTCTGCGCTGGTGAAGAGTGTGGGGAGCGCTGTGACGGGACTTCAGGGAGGGTCCTTCCGATTCCCCTTCAGAGGTTCTTTGGAGCTTGTTTTGAGGCCCTGGGCCATGGATTCTGTTGGATGTTTGTCAGATGTGTCTGCGAAAGCAAGGGGAGATAATTAGTGCATGGCAGTGGCCTGTGAAACAGGACACATCACTCATGACATGGTAGTCTGATGGGTGTTGCACTGCTGGATCCTCAATTATTACATCAGCGCCAACCTTACCATCAGCACAGGGTCAGTCCCAGTCAACACCAGCCAGCTGGATGGCTCTGTTTTTGAATTTTGCCAGAACTTTGAATTCCAGCATCCTTCCACCTGTCTGCAACCTTTCCCTCCTGTTGTGAGCCAGTTTGTCCTGCATGGATAGAAATGGAAAGAGTGTATCAGGACGCCTGCCGGACCAGATGATAAGTATGCCTGGCCTGAGTGCTGAGTGGTCCCATGGATGGGATGAAGACAATGACAGTGTGTGTGAGAGAGTGAATGGTGATGTCCCTTGAACTGGCTGTGAGTGAGGGCTCTGAGGATGTGTGATGGGTTTGTGAGTGTGCGGGTTGCGAGTGATGAAATGAGTCTTACTCTGGTGGAATGGAGGAGATCATTCATCCTCTTGCAGCACTGGGTGGCTGTCCTCCTCTGCAGGGTGTTTGCACTGACCATCCCATCCATGTGACCACTCAGCACTCAGGCCACCGCTGCCACCGCCTCCCAAGCCAGGTTGGTGGCTTTGCTGCGCATCCTGCAGTCAGAATGGGAGTAGAATACATCCCGGCAGGCCTCCACAGCATCCAGCAGTTGCTCGAGCGACCCATTGTTGAAGCAGGGGGTCTGCAGTCTTCTTGCCTTTGCTGGCCATGTCTTCAAGGCGGCAATGGTGAGCTGGAGGAGATGAGCGCTTTGCTGGCAGCTGCCTTTTAAAGATGGCAGCCAGAATATTGCAACAGCAGGGTGATGGCAAGGAGGCATATGAGAGCCCGCCCGCCATGGAAATGGTGTGTTTTGCAGGAATAAATGTATAATGAGGCAGGCTCGGGAAGATACCCAATTTTGGCATGAAAATGCACCATTTTCATTGTCGGGTAGGACTCCATTTTACCTGCCCACTACCACATTTGGTGCAATTCTGGGAAAATTCCACCCACTGCTTCTAAACTTCACCTGGCTAGGCAACACATTTCATCATCCTCCCTTTGAAAACAATGTAATCTTGTTTATTCAAAAATGCAAATGTCCTTTTACCTTACATTCTAAACTTCCCCCATGTTTACATCAAGGCCTTCAGAACAGCTGCCTTTAGTCCAATTCAGTCATGTACACATACATATACACACACACACGTACACATGCGTATGCGTGCATGCACATACACACACACACACAAACACACATGTATACATGCATGCGTGCGCACGCACACACACTGCACACTATTACTCTATTTTACAATAAACTCCAATAACATTATGAGAATTATTATATCTTCCTGACACTACTGGTCTTAAGTCAAGTGTTGTCTAATCCTTATTTAAATGGCATCAAGGGGAGAAATGCTACATCTGAAAGGCTACACTGCTTTAACGAGTGGACAGTATGAAATGTTTGTGAGCTTTCAGGATTGATTTATACAAAGTTCACCTGCAATTGAAGGGGATCTAACAGTTTCTTATTATGCACAGGAGCTGGCAAGTGCATTCCAGACTCCCTTCTCCCAGGATTCATTGGGATTCCTCTTATTTTTGGCAGATGGTGTTGGCAATGAATAGGCAACTGGTGGAGGTTTGGGACCGGGGACACAGCATGTGGAAGTGCTCTGAAAAGGAAGAGGCAGTGGGGCATGAGGGCCCAGGAGAGGCTGAGCACCCATCACCAACAATCTGATTGGGAGATGTTAAAGCCATTTGGCAAAAGTTAAAAACAAACTGTGCTCATGAACGTAGCAGACCACATCCTCCCACCATCATCACTGACCCATGAAATTATACATTAACACTCATGTCATGCAGAACAAAACACTTGTGTCCTGGGAGCAGCATTTGTCAGCCCAGGACAGGACTTATACATTAACAAATGAAACTGGCTCCCAGCAGACAATGCCTGGTGTTATATTCATTATTGTTCGTCCACAGAGGTGTCCCTGAATCTAGTATCTGCTTCCGTGTTGTTTTTAGCTCCTATCTATGGGGAATGTTGTCTACTGATCTGGCGTTTCCCAGTGAAATCTGCCCACCCACAATGGGGGTGGCAACATGCCCATATAATGATGTTCTGTTGGATAGCAAAGAATATTAACACTTTACTTCTTGTAAGCTTAAATATGCTCCCATTTCTGTTTTACTCGCTCCTCTTCCTCCATGTCTAACAAAGTCAGTTGTGCTGGTACACCCATGGTTCTACCAGTGGGAAAAAAAGACAGTAAAAACTGGGAAATAAGAACACTAGTCCAAATTGGTCTTGTACAGCTTAAAATGGAACACCAGCAAAAACTGGGAAATAAGAGTACTAGTCCGTGCTATTTTTTCCTTCTGGGTTGGTTTTATTGAAAGATTCCACTTCATCCCATTTCATTATCTAGCCCCTCCTTTACTCGCCAATCAAATTGTGCTGACTTCTATTCCTATCTTCCCTTCAGCCTCAATTGTGGAAAATTAATCTTAAGTGTCAATTAAGAAAATCCTGAGTTAGTTTTAATATTTACTTTTAATGCCTAATTAAAAGAAGTACAGTCTCTCCACTGGAGTTTATCTATTAAAATGTTCCATAACTATTTAATTCAAAGATGAGGTCAAATTTAGAAGCCATTTCATTAACTCTGAAACACAAGGTAACAGCTGCATAATTTGTGTGCACAAAGAAACATGGAACTAGATGCTTGGCCATGCAGCACTCTTTTTTTGGACACTAAGTGAGATTATAAAGCTCCAATATCATGGGCAGGGAGCACATTAAGAGCCAGGCCTGCACGGCCACCATAATGATGAAGGCCAAAAAATTGGCACTGTCCAGGCCTGAAGAACTGGTAGGTCTTTTGCACGTGCAACTGAAGAACTAAATGCCTGTTTAAGGCCTGGAATTCAACATTGGTTTACAGGCCTAATCCACAACCAGCCAGATAGGATTTTCAAATTGCATGGTTCCCCCCCGACTGCACATTCAAAAATCATAGCTTGCTGTCCAATTAACACCACTAACTCACATCCACCCCTTCCCCCCCAACCCCGTCAATTGTCAATGCTATCCACCCAATCACTGCCACTTCTATCCCTTCTAATTAATGACACCACATGCCCACAATCACCAGGGATACCCACCCCACCCCCACGATCACTGCTGTTAGCCACCCCACCGATTGCCACTGTTATTCTCCAATCGATCACTGCTTCTCCATCCTCCAATCAGTGCTGCATCCTTGCTGATCACCAGTATACCCCAATCAATCATGGCCACTACATCCATTTTATTGTGCATATCTCAGCAATACAGCATAACAGCAGGTTCACCCACTCGTGGCCTGCTTAAGAGTCGTTAGGTATCATTTCCAAGCACCAACTGGTTAGACTAAACATTAATCAAAGAAAGAGTTATAATTATGTTTGGCTAGGACTTTAGCATTGGAAACATATCAAAACCCATTAGAAAATGAACAAATATTAATTTAACATTTTCAGGAAGCAAAACTGCTGGAAAAGGGGTAAGGGTTGGATGAGCACAAAGTTCAGGGGTAGAGAAGAGTTAGCAAGATACCTAGAATCAATAGAGAAATCCAATCAAGTAGGAGATTGAAACTGAGAAAGAAATTTAGATCAGTCAAAAAAGGCCGGTCCAGTTTGCACAGTAGAATCATTACAGAGTGAGTGGAACAATCAGCACTAGGTTCCGATGCAGAGTCAGAGGGTGGAATTTTCCATTTTTGAGACTAAGTGCAGGGCGGGTGGGTTTCACACACGTTTCCTATTGCGTGGTAGGGTGGGAATTCGCATCCAAGTTCACACTCGAAAGCTAATTAAACATGCATCGGCAAGTAGCTCTATGAATCACATGATGAAGCTGGCGCTGATTCATCCGTCCCGCCATTACCTAATGGGTTCAAAGATCAGGGTACCATATTTAAATGCTACTGGAACACGCATATTCACTCTTTCCAGCCCAGCTGTATGGAGGAGACATCTCATTCCAGCTGCATCCAAGAAGAAAGCTGCCCTGAGGATCAGCAATGACTCCCTTGAGGCCCTCATCTGTGGAATCTGCCAGCACCAGGATGCCCTGTATCCAAGGAATAGCTCCAGGAGGCCCAT
Organism: Carcharodon carcharias; assembly: GCF_017639515.1. Lineage (NCBI taxonomy): Eukaryota > Metazoa > Chordata > Chondrichthyes > Lamniformes > Lamnidae > Carcharodon > Carcharodon carcharias. The sequence goes on from NC_054470.1 coordinate 98,925,009, forward strand.
AGGCATCACCTTGCCAGTCTGGGAGGTGGTTGCAAGAGAGGTCAGCTCACCGGGTACCTGCCTGAGAAACACAATCCAGTGCAGGAAGAGGATGAGTGATCTTGTCTACTCCGCCAGGGTAAGTCAACATTCAGCTCACTCCAATCTCACACTCTTATAATGGCATCATGAACTGAAAGGATCACGCTGCTCAGGGGTCTCACACAATATTAGCAGAGGACACATCACTGCTGATTGTCTCACGGGCAATTTAGCATTACCAGCATCTCATCCATTAAACTCCACCCTCAGCCCTTACTGGGGAGTGCTCTGCACACTCAATAGACATGCACGTTCCCAGCCTCTCCTCCATCTCTTCTCATCACATTCTATCCATTTGTCTTCATGCAGGCCAAGCTTGTCCACAACAAGAGGAAGAGATTGCAGACTGGAGGAGGGATGGCTAACATCCTGGAGACAAAATTCGAGGAGTATGCTACCAAGTTGGCGGAGGACAGAGACCGCTCTTGTGGGGGAAGGTGAGATCGGCCTCTCCCAGCAAGTCAGTACAGATGATCCCTCCATGAGTGGATCACATACTGATATTCCCAGGCCACTTCAGAATGGGAAGCTGAGGAGCCTCTGGAAGAAGACCCATCACTGCATTAACCTGTACCCTCCACCAGCTCAGAGACACACACTTCGGTGGATCCTAGTTATAGAGTAGGCTCGAGGTCACATTCTGGGGAACACCTTACAGACACATCTCCACAGCAGTCAGCGGCAGTGACAGCCCAACTCTATGGCACTTGGAGGACTGCTGGAGATCAGGAACCCACTGAGTCTGAGTCAGATGATGAGCCTCTGGAAACGGCCACGGCACACATGCTGGGAATGCAACGATAGTCAATGGAAAATCAGGTAGAATTGTGAGAGGCAGTCAACAGGCTAGAGTGAAGAATGGAGGAGCCCATCTGTGTTCTCCCTGATGTTGTAGCTCCAATGTACAAGTGTCTCGAGGTCTCGATAGAAATGGTGGCAACTGCCTTCATCCAGCAGATCCAGCCAGACTTGCGCTCCGACCTGTATTCCATCGCTATAGGCATTGGTGGATAGGCAAGGAGCTGCCCCTCCTCAGGGAGTCAGGCAGGAGCCCTTGGATGTCCACAGGGAAGAGGACTAGCAGCTGGAGACCTTGGGGCCATCCACCCAGGTGACTGGGAGTTTCAAACCTTACCTAATGCCCTCTGCTTGTGACCCCATCACCTCCAGCTGTATAGGCCAAGGAGGGTGCACCTACAACACAGCAGGGCACCCAAATCAGGTCGGGACCCTCCAGCTCTCAACCCTCTAGAGGATGCTTGCCAAAGTTATCAAAGACAACAGGGCATAGCAGTCAGCAGGCTGCCTCCAACTCTGCTGCAGATGTTGGGATGCACTTAGACATAATGAGTTCGACATAGGTACAGTTAGAAAAATTAAGAAACTTTGACATCACTTCTGGGTCACAGGTGTTCAATCACTATATATATCGTGCATCTTTATATATACATTTGCTGTTCATGAGAGTGGTCTCACCATTTGAAAATGTCGTGCATATGCATCTATGTGCCTTCTTATTGTGAGGGCGAGCCATGCTCCCACACGGTGATCACCTCCCTTTGTGAGCCTCACATTCATGTGAAGTCTACCTGACTCATGATAGTCACACTACCCTTGTGTTATGTCAGGGAGATGTGTCAAACTATTTACTGGAAATGTCTGCAAAATGTGTCAGCAACCAAATTCCTTACAGGATAGCATGGAGTTAGGAATCCTAACTAACCTTGGAGGGGTATCACAGAATCACAGAATCTTAATGGCACATTATGCCTGCATTGGCTCTCCAAATGAGCATTATAACCTAATGCCTTTGCCCTGGCTTTGCCCTGTCCCCTTGCACACTGTATCTATTCAAATAATCATTTAATGTCCTCTTGAATGCTTGGTTGAACCTGTCTCCACCACACTTCCATGCAGTGCATTCCAGACCTGAATAACTCATTGTGTGAGAAAGATCTTTCTCACATCACACTTGCTCTTTTGCAAATCACTTAAAATCTGTGCTCTCTTGTTCTTGATCCTTTTACGAATGGGAACAGCTTCTCCCCACCTACTCTGTCCAGCCCCCTCATGATTTTGAACATTTCTATCAAATCTCTTAGCCTTCTTCTCTCCAAGGAGAACAGTCCCAACCTCTCCAATCCATCCTCATAGCTGAGGTTTCTCATCCCTGGAACCATTCTTGTAAATCTCTTCTGCACTCTCTCCAATGTGTTCACATCCTTCCTATAATATGGTGTCCAGAACGTACACAATACTCCAGCTGAGGTCTAACAAGTATCTTATATAAATTCAGCATAACTTCCTTACTCTTGTACTCTATGCCCCTATTAATAAAGCCCAGGATACTATATGCTTTATTAATTGCTCTCTCCACCTGTCCTGCCATCTTCAATGATCTATGCACATATACGCCCACATCTTTCTGCTCCTGCACTCACTTCAAAATTTCACCCCTTATTTTATATTGTCTGTCCATGTTCATCCTACCAAATACATCATCTCACACTTCTCCGCATTGAATGTCATCTGTCACCTATCTGTCCACACATGTCTATGTCCTTTTGAAGTTCCACACAATCCTCCTCGTAGTTCACAACACTCCCAAGCTTCGTATCATCTACACACTTTGAAATTGTCTCCTGCACACCAAGATCTAGATCATTAATATATATCAGGAAAAGCAAGGGCCCCAATACGGACCCCCAGGGAGTTCCACTACAAACCTTCATCCAGCCCAAAAAATGTCCATTGACCATTACACTTTGCCTCCTATTTTTCAGCCAATTTTATATCCACAGTGCTACTGTCCCTTTTATTCCATGAGCAAAAACTTTTCTCACAAGCCGGTTGCGTGGCACTGTATCAAATGCCTTTTCAAAGTCCACGTACACCACATCAACAATATTACCCTCATTGATCTTTTCTGATACCTCTTCAAAAAAGTCCAGTTAAACATGATTTCCCCTTTAGAAATCCATACTGGCTTTTCTTTATCAACCCATATTTTCCCATGTGACTACTAACTCTATCCCAAATAATTGTTTCTAGAATCTTGACCACTGCTGAAATTAAACTGACTGGTCTATAATTGCTGGGCTTAACCTTACAACCTTTTTTGAACAAGGGCGTAATGTTTGCAATTCTCCAGTCCTCTTGCACCTCCCCTGAGTCTAGGGAAGACTGAAAGATTATGGCCTGTGCCCCTGCAATTTCTACTCTCACTTCCTTCAATATTGTTGGGTGCATCCCTTCCAGTCCTGGGGGTACCTTGTCAACTTTAAGTACTGACAGTCTATTCAACAGTTACTCCTTATCAATTCTGAATCCTTCTAATTACAGTTTCCTCATCTGACACCATGGCCTGGGTAGCATTTACCTCCTTGGTAAAGACGGATGCAAAGCATTCATTTAATACCTCAGCTATGGCCCCTTTGCCCATGTGTAAATTTCCTTTTAGGTCCCTAATTGGCCCTACTCCTCCTTTTACCACCCTTTTACTATTTATATGTCTATAGAGGACTTTGGGATTCCCCGTTATGTTGGCTGACAGTCTTATCTCATAACCCCTCTTTGCTTCTCCAATATGCGTTTTCACCTCCCCTATGAGCCCTCTGCATTCCTTTTGGTTCTCAATTGTATTTTCTACCTGACACCTGTCATAAGCTCACTTTTATTTATCTTAATTTCAATCTCTTTTTTCATCCAGGGTGCTCTGGATTTATTTGCTCTACTTTTTCCTTTTGAGGGAATATATCTTGACTGTGCCCGAACCAATTCCTTTTTGAAGGTAGCCCATTGTTCAGCTTCAGGTTTTCCTGCCAATCTTTCGTTCCAGTCTACCTAGTCCAATTCCGTTCTTGCCTGTTCGATGTCGGCTCTTGCGCAGTTAATTATTTTTACGCTGGATTGCCTATTGCCCTTTTTCTATCATCATCCTAAAACATACAATACAATGATCGCGGTCTCCTAAATGTTCCACCACTGACACTTGGGGGAGATTATTCCCCATGTCGGGCAGGCTGAGCAGGAGTGGGCGTGGGCAGATGTGGACCCCCAATCACTGCCTGCGATCAGGTCCGTGCCACCATTTTACATGGGTGGGCCTTAATTGGCCCGCCCAGCGTATTTCTCAACTCCTGAGGATAGCAGGAGTGTGCGGGCGGTAGCCTGGCAGCCTTTGCAAGACTGCTCACAATAGCTGGGAGAAGAGCACAGCAGAGGGCTACTGTGCATCACGCAAGTCCGGAGGTTAGGCAGCGGGGCAGGCCAGGCTGGAGGGTAGGCCATCGGGTCAGGTCAGGCCGGAGGGTAGGCCAGCGGGGCAGGACAGGCCGGAGGGTAGGCCATCGGGGCAGGCCAGGCCGGAGGGTAGGCCATCGGGGCAGGCCAGGCCGGAGGGTAAGCCATCGGGGCAGGCCAGGCCGGAGGGTAGGCCATCGGGTCAGGTCAGGCCGGAGGGTAGGCCATTGGGGCAGGCCAGGCCGGAGGGTAGGCCATCGGAGCATGTCAGGCCGGAGGGTAGGCCATTGGGGCAGGCCAGGCCGGAGGGTAGGCCATCGGGTCAGGTCAGGCCGGAGGGTAGGCCATTGGGGCAGGCCTGGCTGGAGGGTAGGCCATCGGGGCAGGCCAGGCCGGAGGGTAGGGCAGCGGAGCAGGCCAGGCCGGAGGGTAAGCCAGCGAGGCGGTGTGTCCTTAGTTTCTTGGATGAGTGCCGAGCTACACTCCTGGAGGAGGTGGCATTGCAGTGAGACGTCCACATGCCGAGGGATAGGAGGCGGAGGCCTCCCCATCTGACCAAGACTGCATGGAAGGAGGTGGCCGAGAGTGTGAGCTCCCTTGATGTGGTGCAGCGCACATGGATCCAGTGTCGTAAAGGATTCAACGACCTCCTGCACTCGGGAAGGGTGAGTGCCATGTTGGCTGAGGTCACTTAATGCAGCCGTCAGCCTTCACATCCCCCTCTCACAACCCCCTCCACCCCCCCGCAAACTGAGTATAGTAACAACATTGTATCCTTCACGGCATGGATCCCTCGCTGGGTGGGCCAGTAGATATCGTCCATGCCTAGTTCTGAGAGGATTGAGCTAGGATGTGTTCTGCACCCGCAGCATGTGCGACACTGACATTCAGAGTATAGAATGTGGGTAAAATTCAAGGACTGCACCCAAACATAGTGCTGGAACTGGGAAGCATGTCAAAGTCAGGGTGCTAACATGCTGGGAGGGGAGCTTCCAGGTGGCAGGGCACCAATCCATCTGCTGGTCTTTGTGCTCCACGTGCTTGTGCCTCCTTGCTTAGTGAAGTTACACCTTGTGGTGCCACATGTGAAGGAGACAGCATTTGGGCAAGTTGTGGTGCGGTGGGGGGGCGGGTGGGTGTGATGAGTGTGCAGCATCTGCGGGGTAATGAAGAACTGGAGTCCTGCAATGTCCCACTCTGGTTGGATTGGCAGGGATGTGATGGGATTCCAGGTACAAGGTGGACTGATCAATGCTCTTCTCTCCTTTTCAGGAGGAGACTGCGCACAATTCTGCAGAGCGGGTGCAGACTGGCAGAGGCCAGGTCCAGTTGGCGATCCTGACAACTTTTGAGCAGCAGGCCATGGATCTGGAGAGGAGCCATATGCGCCCAGCTCCACCAGTGATGGTGAGGCTCGGGTGCCATGGGGAGGTATGTTTGGCAAGCACTCAGGTCACCATGTTTGTTCCAGCAGCCATGGCACTGCTGAATGTTCAGTGATTGAAGTTTGCAACATGAGTTGACCATTGATTATGGAAGGATGAGCGCATAATGATCTGGGGGATCAACAAGCAAATTGACATTGTCTGCACTGTAGCTAATCAAATGTCCTTATTCTTCCTTTCAGCATCACCGGAGCAGGGCCGGGAGGAGGAGGCAGAGGTGCCACCTCTCACACCTGAGGGCCCAGAAGAAATCTATTCACCAGCGTCACACCATCTATGTCAGGCATGCACCAGCACAGATACTAGCACCTCAGCTCGTATCCCGGGGCACGGTGGTGAGGGCACTTCATACTTGCTAAACGTACAGGCAGAGACAGAGAGTGCCCAGGGCGCCGGCAGTTGGAGGACTGCTCGGGATCAGGCACATGCTGAATCGGTGGCTGATGCTGTGCCTCTGGAGTCGTTCTTGAGGCAGCAAATGCTGGAAGTACAGCAGAGTATGCAGGAGGATCTGGCGGAGACTCATGAGGCTATGCATCGTATGGTGCCCATGCTTGAGGAGTCCACACGGATCGTCACCAATGCAATGAGCCTCATGGCCGAGCACCATGCTTCCTCCATGGAGAGAGTGGCGGCTCTCATGGAGAGGCTCCTCCAGGAGAACAATCAGGACTTTCTGGGGTTGCGCTCGGACCTGCAAGCCCTCACAGCGTCATTGACCTCAGCTGGTCATTGCCCATATGGGAGATGGTTTGGGCACCAAGTATCTCAGCTCAGTGCTCATCCATCTACGGTGAGCAGGGAGGTCCGAAGCAACCTCATGTCAGTGCAGCAACTGCCTGTCATTTCTGCAGGCTCCTCTCAGGGTGCTCCGGATGAGGGCAGCAGCTCCTCTGCCCCTCTGCCAGTGATCGTGGCATCCGATGGGGCTGCAGCAAATGGGGAGAAGCCAGCTGTGGAACTTGCCGCTTCCTCCCTCCTGTGGGCAGCCGTCAGCAAGGTGAATGGTGAGCCCCATTTCTTTGCTGCTGACCACAGACTCCAGGCTCCATGGGCCGGAGGACGTCCGGCAAGGTCATCGGGGCCAACAGGACAGCACAGTGAGCAGGCTGTCTCAGATGCCAGTGCCAGTGAGGGGACAGCATTTAGATGTAGCACCCATAAGCGTAAATTTAAGGCACCTTAAGCACACCACGGGTTTCTCACTGATGATTTTATGTTGGCCCATTGTAGTTCATTGAAGAATTGGTGTGATGTCCAACACTTTTTTTTTGGTTTATGAAATTACATTTGTTCTCTCAATAAATTTTGACATGTTGCCGTGCCTCAGGGTGATTCCTAACTTCTGCAAGTGGACGGGAAGCCATGATGTTATGAGTGGGTTGTTTGACATTGAGCTTCATTGACAAGGGCCTTAGTTAATGTTACTATCCAGGCTAATTTATCACTCAGGCATCAAGTGCGGAGCCTGCAACCCTGGTGTGTGTCGAAGGTCCATCTGTGGTGTGCTAGCTGGAGGTTCTCTGGATTAAAGCCTCCTGGGTGTCCCTGCCTCCCTGGAGTATGCCCAGGTCAGCGTCTAGTCCCTCAGCATTCTCCTGTGCGTGCTCATCCTCAAACTCACTGCTGTACTCATCGTGTGCATCCGGAGCAACTGCGTCTACATCTTCCTTGTCCAATGCGTCCCCCCTTTCTAGCATTCAACCACTATCAGCGACACACGATCTGGGTCATATTGCAGTACCTGAGCGGCCCAGGAAGCGCATCTTGAGAAGACCAAGGATTCTCTCCACCATAGCCCTTGTGGAGGCGTGTCTCCTATTGTACCGCTGCGCAGCTTCTGTTCTTTGATGGCAGAGAGGAGTCATGAGCCATCTTCTGAGGGGATAGCCCTTGTCACCCAGCAGCCATCCATCCAGCCGGGCTGGAGCACTGAAGAGCCCTGGCACCTGGGAGTGTCTGAGGATGTAGGCATCATGGGAGCTGCCTGGGTACCTTGCATAGACTTGTAGAATCAGCATCCTGTGATCACACACTATCTGCACATTCATTGAGAGGAAGCCCTTCCTGTTGACGAAGGCACCGGGCTCACCTGCTGGTGCCTTGATGACCACATATGTACAGTCTATAACACCCTGGACACGGGGGAAGCCAGCCTCTGGCTCACTCTGTCTGGCTGGCCTTGTCCCGGTGGTAGTGGATGAAAGTCAATGCACGCCTGAACAGAGCGTCTGTCTAATGTTAGAATCTGTTGTGTAGAGACAGGGCTTGAGTTGAAAACACGCAAGTGTAGCTGATGAATACCTTTGTAAATAAACAGAATGTGTTCCACTTAAGAAATGTCTACTGATTGGGCAGTTGATGGGGAGGCTCCACAGAGACCAGCTACTGAGCCCTGGAAAGAGCCGGAGGCATAGACGTTGAGGGCAGCTGTGACCCTTAGCGCCATTGGCATGGGGTGTCCACCCACACAGTTAGCGGAGATCTCAGGACCAATCATCTGACAGATATAGTTGGCTGTCTCCCTTGAGAGACGGAGCCTCCTTCGGCACTGCACCTCAGACATATTGAGGTAGCAGCTTCGCCCATTGTGCCCATGCAACGTCCTAAGGATCACACTTGCCCTGAAAAATTGCAGTCAATTGCTGCCTCAAGGGCCTTAAGTGCATGAACAATTAATGGCGGGCGCGCATCCAAAATAATTGCGCACCCGCCCACCTAAATATCGTGATGGCGCGTGGTGACATCGGGATGCTCGCCCGATTTCAGCGCGCGTCATTTTACACATTTACACATGTCAACGGGAAAATTCTGGCCTTGATCTACTTGGCCTGTCTCATTCCCAAGAACCAGGTCCAACAGTGCGCTTTTCCTTGTTGGATTAGACACATACTGCTATAGAAAATTCTCCTGAACACAATCTCGGAATTTTTGCCCCTTTCTACCCTTTACACTGCCACTGCTCCAGTCTACATTTGGGTAATTACAGTCAACCATTATAACTATTCTATGATGCCTTCATCTCTCTGTAGTTTCCCTGCAGATTTGTTCTTCTATGTCCTTCTCAGTTGGCGGTCTATAGACTACACCGAGCAATGTAATTGCACCCTTTTTGTTCCTTAGCTCTAGCCAAATTGATTCTGTCCTTGAACCCTCTGGGATTTCCTCTTTCTCCAGCACTGCAATGCTCTCCTTAACCAATACCGCCACCCTTCCTCCTTTCCTATCTCTTCTAAACACCGTGTACCCAGGAATATCTAACACCCAGTTCTGCCTTTCCTTGAGCCAGGTTTCTGTTATCGCCGCAACATCATATTTCCACATGGCAATCTGTACCAGTAACTCCCCAAACTTACTTACTATACTTCGTGCATTCACATATATGCATAGTAACCCTGATTTAGATTGTGTTACTTTCTCCCTTACCCCAACTTTATCTATTAACTTACCATTCTCTATACCAGTGCTATCTGTCCCTCCAAATATGTGCATCCTGGCATTCCTCTCTAATATTTTCTCTTGGTTCCCACACCCCTGCTGAGTTAGCTTAAAGCCCTCCCAACAAGACTAGCAAAACACCCTGCAAGGAACTCAGTCCCAGGTCTGTTCAGGTGCAACCTATCTGACTTGTGCAGGTGCCATCTCCCCCAGAGCCAGCCCCAATATCCCAGGAATCTAAAGCCCTCCCCCCTGCACTATCTTTCCAGCCACATTGTCATCTGTCTTATCCTCCTGTTTCTGTACTCACTGGCACATGGCATTGAGAGCAATCTGGAGAGGTCCAGCTTGCTAATTTTCTACCTAGGTCCCTAAATTCTGATTGAAGGACCACATCTCCCTTTCAATCTAAGTCACTGATGCCAATGTGGACCACGACCCCTGGCTGATCACCCTCCCTCAGAAGAATGTCCTGCAGCCGCTCTGTGACATCCTTGACCCTGGCACCAAGGGGACAACATACCATCCTGGAGCCAAGCCTGTGGTCACAGAAATGCTTGTCTGTTCCCCTAACCAATGAATCCTCTATCACTATAGCACTTCCTTTCTTCCTCCCCTCCTTTACAGCTGAGCCGCTTGTGGTGCCATGAACTTGGCTTTGACTGCACTCCTCTGAGGAGCCATCTTCCAAAACAGAAAACCAATTTATGAGCGGGACCCCAGGGGACTTCTGCACTATCTGCTGAAAGCAAGTGAAATACCAGGACTACTACAAAAACACGCCGCAGTCTTCAAGGACAAACTTGGGAAGTTCCAGAGGCTGCAAGAAAAAATTCATGTGGACCCAGAGGTGGCCACCTAGTTCATGAAGGCAAGACTAGTGTAGGATTGGTCGATATCGAACTGGACAGATTAGAGAAACCGGTCGTCATACCACCTGTGCACTTCTCAGAATGGGCAGCATCGATTGTCCCCTTAAACCTGACCAAAGCATCCAAATTTGTGGAGATTACAAATTGACGGTTAATAAAGTGGCTAAGCTGGACAGACTCCCATACCAAAAATTGAAGACTTGTATGCTAAGCTGGCAGGCGGAAATGCCTACATAATGCTTGATATGAATCATGCTTATCAACAATTAGAGTTAGAGAAGGCCTCCCTGGAATTTTTCACAATTAATACCCACAAAGTGTTGTACCAATATATGTGATTGACTCTCGGCATCCACTGTGCTTGGTGCCATCTTCCAGAGAACAATGGAAAGTTTACTGCAGGGACCGCCCCACATTGTCGTTTATTGAGATGATGTTCTGGTGACAGGACTCACTGAAAAGGAGCATTTGGCAAACTTAGAAGGAGTCTTAAAATGTTTCTTGCAGGAGTGAGTTTAAAAAAAGAAAAGTGCATGTTCCAAACGAGGGAGATAATCTATTTGGGTCAGAGGGTAGATTCACAGAGCCTCCACCCAGTTGAGGAGAAAGTGAGAGCCATTAGAGAGGTACTTGTGCCAAAGAACACCACCGAGATCAAATCATTTCTAGGAATGATCAATTATTATGGGTGTTTCTTATCCAATTTGTCTAGAGAACTGGCCTTCCTACATTATCTACTCAAAAAGAACCAACATTGGTCTTGGCAAACACCACAGAAAAAAGCTTTCACAAAGATTAAAAAATTATTGCATTTGTCCAATCTATCAGTGCATTACCACCAGAGGAAAGAATTGGTGTTGGCGTGTGACACATCTCCAAATGGACGATGGCTCAGAACGACCTATTGGACATGTCTCAAGGACACTCACCACAGCGGAAAAGGGATACTCACAAATAGGAAAAGGCTTGTCAGTCATCATTGGTGTCAAGAAATTTCATCAGTACGTACATGGCTGTCATTTTACTATTGTTTCAGACCACAAGCCATTGTTAGGTTTGTTCAGTGAGGACAAGGCTATACCATCCATAGCCTCAGCAAGAATACAATGATGGGCGTTGATCTTGGCAGCATACGAGTATACTTTCATCCGCAGGCCTAGAAGTCAAATTTCAAATGCTGAGGCCCTTAGTCATTTGTCCCTCAAGAACTCACTTTATTGTTGAGCTTCTTAGATTCATCACTGGTATGTGTTAGACAGATCAGAGACTGGACCAATCAAGACCCAGGCTTATCCAAAGTACGAGAACAAGGTCTTCACGGTTAGTCACAAGAGCAGGTATCTGATGAAATGAAACCGTATTTTAACAGAAGACATGAAATAACCAGCCAGGAAGCTGTCTTATTGTGGGGAACACGAGTGATTGTTCCTCCAAAAGGAAGAAAGCCATTGTTAATTGAACTACATAGTGCACATCCAGGAATTTCTCGAATGAAAACCGTAGCATGCAGCTATCTATGGTGGCCTGGGATGGATGGAGAAATAAAGAGCTTGATGAAGAATTGTATGCAATGTCAGCAAGTGTAAAAGTTACCTTCAACAGCTCCGTTACACACCTGGGCGTGGCCATTACACATTGACTATGTGGGTCCTTCCATGGGAACAATGTTTCTGTTTATTATTGATGCCCACTCAAAATGGATGGACATATATGAGGTGAAGTTACCAACGTCTCCTGCCACAATTGAGAAGCTATGTCAAAGTGTTGTCATTCACAGACTACCAGGAGTAGTTGTAACTGATAACAGCACGGCTTTTGCGAGTGCTGAGTTTCAGCGGTTTATCAGCCTCAGAGATATCACTCATGTAAAAACTTCAAATGGACTGGCCGAAAGGGCAGTTCAAACATTCAAGGCTGGCATGAAGAAATTAGCTGGAGATTCTTTAACAACCAAGCTTTAATTTCCATTATAGGACGGCCCCCTCACACAACAACAGCAGGTGCCACACTTGAGGAATTGTTGATGAAACGTCATCTCAGGATGAGATTGAGCTTAATATTGCCAAATTCAGGGGGGAAGGTGGAAAGGAGTCAGGGAAGTCAGAAAACTAAGTATGACTGGCATAGTCGTGACAGGAAATTTACCGTAGGAGAGACGGTATATGTGAAGAATTTTGGAGAAGGACCAAAGAGGTTATCAGGTGAAATAAGTGCAGTTACTGGACCTCTTTCTTACCACGTGAAGATGGAAGACTGAGTCATATGGAGACATGTGGATCATATAAGAAGAAGAGAAACCAATCAACAAGAAATTATTCCACCAGTGTTCACAACCGAGTCAATGTTTCCTGTTGAGAGAACTCAACCTAGTACACATGTGTCTGAAGGGTCGGCTGCACCTACAAGAGTCAAATAAACAGGTTTGCAGGTGCCCACCGAAGAACCTGATGTTCAGAAAAGGAGGTTCCTGAAAAAGCATCTGAAGTTGTAGAGCTGAGATGTTCTAAACGCGTAAGTAAACCCTCAGAAAAACTGAATTTGTAAATTACTGATGTGTTAATAATTTGATATTTTGAGAAAATTGTAATTGTAACTGTAAAATGTATTTCTGAGTGAAGAGGGAGGGATATGGTAATCTGATGTGTAATATACTTTTAAGAACGATGTGATTATGATCTTAGTATGGTCTTAGTATGCAATAGAAGAGTAGCGCGGGCTTCCTGAGTAATCAGTAGTCTAAAGTTAGAGTCTGTAGTGTAGAGACAGGGCTTGAGTTGAAAGCACACAAGTGTGGCTGATGAATACCTTTGTAAATAAACAGAATGTGTTCCACTTAAGAAGTGTTTACTGACATACTCTGTCTATGGTACCAACTCAGCCGCACCGAAACAAGCGTGCAACCCAGATCCATAAGTCCCAACAAACTGGTGACGAGGATTCAACACCTATTAAGGCCATTAAAGCATTAATTAAGAGAGATTTTTCACTGCCCATTAGGGCTGGCCGGCAAACAAATCCACCAGGCAGCCTTTGCATTTTTGAGGAAACCACATCCAAGGGCAGGATCAGGTTTCCGACATTGATTAGAAGAAAAATAAACATGTTTTGGCATCATTTTTATTATGCATATGTTCATTTGAGTGAGTCCTATGTGGGGACATTTTTTTCAAAAATTCCAAATCTTTATTTTTGATTTTAAAATTCTTCAAGTCCCTGAGGCAGCTATCTGCCTTCAGGAAGCTTTCATTCTGCGCTCCCGTGAGCCTGCACAGGCTTCAGCGCTTAACCCCTTCCCACCCCCAACCCGACAGCACTAAACTTTTCAGCATTAATTGGCCAGCCAGTGTGAAATCATGGTCGAGGGCTGATAGCAGGCGGTGGACATTTTCCCGGTTGCTCCCAGGCCCGACGACCCTAAAATCCTGCCCCTGGGGTTGGTGCCATGGAGCTCTCAAAGCGATATGTGTGCAATTGATTGCACCCTCCACTGAAAGAAATTCAAGCTGTTAAGGGTAAATACATATATCACCCAGTAAGCAAATATAAAAGCACCTACATGTATTGCATGCAGAGTTCACTTTGGGAAGACCTATAGTTAGGTGGTGAAATGCACACACTCAGCACTGAGGTTTCCGTGATATTCTAATCGTTGCTAAGTTTATAATGCTTTCATAAAGCATGTCAAGACAATCTTTTATGAAACATCACAAAAAGGTGCCCATGAAAGGAAATTTTAAGGGCAGGAGTGTCAGCATTCTACATATTATCCCGTGAATGTCTTTCCCCATAATATGTAGCCAGCCACTGGAGCTTGCAGCAAAATCTTTCCCGTTTGATTTGTTCATTCCAATTAATTCCAAACTCTTGCAAGTTTACCAAGTAAGTGCATGTGTTTTCTTTCCAGGGTTCATGAAACACCATCACAGAAAGGATGGCATGCCATGTATGAGCGATTCCAAGCTCAATCGCACCATTAATAGCTGCTGCACAAATGAGAGAGGGCCACCCAAAAAGCAGGACAATCTGGCACATGTAAGGGGCATTGGTTGATGCATTGAGAACTAGTGGGGATATGAGTTTTTTATGGTCTTTATGGATTTCATGGATTTTGTAGTTTTTAACGAATGGGTCATATGGGCCTTACTGTGCTCTCAAGCATGTATTTTTAACTAATTGAAAACCCTTAATAAATTCTGATTTTATTTAATTATTTTTGTTGCGTTTTTTAATGCTTTGGGCTGCGGAGCAAACTTGATGCCTTTCAGCACACTTGACACCTTTGAGTGCATTTGACACCTATGAAAGCACTCTGATGCCTGTGAAAGCACTCTGATGCCTGTGAAAACACCCGTGCTTGATTGCACCTGTTACTTTTGAGTGCACCTAGAAGCATTTAATCTTGATGGCCCCAGCACTTAACTTTGAGTGCGGCAAAAGTGATGCCTTATCATATTTGATATCAAATTCATTCCAAATTAGAATTTTTGATGTCAATACATAATTGAGAGCATTGAGTACACTCGAAAGCAAAAATGATGTCAAAAATTTCAGGTAGTGTCTAGGGAAGCCTGGGATAGCTGCAAACCACAGAAATCTAGTAACCTGGCCAGCTTCATCAAGTGTGAAGTTCACGTAATGATGATCCTTACTGTAGAGGGTACCTGTCACTTCCTTGATACATTTATGTGCTGAGGACTATGAGATGATGCATTGGTTCCCTGTGGATCACTGGAACGATCTGCAGGCAAAATAATTGAGCGTGACAGTGACCCTCAGGGCAACAGGCAGGGGGTGTCTTCCCCGTCCATGGGGCATTAGATCCTCCCACAGAATGTGGCAGATATGATCCACCACATCTCTTGACAAGTGCAGACATGTGTGGCATTGTCTGTCACTCATCTCCAGATGGGAAAGTCTTCTTCAGTTGACCCTTGGTCATGCAAGTCCCCTCCATTGTTTGGCCTAACCTTTTCAACTTCGGGTGTTGTTGGGGCTCCCCTGGACCATGGACCTGAGGCCGGTCCTCCTCTCAAAGCTGTGCTCGGCAGCAGCGGGCCCTTCTCCTCCTCCTCAATCGGATCACTGCCATCAAGAAGGCAGCATTGGGCACAGGCTTTATTATTCAATCCTCCCTCTCCCTGTGGACTGATAGATGCAAGAAAATAACGGAACACTGGGCAAATATGGTAGACCTCCCACTCACAAACAGAAATCCATCTCATGCCCTAGAGCTGCATCTGCGCTACTAGCTTTTTGCTGATACAGCCATGCAGCTGAGGCGCAAACTCACAGGTCTAGGTGACCATGATGCCAACTCTGATACTTGACATCTCAATCCCACAGAGCCTAGGAGAGGTTTGGACACATTCATCACCTTACCAAAGGCACTCCTGCAATCTCTGATCTGGTATGCTGAATCCAGCTCAACTTGCACTTCAACAATGACTAGATGCCTTTGACCTGTTATCCATACCAACTGGAAAAAGCACATTACAGGCTTTCATTGATGACCTGGCAGATATGTAGCAGCTGTGCTTCTTTCACAGTTGCCTTCATTTTCCATTCTCACATACCTCTCTGTTAAAGCTCAAATGGAGAAACGATATCGTGAAGCCAATGACTCCTGCAATCTCTCGTTAAAGTACAACAAAAGGCAGTGGCTCCAGTTACACCTTCTCAAGGAAGTCTTCCTCTTTTCTCTCAGCTCCGACTTTATTTCGATGTTAAGACTCCAAGCAGTTTCAGGGTGGTCCCTGAAAGAGCCCTTTAGACCAGCCCTGGGCCCCTCCCACACCGATTCAAACACCTCTCGTGCAGATTCTTTTCCAGTTTCGATTTCAAACTGCGCAAAAAACATTGGGCTTTCAAGATGGTGGTGCTGCATTTTTATTTTGAGACCAGCTTTGATCCTCCCACTATGAGTGTTCGGGTCCTTTCAATCTTCCTGGAGCACCATGATGTGAAGGTAGAGCCCTCTCCAGCCTCCCCCAGTAATCCTGGATCCCACTGTAATTGTGGCTGAAGTTCCAACCCTCCCACCTGAACCCATCACTGTTGACATGCCCATGCCCAACGTGGACCTCACCCCTCCCCATTTTGAGGCTGTGTGCATCATCATGTACAGAGGAGACCATGCCCCCTCTCCAGGACAGCTTCAAATATCCCCTCTGGATTGCATATTCACCAGTTACAGGCTGCAGGTTCCTCCCTAACCATGACCATCCCATCTGCAGCCCTGTACCAAGCCAGACAAGCCCATCAGCACCAACTGTAAGACAATGAACACGCCATGCATACCAAGCTGTGTCTTATCCCGACTGAACACAGAGCCCTTGCCCCTCCCTGGAGTGAGACTACAACGTGCGTGCCATGCAGAGCCCTGTAGCATGGCCCGCAAAGCCCCAGGACTGCCCTTAATCTCTCACCGTGACTTCTTGGCCCCAGACTAGGCAATATGACTGTCCTTCAATAAGGTCTCCCATTCCTTCTTTACTGATAACAACTCAGGCTCCCTCCTCCACCCTTCCATGAGTCTCTGTGCAACCCGTCCCTTCTGCACAAGCCTCCTCCCCCATATCCATGAGTCTCTGTGGAACCCAACCTTCTTGTGCCACACTAACACAAACCCCCTTCAAATTCCAGAGTTGATGTGCAACCACTCCCATTCATACAGTTTGGTTCCCATCCACACACTTTGAGTCTGAATTGCAGTCTTCCATGTTGGGCTCCAGCCTCCCTATCCTCGGTCTCCCCTCTGCCTGCCACTGTCTTCCCAATCCCTCTCCAACCCCAACATAGCCCGTTGTGCCCTATGTCTCATTCCTCCTTCCCCCCACCTCTCCAGCACCACCCCCCCCCCCGCCATTGCCATTGCCCATTGTCACTTGCTTCTCCGATTTCCTTCCCTCCCCCATGCTAGTCTCTGTCAGAGTGCAGCCTTGCCTGAGCCCCGAAGAACTCACCATCCTGGATTAAGGAGCAAGGTAATGAGCAGACCAACCCCACATCCCCACCAGCCTAACCACTAGCATTGCGGAGGAACCGGAGCAGCGCTGTTGCAGGTAGGCTTTGCATGTTTTATTCCCTTCAAAGCCATGAGTGGAGTGAGGGCCATTGGCTGCACACCACTTTTTTCCAAACGTGATCCAGACCAGTCTAATTTCCCCCTGACATGGTGCAAGTTTGGGAGGAGGGGATGTAATTCCGAAGAGTGGCATTTTTAATCAGCATTCGTGACCCGACAATGCATGTAAATGACGTTACTGACATGGATCAGCAGGAAACCTGACCCACCATCAGCCTGCCACGAAAATGGTGAAGGGAAAATTCCAAACTGTTTTCCTGCCGGCGGGAATCCGATTTTTGGCCACTCTCCAAATTTTCCGCTCCTGCCCACCACAAAACCTACTGCTGACAGGGTCAGAAAATTCTGCCCAGAGTAGCGAAGCTGATCAGTTGTGAGCTGAACTGAAGTATTTGGTGTCCATTCTGACAGTTGGGAAGTTGCAGCCCTACCCCACAGGCTCTGTAAAGCTTTAAAATGAAGCGAGGCAACTCTGTAACCTAGATTTCCTGTGCAAGCTATCCAGTTTTGTGCAAATCTAAAACCACATGTGCATTCTCCAGGTGGTGAGCATTGAAATTCCTTTCATTGGCCAGGACTAAAAAATAGCCAGTGATCCCAAACAAGGAGAGTGTTTAGATGTCAATCCTATTAAAACGTGATGTGATTTTATTGCTCAATGGACCAGGAATATTAGATTTTTTGAAAAGGAGATTTTAAGAATTGGATCTTTTAAAAATTATGATTTCCGCCCATCGTCTGCCACTAGGGACTTTTCACACGAGGTGAAAAATAAATGCAGTTGATAGTCGCATTAGTTAAAAAGGTTTAACATATTTTCCTTAAATGCATCCTTAGGGGTGCATGGAGTTAACATTTTCAGGAGATTACAGTACTTAATTGGTCTTGGGAAAAAGGACTTAGCAAATGAATCACATAGGGGTGTGTACATTTGGGACAGTTGGTTATGAATTCCTCAAGCTCAGTCACTTTTGGGATTGATGCGATGCTTAGAAACATTTAATTTTCTATTCAAAATTTTACAGAGGCATGTCAACCTGTGAGCCTTTCTTCATTTCTGGGGACTGTGCCAGCCTAGCGACATGACCAACTGGAAGATATTAGTATTTTGCGCACGAGTAGTTGCTTACAACACAGCGAGCTGCCCCACATTGAACATTCTCATGGAAGGTAATGTTTTTAGCCATATATGGGCCCCAAGCGGCTACACCGTACTCTAGGTGTGCGCTGCTGCTTCAGTAATTGTGCTGTTGACTATGCAGTTATCTGTAGAATCTGATCTGGCTTGATATTCCATCCTGGGTGTCATTTATAAAGAGGAGACTCAAGTATGGGCCCAGAATGGTACCTTAGGGCACGTGGCTTAAGATTAGTTTCCAGGTTGAAGCTTCCCCATTCACTGTGACTCTTTATTGCCATTTGGTAAAAAATGCAGTTATCCATTGTTTAGTGTTTCCTCAGACTCTATAATGATCTAACGTGTCCACTAACTTTACATGTGGTACACGGTCGAAAACCACGGTTGAAAGCCGATATCACAGCTTCCATTGCTAGATAAAGTTCCCATCAAAGGTCTGAGTGATGCAGTGGAGTCTCAGACTGTTGATCTCCAATGCTGAAGTCTCACCCCTGCTGTGTCCGGACAGTGACCCTACTTTGTCCTGGACCCTGACCCTGCTATGTCCAGACCATGAGAATGGCAGTAGCTCAATGGAGCACAAACCTGCTTTACTCTTTCAGCATTCCTGTTCCCACCCCCTGCCACACTGCCAATGCCCTTGCTCTTGCCTGTCAGCCAGCTAGCTAGACTGGTGCAGCCCAGGTCAAGATGGTGAATTTTGAAGCCCAGCCTTCTAGGCCCAGAGTTCATTGAGGTCAATTACAATAGAATAATTTGGATTGGAATGCGCGTTTTCTGGTGATAACTGGAAGATTACAAAGTAATGGTCAATGATAGAGGGAAGATAACGAGTGTGAAACTATTGGTGGATGAAGAGTTGCAGTTGAGATTATCGCCAATGCTAATAATTAATCAGATCGCATAGAGCATGGGCGACAAATGACTATCAATGTTGTACATAGTGTCCATTCTATTTTTTCATGTTCCTTCACTACCTGTTGCACTTCCTCCTCCTTTTCCTCCATTTCCTCACCCTCCTCATTCCCCTGCTCCTCAGATTCTTGCCTGAGAGGTGGTGGTGAGAGATGTTCCCTGAAAATGGCCCTCAACTTCTATGCCTCTGGTTCTTTCCAGGGACCAGTGGGTGATCTTTGTTGAATGTCCCAATCAGCTGTTCACAGTTGCGTCAAGCTGGTGATAGAAGCTTTGTTCAGGCAGGTAATGATATTTATTTATTACCGTACAGGCAAGGCCAGCCAGGCTGAGTGAGCCAGAGGCTTTGCAGTGATTGCTGGGTTCCCCTGCATCCAGGGTGCAATCGACTGCCCACATGTAGCCATCAAGGCTCCAGTTGATCAGCTGGGTGCCTTCGTCATTAGGAAGGGCTTCTACTCGATGAATGTCCAGATAGTTTGTGACCATAAGACGTAGATTCCGTAAGTCTGTGCAAGATACGTTGACACCTCCCATGACGCTTATATCCTGAGGCACTCCTGGATGTTGAGGCTCTTCAGCACTCAAGCCTGACTGGATGGATGGCTTCTGGGTGACCAGGGCTATCCGTTGAAAAGGTGGGTTATGATGCCTCTCCGCCACCCAAAACAGAGGCAAAACAGTGTTATAATAGGAGTCATGCCTCCAAGTGCAGTGAAAGACAGGACCATAGGTCTTCTGAAGATGCCCTTCCGATGCCTGGGTCATTCAGGGGCAGCACAACAATACCCCCCAGAGCAGATGTCACTGATGCTGCGCTCTCCACAATCTGGCACTGACAAGGGGGGAACCCACTGGAGTAAGATATTGACACAGCTGGACAGGTCACAAAAGATGAATCCAGTAGTGAATCAGAAGAAGTGAAGAGGAGCATTGTGAGGAGAATGCTGAGGGCATGGCGGCAGACCGCTGTATACTTCAGGGAGGCAGGGATAACAAGGATGTCTTGATCCAACGCTCCTTCAGCTAGGCTGCCAAAGTTCTGCTTCCATCTCATGCCAGGGCTGCTGCCTCCATCCCGGATGTCTGAAATGACCCTTTCCTTTGAACCCAAAGTCCACTCAGTGCCTGTGCAATAAAGTTTAGAGCCACCCACGTCCAGCGTTAAATAGTGGATTGCCCTGCACCAAAAATAATGTGAAGCATACTCAGGCCATTGTGACAAAAGCAAAATTTATTTTCACACTCAAAACAAATAAACATTATCATCTCTGGTGTTCATGCCCACATCAGTAAACATATAAGCAAAACATTACATAACAGAAGATCACCGTGAACAGTCCATCTTGTGCTCATGGTGCCTTAAACTTATGAGTGCTACATCTTGGTGCCTCCCCTTCCCCCCTTGCAGTCACCAGCACTGGAGACAGCCAGCTGCCTCTTGCTGGTCTTGTTGGCGGTCATCCTCTGGCAAGTAGAGTCTGTACTGGCCCCGCCTGGGAGGGAGCAGCCAGTGCCATTGCTGGCATCTCCCCAGTTATTGCAGCCTCATCAGATGCCATGGTCACTGGGGTAGGAGCGGAGTATCTGCAGCCGTCATGCAGGGTGCCTTGAGAGGAGCCCACAGAGACAACAAGCAGGTCGTGTGCCAATGTGAGGTCGCTCTGGACCTCCCTGCTCGCCATTAATGGACGGGCACCAAGCTGGGATATTGGGTGCCTCATCATCTCCCACACTGTTACTGACCACCTGAGGTTATTGCCTGTGCGAGGGCTTGCAGGTCCAAGCGTAACACCAGGAATCCCTCATTCTGCCGCTGGAGCTGTCTCTTCATGAGAGTCGCTGCTCTCTCAATGGAGGAGGCAGTGCACTTGGCCATGAAGGTCAATGCAGTGCTTATGCTCTGCATGGACTCCTCCACAACAGAGACCATGACACACATACCCTCACTGACCTCCATCAGGTCCTCCCGCCGATCCCACTGAACATCCAGCATTTGCTGCCTAATGGACAAATCCAGAGGCTCACCATCTGCCTTCGACTCAGCATTGTCCTGGTCTCCAGCAGTCCTCCGACTGCCGGCACCCTAGGCAATCTCTGCCTCTGCCTGCACCTCAAGCCAGTGCAAAGTGCCCTCACCATTGTGCACCGACATTCTAGTCACTATGCTAATGCCCACTGAGGTGCTGGTATCTGCACTGGAGCCTGGTTCAGAGAGTGGGTGTGATGCAAATGCACCTGAAGCCGGCGGTCCCCTGGCATCAGGGGTGGCTCTTTGGGGTCCTGTCATTGAGTACATGCTGGTAAACCTAAGGGAGAACAAGGACATGTCATTAGTTTAAGTCATCACACTGTCACTGTGCATGCCAGGTGCCCTGGTGAGACAATGGAGATCTTCATCATGGTGCCATTATCACTCAATGTCCAATGGGAACTCCAGGTTTGAGGCTCCCATCAATGATGAGACTGCACAAGAATGTTTGCACAATCCAACACTCTCACCTCTGTGCACTGCACTCTTACATTCATCAGAGACCCCTGCCTCTCCACAAATGGCTGAACATGGTGGGTGGCAGTTCTCCAGCTCCAAGGCATCCTGTTTAAATCTTTTCAATATTAGAAGGTTTGGGGAACCTCAGCCTGTCCTTGACCTCTCTATGTTGTTATGGCTTGTCTTCTCCTGAAAGGAGAGAGCAGCATTAATTAGTCCACTCTCTACCTGCAAAGCCATTTCAGCCTGACCAACCCCACCTGAGGAGCACCTTGCAGGGCACATCCGAGTTGTGGCCCTCAAGACGCAAGGCACTGAGACCCAGCAGCCAGGGCTCACCACCTTGGCCAGCTCCAGCGTCATTGACAGTTGGCACTCAGACTCTAACACTCCTGAGCTCCACAGGTGGACTGCCAGATCTTAACACTTCTCCACACTGATCCATGGCAACACCTTGCCGAGCACAGCAAGTTGTTAAACCTCTTGCGGCACTGCACCCATGTGCACCACACAACCTTGTGGCTGCTGACCTTGGTTGCCACCTCCTCCCAAGTGGTGGCCTCCAACTGCCATCTCTGGGAACAAGGGTGTCCCTCCTGGCTGCCACCTCCTCCACTCTGAAAAACGGGAGGCTGAGAGCCCACGCGACCTGCCCTCCCACCTGGCATTTCCAGTCGCTGTTGAGGCCATTGCTTCAGTCCCCAGGCCATAGAATATGATTCTTCCCTGGTAGCCTTCAAGAAGCTGCCTCCGCCATTTTTAAACTGCCCACTGCTCGCCATTGGGCCCAGCGCCCGATAGGGCCCCGCCCCTGCCCCCGCCCCTGCCCCCGCTCCCACCTCTGCCTGGCCCTTCGTGACCATGAGGAAGACGCGTTTTATGCTGAATGGGCTTTAATTGGCCAGCTGCGTGAAATCTCGACTGTGGGTCGATCGTGGTCAGGGGCCTGTTTCCTGATGGCTCCCGGGCTGTGCCGATCGTGGTCGGGGGCCTTATCAAGGGTAAAACTCAGGCCGTAGTCTTAAATGTGACTGAAGATTAATATGAGATTGGAGAAGGGGTGCCTTCTCCCTCAGTGGAAATGTCCAGGCATCAGTAGTGGCTGTCAGGTGCATGTTTGTCTCTCTGTGCAGGACATTGGCCAGGCAGTGGTGACTTGCGTCGAGCCAGTGCTGGTTAACCATGTGCAGGAGGGATCCTGTGATGCGATGATAGAGAGTGGGGCTGTCACCATCTTAGGAGTCAGGCGTCTCTTTGATGGATGAGTAACATTGGGAATTGATGAGCTTTCAGGAGAAGAGAGTTCAGGACACAAGGACAAATTCAAGACCCAGAGTCTGCATCAACTGACATAACCACCCTCACATCCATGGAAAAAAAGGCATTGGAGCTGAGAGAAATGGAGGCAGGCAAGGCAAAGGTGAGATGGGAGTGGAGCCCCGAGAGAAGGAATGACATGATTGTTGTGCACAAGAGATCCTCTGGCAAGCACAGTGTTCATGTGTGCACCACTGGTCACACGGAGCTCCAGTTTTGTCTTTGCTCCCGATTGCTACTGTTGCCATCTACTTAACACCACCCTCCCTGCCAAGCAATGCTACCACTTGTAATGCCTGCCAACCGCAGCCGACAGTAACCTCCGCTAAGCCTCCACCTCATTAACGCTGGCGAGGCTCTGAAACTGTTGTTCCCATACGCCCCTCACAAAACTGTGAGCACATGGGGCAGAACTTTACATGTGTGGGTGGGCACGTGCCCGACCTAATTGAGAGTAAAATAGTGCACGATGATGTCGGACGAGTATCCTGACATCATCGCACAATTGCGCGATATTTTGGTCAGTGTGCGCGCGTGAGAATCGGCAGCACACCCGCCGGCAATTAAGAGGCCAATTAAGGCCACTAAACTAGCAATTAATTTGTATTTTTCACAGTTGGTGGGCGAATCGGCTAGGCGGCCTTTGCATTTTTTAGGAAACCTCATCCATGGGCTGGATGGGGTTTCCAACAGCAACTTTTAAAAAAGTAAACATTTTTAAATATCATTTTTAATATGTCCCTGCTCATGTGACTGAGTCACATATGGGGACATGTTTCCATTATTTTTAAAATCTTTATTTTTCATTGTAAAATTCTTCAGCTCCCTGAGCCAGCTCTGTGCCTTCAGGGAGCTTTCAGTGCATGCTCTCCCATGCATGTGCACACTTCAGCGCTCACGCACCACCCACCTCCCAAAGTCAAAGATGGCTTCACATTTGCATCAATGTACATTCCACATTCCAAACCTATTTAAATACAGCCAATCTGTCTGCAAAGCCACACCTAGAACAATGGCCTTGAAAGCGATGAATGGGGGCTATATCCTATTCCATTAGCAAAGCATCCAGCCAATCACCTTGGTACTTCACTGGGTGGAGACAGACCATTAGATATAATCACTTGGAAAATGGGACCCTGGCTAAGAGAGAAATTCCCAGCCATGATCTAATCAAGTTACAACTGGAATACCCTAACCATGAACATATTTGGGTCACTGAGCAGTTGGAGAGAGTGTCATGTGACAAGCGAACCCCTTGTGTGTTTAAACACCTGTGTTTCTTTTCTGCAGAACAGGACAAGCAAGAAGACACTGAAGGAGCAAGGTCCTGAGTTGGTTTCCTCTCTCTTTGTATCCAACTTGCAAGTTTTGAATTCTGCCTGATGATTGTCACTATCCAGGCGCTGTAGACAGGCATATTAAAAAGAATTCAACCCAGCACTGCTGTCTCCAGAGGTATAGATAAATCAGCTGTCCATAGCTTTAAATGGCCTTGATGCCGAAAGCAGCAGGACCACTGGGTTCAGCTTGAAGCTAACCAAGTCACCAGCATCTAAGACTGCACTCTAAATTGTTTAATCTACTTATTAATCTGTAATCTACTTATATCTATGTGTGTATGAGGGTGTGTGAGACGGTGTGTGCGAGATTGTGTTTGAAAGTGAATGAGAGTGAGAGAGTGAGAGTGAGACTTTAAGTGTGAGTGTGCGTGAAAGTCGGAGCGTTTTTTACAATTATTTTACTTAGACGGGTCTTCCACGTTCACCTGTCTTGGGGGAAAATGGACTGCGCCTTGGGTATATTTCATTTCTAGATTGGACATCATAGTCTGTGGCTGTTGAGGTCAATTCACAAGTGGTAATCTTTTCCACAATTCACACGGGTGAATGGCATTAGCTTGAGGTCGACTGATGTTTTTTTCCTTCCAGGGTGCTCTCTTTTCTGCCATCTGATAATTTCTTATGTCCTCTGCTTTTTCTGTGCCCTTCCTGATTGCTTCTCTCCAGGCCCTCTGATCAGCAGCAAGGATTTCCCATGCATTGACTTCAATCCCAGCCAACTTAAGGTCTCACATATAGACGTCCTTGTATCACAGACATGGGTAACCTGATGGCATCATGCCAACAGCGCATGCAAAAGAATTCGAGATGGTGTTCTGCCCAACTTTCCGCCTGCTCTTAAGAAGGGCCATACGGACTCGAAACATTAACTTTTTTTTTCTCTCTCCACAGATGCTGTCAGACCTGTTGAGCTTTTCCAGCATTTTCTGTTTTTGTTTCAGATTTCCAGCATCCACAGTCTTTTGCTTTTTATCATCCGCTTGCTAGTTTCAGTGATGGTCATCACTGTCTGACTTCAGGGAGGTGGTTTTTTAGTGGCTGCTCGGCCAGTTGCTTTATTATTCCTTCATACAACCCTCTAGCTTCCCCAGATTCAAAAGCAGATTGAATGCAGTTGCAGTTTCAGCCAATATTTATTGGTGCAATGCCAAGCAGCCTGTTCAGATTTATCCTGGCAGCTCTGAGAGCACCTAGATTTTGTTTGCTGGGGACTTGCTTGTTATTTATGAGGACTCTCCTCCTGGTTGCAGAAGTTGGATCCATTTTAATCCAATAAGCCCCAAACCAGTCAATGTTTCTCTTGTCTCTTTCCCCATATGCAGTGAGTGCAGAGTTCTAGATGGCATTGTGCAAATGATCCCATTTTGACATTGCCCTCGGCCTTTGGGTGTTGTTGTCCAAAGTATCCTGATTGAGGATTTTGAGGAACTCTGGGTCCTTTCAGGGTCAGTGGTGTGGCAAGTATTGATCAGAAGACAACCTTTCTTCCTGGAGTGGAACAGTGTCCCTGGCTTAACCCTGACCTTCCTGCATGCCAGGGAGTGGTCAATGTCACAGTCAATATTGTGATAGCTATGAGCGATAAGGATATTGTTGAGGGTGCAACGTCTGGTAATGATGAGAACTAAGTGACGCCAGTGGTGTGATCTCGGATATCTCCGGGAAACCTTTTGGCACAGCTTAGTTTGGAAGTGACCCTTCATTATACAGAGTACATGGTAACAGCATAGCTCCAGCAATCTCTGTCCATTTTCATTCATCTTGCTGAGTGCCCGGTGCCCTATGCACATTGGCTAAGCTGTGTGGTTGGTAGCCATCCTTGCATTGAAGACCCAGAGAAAATACAGTCTCTCGGTGCTGGGAATTCTGCTGATAGCAGTGTCAAGTGAAAAAGGTTCATGTATGAACATATAAGTCTCAAGATCTCATCATTGAGACATCAAACAAACTCATAATACAACACTTAATGATCCAGCTGGCATATGTGAATATGTCTTCTTTGTTGAGTTTATTTTGCCTGCATAGATAAGTGACCCACCCGTCAAAAGATGACTGTAAGCTCCAGTACGCTTTGAAGAAAGCAGCCGTGTTGGGACAGCACTTAACTGACTGTGAGCTGCTCAGATTGAGGCTGGCAGTAGCTATCCAATGAGATGTGATGTAAGAAGTAGCCCCCGGCACTCGTGCTCTATGCCAATTGGACGAGAGCTTATAACTGGTAACTGTTGCTTCCCATGTCGAACCAAGTCAATTGTTCTGATACAACCATGATCCTGGATTTACTAAAAAAACTCCACGTTATCCAGTTCCTTTAGCTACCTCTTAAGAAGATATCCAGCTCTAAAGAAGAGTCATACAGACTCAAAATGGTAACTTTGTTTTTCTCTCTACGGATGCTGTTAGACCTGCAGAGTCTTTCCAGCACGTTCTGTTTTTGTTCCATTATCTACCCCCAGTTTTACTCATGTATCAAACTCTCTTGCTTTTCCTTCAATGTCAATTGTGGAAAATTATTCCAAAGTGCTCGTTGGATAAATGCTACCTAAATTTTCATATTTACCGGTAATGGCTGGTTAAAACAGTAATACCTTTGAATCTGAATTCTATCAATTTAAACATGTCTCACCTATTTAATTTTAGGAAAGTTGATTAAATCTAATGTCACAAATAACTGAAACTTAATGCCTAACTCAGGTCTGCAGTTAGAGGGCGATAAGGAACATGGGCCTAGAAACAAGGAGCAGAATATCCCGGCCCCGCTGCAGCAAGACTGGAAATGCAGTGAGCATGGACTGGAAAGTCCATTGATGTCGACCGCACTGGGCAATCCCACCTGCCAGTGGAACCAGAATATCCTGCAGATGGAACGGAATTTTACGCTTCCCCGCCAGCAGCTTGAAGGCGATGGGATTCGTCTGCAGCATGCGGTCTGGTGCTGTCCAACTGCCCAACCTTGAATTGAGTTTCCTTTCCGGTGGGGAAGTGGAGCTGTGGTGAAGTTGGGTGGCCCACCTGTTCTTAGGTCTATTGAGGCCTATAAGTCGCCTATTAATGGCCACTGGCCCTTAGCCAATTAATGCTCCATCAAACGTTAAATGGTTACGGAGCAGCTGGTATCAGTGGGGATATCTGCCCGGAAGGACAGGAAACCCCACCATCCGAGAAACCCTGCTCATGATCACCAGCTGGTTAGGGTTAAATATTAATCAAAGAAGTTGTGCTTCTGGTCGGTTAGGACATTGTGGATTTCAGACCTTCAGAAAAGGGACAAAGGTTAAAGAAAAGCAGTGATGAATCACAGTACAAAGCCAAAACTGCTATAAAAGAAGAAGGAACAGATCAATTCAAAAGTCACGGGCAGAGGAGAAATAACAAGATATACAGAAACAATAGAGAATCCCGGCCGAGAAGCAGCTCAAGAGAGGAAAATAAATTTTGATCAGTTGACAAAGGCAGGGCAGTTTGTATAGTGGAATCATTAGAGAGCAAGGGGAGCAGTTTGCACTAGGCTCCTATACAGTGTCAGGGTGGCTGAAGCTGATCACTTGTGAGCTGATATGTGTCCAGTATTTATCCTGGCAATAGGGCTGATGCTGTCCTTTTACATGTGCTTTGTAAAGCCTGATGAGGAGCTGATACAACTCTGCGAACCAGACTTAGCATTTAAATTACTCGATATCTGCTACAATATTTCAGATCGCATCAGAGAAGAAAGTGAGTATTGAAATCCCTTCTATTGACTAGGATTGAGGGATATTCATTAGTCATGAATGAGGTGAGTGCTTAGTTGTCATTAACAAGAACTTTTGATGTGATTTTATTTCCTTCTCATTGGGTGAGGGATAAAGTGATCATATTAGCTTCATTCGGGTCTAAAATAAGTAACTAGAATAGTTAAAGCAGATTTTTAAAAGTGAGGTTTTATGACAGACTGCCGTCCCTAAGGCTCAGTGCACCCTTCTGTCCCAGAAGAAGTTGATTAGTTTCTTCTATATCTTGGTGTCAATCCTGGGGAGGGTTAAAAATGATCAATTGGCAGCACAACATACTGCCCAGTAGTTGTTTGATGACCAGCGCTTGACCCTTGTAGGGCAGCACTCAGTCCTGATCAGCGTTTCAGCGTTGGATGCAAGTGTTGACCTTGGCCTCCAGTCAGTTCCCTTGCCAGGCTTCCTCGACAGGGCTAATGTTAACACCCAGTTAGAGGCATTGGGTGAGTTCCTCCCCAGGGTGCCTAACCCCCACTGGCCAACAAGGACTTCAGAACATTTTTCCCAATTGATCCTGGCGGGTATTGCCGCGGAGTGGATGTATTGACACTCGCCCATCCTCGGCAGGTCAACATGATCAGTGAACGTGAGGAGCACAGCATTGGCCTAAGCCGAGAGGACAGCCTCCATGCCCAGCCCCAGACAGGGCCAGTTTCGTCAGCCTCCTCTGCAAGAGACACAGAGACACAGAAGTGCCACACGGATGGCACATACCTGGCCGACTATGGGCACACCTGACTCACTGCCAGCTCCTAAAGCGAAGGAGCACATCAAAGACACAGTAACCTTAATCAGGCACTCTACAGCAGAGAAAATGTGCCCCAAACGTGAATGTCCACAGAGTCCCAAATAAGTATTCATGATCTACCCTGTCAAACACCTTCTCCTGATCTAGGGAAAGGAAGGTGGCCAACAGCCCAGCCCTCTGGGAGTGGTGGATCAGGTCCCGGACCAGATGGATGTTATTGTGGATGGTTCGGCCAGCAACTGTGGGACTGGTATGTCATGTAGGCTAGAATGGTGCCAAGGCAAGAAGACAGGACCCTCGCAAAGATATTATAGTCAATCGTAAGGAGAGAGACCAGGCACCAGTTGTTAAGTTGGCTGAAGTGCCACCCCTTGGGCAGCAGGATAGTAACGGCCCTGCGCCATGAGAGAGGCATCTCTCCATTGCCAGACTTTCCTGGCAGACAGGACCTGTGCATAGTCACCCCACAGGATGTCCTAGAAAGCTCTGTGGAACTCCACATTCAATCCATCCAGCCTGGGTGGACTTGCCCTTCGAGAGCCGGTTGAGAGCACCCAGTCAGTTCTGCCAAACTAAGCGGAACATTGAGCCAATTGGCACCCTCCAGGCCAACCCTCAACAGGTCCTCCCACAAAACTCTATGAGTGTCATTGCTAAACAGATCTGGGCTGACCAGAACATTGTAATAGACTCAAACATAGGCACCAACAGTGTCCGAATCTAAGAGGAGGGCTCTGTCATCATCCAGCAGCCCCAGGCACTGCTTAAGGACCCTTTTTCCAGCAACTAGAGGAGAAAGGGGGAGCCACAGTCCATGCCTTAAAGGAACCAGATCCATGACCTCATGAAGGCACCTTGGTACCTAGCAAGCTACTGAGCCTTCTCTTCATACATCTTCCACAGGCCTGGGTTTTTAATGGCCTGATCAAGACATGACTCCAAGTTGAGCACCTCTGGTTGCAATGGACCCTGGCTTTCTGCCGCCCTCTTGACCTCCTTGGGTACTCTTGACAGAGGATGTGGCCATGACCATGCCTACAAACCACCATAGCCTCCATGTGTAGATGCCTCCCTGCGTCCTGCTCCAATCTGTCCAGAAGCAACAGAACGAGTCCCAGAAACACTCGTCCTCCAGAAGCAGATTGTTAAAGTGACAATACACTGACCCATCATTGTTTGGAAAGGGACAAGTTGTCAGTCCAGGAGTCATGAAGCTTTGTCTCCCAGAATGGTGTTGGTTCCCTGCAGGAAGCACACTGTGCACTTCCCCTCCTTAAGGAGTGAGAAGTTGAGAAATCTAAAGTTTACCTCTTTGCTGCCATTGATTTTGAGGCTGGCTATTTTGTCTTCATGGGTCAGGTATCAGCTCAGTTTTAAGATCACCATATTCACAACCTCCAGCCAGCCGATACAAGTCATTGATAAAGGAATCTACTGGTTCACCACATTTCTGGACTCTTTTGGTAAACTTGGCTCTTTCTCATA
Organism: Carcharodon carcharias; assembly: GCF_017639515.1. Lineage (NCBI taxonomy): Eukaryota > Metazoa > Chordata > Chondrichthyes > Lamniformes > Lamnidae > Carcharodon > Carcharodon carcharias. The sequence continues at coordinate 98,955,375 of NC_054470.1, forward strand.
TCTTGTTACTCCATACATTAAAATAATTATCAAAAGCTTTTAAGACCTCTTAGAATTTGTCTTTTAATGCATTGCCTTGTTATCACATTGAAAAATCCTGCTTTGGACCATGAATAAGCTTCATAGTCTTGAGTATATTAACAGCAACTCTTTATTATGAACTCATAACCATATATTAGCTGCTCTTTCGACTGTTTATTTTCTTGTTCAACTCTTGTCTTCTGAATCTGTGTCTTGGTGTATAGCTTTGCCATTGCTGATAGCTCCAACACAGCCTTTTCTGCATTAGCATTCATCATCTTTTCCCCATTCCTCATGTTTTTCTAGGGGCACATATTGGTTCATCAAAGAGTTTTTCAAAGCAGTGAACTCTGTGATTGCCTTCCTTGTCTGCTGTTGTGCCTGGTTATACTTGAGGTTGAGTTTGTCCAACTCAGTTTTAATGTCAACATTTTCTGAGTAAATCTCTGCTTTATCTTGATTAGCCTGGTGCAGAGATTTTTCCTTGTCATTCGCTACCATTTCTGGAAAAGTGTCAACGTCTTTGAAAAGGAAATCACTTGGGACTTCTGTGTATTGTAAAAACATAACTATTCACAGAAACACAAGAGCAGAAGTACTACAAAGTCTAATCCATAAGCTTTCTCCTTCTCAACTCCTAGCCATGTGACTCCCCGTTACATCATCATGTGGGTGGTACTGGATCTGCAGTCCTACACATTGGGTGGAATCCCTTTGCAATGGCGGCTTTTCACACTGTATCATCTCAAACCCACCACATTAATTATGCATTCCCGGAAGCACGCCATTTCCATGGCGAGTGTGCGCTAATTTGCCCACCACGCCATCACCTCACTGCTACAACGTGCCGGGCGCCATATTTAATATGCATTCCAGTGTGAAAAGCCGCCATTGCAGTGGGATTCCGCCCAATGTGTAGGACTGCAGATCCAGTACCACCCACATGATGATGTAAGGGGGAGTCGCTTGACTAGGAGTTGAGAAGGAGAAAGCTTATGGCTTAGACTTTGTAGTACTCCTGCTCTTGTATTTCTGCAGATACCTCTCAATGCTTCCAGCTCACTGACTGTTGCAAAGAAGACATGGCCCTGAAAGGCAAAAAGACTGCAGCCCCCAGGTTCAATGAAGCGTCCCTTGAGTGCCTTTTGGACACAGTGGAGGCCCGCTGTAATGTCCTCTATCCCCGCTCTGGCCACAGGATGGGCAGCAACCTCACTAATCCAGCATGGGAGGTGGTGGCAGCGGTGGTCAGTGCCAATGCCCATCAAAAGAGGACAGCCACCCAGTGCAGCTACAGGATGAATGAACTCCTCCAGTTCGCCAGGGTAAGTCACTCTTCTCATCACTCTCAACTCACACCCTCACAAACCCATCACACATCCACAGGAATCTCTCACCTCAAGGGACAATGCCACTAACTCTCACACACACCCTCACATCTCCATCAGGCTCATATCCTCTCGTGCTCGCATCATCATCCTGCTCACGGCTCAGCTTACCACATAAATATTCCAGTCAGTGCCATGTGTCTTGCTCACACTCTCCATCTGTTTTCATGCAGGAAAAGCCTGCTCACATCAGCAGACCAAGGTTCCAGACTGGGGGTGGAGTGGCCCATATTAAGGCCCTCAGTCACTTTGAGAAGTGTGCCATCGCGCTGACTGGTGACGACAGTCGGTGATGGTGAGGTCAGTGGTGAACACCCGTGTGAGGATCCTATAGCCCATCATCCCTCTCTCAACACAACTGTGAGTGCTCTCTCTCCTGCTTTTGACTCTGCTGCTATGCACTAATTATCTCTACTTTGATTCACAGGGAGCTCTGCCAAGTGACCGATACCCTCAGCCAGCCAGTCCCTCAACTCCATCTACATCCTCACTCCAGCCAAGAAGACACCTCCTCCATTGAAGAGCTGGAAATAAGCAGTCTGGAAGCCCTGTCACAGCACTTCCCCACACCTTCCACCAGTGCAGAGACACACACCTTGGTGGGACCTAGATCGAGAGCAGGCTCATGTTCACAGCCTGGTGGTCTTTGCATGGACACGTGTCAGCAGCAGGAGGCAGATTCACCGAGCTCCCCGGCACTTGGAGGACTGCTGGGGATCAGACATCTGTGAGGCCCGAGTCAGATAATGAGCCTCTAGATTTGGTCCTCCACTCATCCTAGAAAGTCAGTAAAAAGCAAGGGAACATCACGCAGAGCTGTTGGAAGCCCTCAGCTGAGTGGCATGCGAGTTGGAAGAGTGTGTCCACCTGCTCTCTTATGAAGCAGTGCCCATATGTGAGTGTATGAAGGTCTCCATGGGGAGGATGGTGGATGCCATGGAGACCCTGGTCCAGCAGAACATGGAGATGTGCGCAGACCTGAGCTCCATCATGGGAGCCATGGGTGAATTCCTGCAGTGGCAACATGAAAGGGAAATGGGACACCTCAACATCTCTCCAGGTACTTGTTCCCCTCAAAGAGTCAGGCCAGGACTCCCAGGCACCTGAAGGGAGGTGCGCGGCAGCTGGACACCCTAGGTAATCTACTAAGGAATCTCAGAGGCTGTCCTCTCCCTCTGAATCCCCTTTGCCTGTGAACCACTCAACCTCATCCTCTGTCACCCCATAGGGAGCAGCTGGCCAGTGAGTGATTCTGGAGGGAGGTGTGTGTGTGTGTGGCAGGGCCTTTCGGAGCCTCATGCAAGCATCCTCCTATGCACTCGGATCCTTCACGTATCAAACTCACCTCAATGTCCTGAGCATTTTCAATGCTGCCTGCTGATGTTCACTTTCAGTTGTCCGTCTGAGCTGACCTGCATCTCTGCCCACCCAATGATCACACTGTCATGCAGCTCCTGATTTCGCCTACCATGACTCGTGTTTCACTTTCGATTTGCACAGAATGGTCTGGATTCTGGCTCCCCCATCTTTTCCCTTCCCCCAGGCACCCATTTTCTTTCCCCCATCACAGTTGTCCCCCCCGGCCTCACCTTGCACCTCCCCTCCATGACCTCCCAGCCACAACCCTTTTCCTTCAGGATGGTTAGGTGAATGTGTATGATCCTTTCCTTCCTGAAAATCCTACCCCCATCCACATTCACCTCCCCGACCTCCTCCTTCCCACCTCCAGCGTCCATATCTGCTTCCGAGTCCTCACCAATCACCTTTGCCGTCCCTTCTACCGCTACCGTTGAACTCTCACCCTCACATCCTACCGCCTCACTCTGCCCTCGGCCATTCTCGCTATCTCCCTGGAAGCCCTCCCCTCCCTTATTCTGCCCACCCGCTGCCAGACTTCCCCCCTACCCCACTTAATCCTTCTCCCTTCCTGACTCCATCAGAAACCCTTACATCTTCCTCCACGCTTACTCCCTCCCCTGTCTGCATTCCTTCCTACCCCCCCACCAGATTCCCTCCCCTAACCACACTCCTTCCTCCCCCTGGACTCCCTCTCTTCTCTGCCCTACATCCCCCTCCCCAGACTCCTTCCCCTCTCCACACTCCTTCTTCCCGCTGGACTCCTTTCCCTCTCTGCACTCATCCCCCCCCTCTGTACTCCCTCCCTTACACCTTCCACTCCCCAGGCACTTAACTCCCCAGTTGCCATCTTCTCCCCCGATACCCCCTCCTTCCCCCATACTCCTTCCCCCCCAAACCTCACACCCCCAACACCTTCATTATCCCCTCCCAACCTCACCCTAACCCTAACCCCCAGCACCTCTTCCTCTCCCAGTCAATACTAGCCTTCCTCTCCCACCCCCACCACCATCATCTATTGTGAGCATCAACAGTGACTTTCCAACTTCCGCGAACTGCTTCACAGCAGAGCAATGTCCTTGAGGATCCACCCAGCATGCCATGGACATTCCTCCAGAATCCCATTGCTGTCAGGGTCCAGCATCTTCTGCTTCTCGGATGTACGTGATGTGAGAAAGGCCCTTGCAGTAACTCCTGGCTTTTGCATGTCACTGTTGTCAAGACATGTTCTGCACCGGCGTATTTTCCGTCCGACATGGGCAGACGATCCAGCGGTGGGGGGGGAATGAATCTGGCGGTTTGACTTTATCCTGATGTGCTAATATATTACAATGAGGTTGCCAACGTCTGATGGCAGGGAACGTGGCCCACCATCAGCGGGCAGAGTGGATAACCGCAAACTGGTTTCACAATGTTGTGAAACCGATTTTTGGTCTTCACGCCATATTGTCTGCTCACGCCACCGAACACTCCCAACGCCAAGGCCATGGAAAATCCCAGCCATTAACTCTTTCTGCCCTGAACACTCTAATATTACAGCATATTTCCCTTCAATTGATACTCAGCAAATAATTCACCAGGACAATAACCCTAATGCACTGTCCGTGTGCTAAATTGTCCTACAACTGCTGACTCTTACAAATAAAGTTATGCAAATTCCATTAACACAATCTCACAAATTTGCTGCACAAAAGCACAAAATTAATGGGAGTGTTAATACTCCAAGAGAATTAAACCTGAAGGGGAGAGAGAATTTTATTTTCCTGTTCAAAATAGTCCTTGAAACAGTGATCCTGGATACACTGGGACTTTCCGATGGACTCCTGATTGAAGTCTGATGTGACTCTACCAGCAAACTAAAACTCGGGTCCTGGACTTCTAAGAGAGCTTTCTGCAGTAATGATCCAGAGCAGAATCTCCACACACATCAAACAGGGCTACTGAAATGGAGGAACAGGACCAGGGATGGGGCTCTTTAATACGAGAGTTCCAGTTCCTTAGCACAGAGTGGAAACCTGGTGTGCACAAAGAGAACAGGAATAGTTTAAAGCCCAACTGATCTGAAAAGAAAAATAACTGGAGCCTGAAGGCGGTGATGGAAGGTGTGGGGCTGGGGGTTGTGGTAATCGCCTTCCTAATTATTACATGATCCAGTTTGGAAGGAGACAGTGTCAATTAGAGTTTTACTCCCAGCACCAGTATTCTCCAGTGGACGGTGAGAAAGTGAGCTTTACAGGAATTGCAAATTTAATTAAAAATACGTGAGGAAAATATTTTTAATGTGCACTAGATGGAAGACACAATATGAGCATTGTACTTTCAAGTCAGCTGCAAAGTGTTGTAGCTCTGTCTCCAACACTTGCTCCTCTTAAATGAGGCTCTGACCTGGCGTCACGAGATCATTGAATGTATTCTGCAGGGTCAAAAACAGAAACATTCTGAAATTATCTAAAAATGTTATTTGGTTAACAAGCAAAAGCAGAACAAAAATGGTCACTTCAATAAATGTCAGGATGGGTAAACGCTCTGTGATGTCAAAGCTCCACCTTGCAATCATAGCACTAACTAAAATGCTCATCCACTGACTGAGATTTTAATCACATTTTTACTGCTCTTATGATGTACCATTGGTTTCAATTTTAAATTCAGCATTTCATTACTTTACATAATAAGGATCAAATTTTTGCTGTAGTTGTTTCCCGTATTCTGTATCATGTTACATTTGAAGTGCTGTATCTGAACAGTCAGGGTGCCATTCCTTCTTTTTGAGATAGAGATAGAGAGTAGCAGTGTGTAGTGTGGATGAGGAGAAACAACATAAAATTAATATCAATTATTCATCAGTGTTCATAGATGGAGCTTTTTCTCTGTTTCAGGAGCCCGTTTAAAGGCAAACTCCTCAGAGAGGGGCACAAAGACAATTCAGAGAATGCTCGATGATACTGAGCTTCAGGAGGTTGAGTATGATTATTGGCAGCAAACACTTAACAATGACTACAACCAGTCTGAGCAGATGTCAGACGGTTTTGAGGAGTTTCTCTCTGAGACTGAAGGAGACAGTGTGAAGCAGGATTTACCCACAAAAAGTTCACTCGATATGAGATTGAGCAGAAGATCTTTTCTTGAAAACTGTTGCAATCCTGGTTGTAATTTCACTATATTTCGCTGGATCATCTGTGCCTGGGCAGTTTAATTCAGATTGTATCTTTATGTTTATAGAATGCTTTATATGGATTCAGAAATGGTCTGATTTTAGATACAGATGTTTTAACTTCATAATTTCAAACTTCTGACAAGAATCATAATCTTCTGATAGCCCACTTTGGGATTCAAGATGCAAGGTCAGCAGACACTGTAGGATTTTTGATTTTGAATGTTGGGGGAAAAAAATCAGTTTGATAAACTCTGCCTTCAAACTCCCCCAGCAAGGGAAAATTTTCATGGGGAGTATAAATTCAAAGTTATTCTAGTCTATTCTAGTCTAGTCCCTTTCAAGGTTTGTAGCCTTGTAGTCATACTGAAGTTCAAAAATGATTGGTTCACTAACCTATTATTTACTTATTAAACCATGTATGTAAACAATCCACTTCATTTTCAAGACTCTTCTGGGCAATTGGAGAGTATTTGATCATGCACTTGACTTGCACTTTGCAGACGGAGAACAGGCTGTGGAGAGTGAGCAAGTAATTTACTTGCCACAGAACACCCAGCTTCTCACCTGTTCTTGTAGCCATAATACTTATGTGGGTGGGGGAAGTTATGTTCCTGATCAACAGAGACCCTCAGGATGTTGATAGATGGTAGTTTGAGGATGTTGAATATTCAACAATTGTAGTTTCATTTAATTTCAAGAGCTGTTTGGATTCACTTTTGTTGGAGATGTTTATTGCCTGGCACTCATGTGGCATGAATGATATTTGACACTTAACAATACAAGCCTGAATGTTTTCCAGGTCTTGCTGCATGCAGACATGGGCTGCTTCATTATCTGACAGCAGTGAATGCAATGCAACACTTCTGTCCTTATGATGGATGGAAGATCATTAATGAAGCAGCAGGAAATGGTTGGGCCCTAGACACTGCCTTGATGTCCTGGGGCTGAGATGATTGGCCTCCAAAAACAATAATCATCCTCCTTTGTTCTCTGTATAACTGCAGCCTATGAAACCTTTTGCTCCTGAATCACATGGACTTCAATTTTACAAGGGCTTCCTGATGCCACACAAATGTTAATTTGAGGTCAAGGCACAACTCAGTGTATTGTTAATAACAAGAAAAAATGCTGGAAAAGCTCAGCAGGTCAGGCAGCATCTTTACAGATACATAAACCAGTAAGGAATTACCACTAGCTTGACACAAAGACTTCTCGCTCGAGACTGGCACAGTTGCAAATGCTTTTCTCTCAGTGAATTACTGAACATTCACTTGATGCTTCTCACCCAACTCAGATCTCTTCCCAAGACACCCAAAATCTGCAATATAAACCCACTGTTTCTTCAACTGCAGAGCAAACAAATGAGTTCCCTAAACTCAGTTTTCCAGTAGCATCTCCCCTAAACTGATCACTTTACTGAGTCCTGTAACTGATCATTCAGTTAATTACTATCTCAATAGCCTTGTAGTTTTTTTCCTCAGAAAACTTTAAATCTCTGATTCGCTCGCTGACACGCACTGAATACTCCCCTGCTCAACTCCTGTCTTTTCTGTGTCTGTCTCACTGGATAACTGTTGCTAGGCAACATTCAAGCTTTTCTACATTGTGTGATTTTTTTCTTTCCAGAATCACTGAACTTTCAACCTATCTATTTAATTTCAGGGGTTGTAAAAGCTCATTAAAAATATGTATGTATGTAATTATTCATAAATATATATGTATGTATGTAATCAAACCCCAAAGACCTGAAACCTTTTAGTCACAAATCTATCTTGACTCCCAGGCACTAAGGTTCATAAACAGAACTTAAATGAATCTGAAACCTAATTTTACCTTTCTCAACACACACACACACATACACATATATGTATATATATTCAACTTAAGAAGATACATTATTCATAACAAACAATAAAGACTTCCTGCATCTAAATCCCTCTCCCTCCCTTTCTCTCTCTTACTCAAACACACACATACACACACATGCAGATTATTGCAGACTGGCCTTGTCTCTGAGGCATAGTGATGTTTAGAAAAACTAGCAATCTGATCCTACGATGGCTTTCTTCGGACCATTTCCCTCTAAAAGCTCATGTCCATAGTGATGTGAATCACATGGGCTTTGTTTCTAGGTAGAAATGATAATTAACTATCTGCTCAAGTCTGCAACTCTATTCTATTTTGGAATTAAATTGACAGTTTAATGTATAACCATTTACAAAATCTGACATTCCTAACACCTCCATGAGGCATGGAGAATAACAGCCTATACACCATCAGCAGAGTAGCTCTCTGGCCAATGTTTACAGTTGTAAAATCTCACACATTATTCCCAGTGAGATAACACGGGCTCCCTTGTAATCTTTAACAATAAAGCCACCCCACTCAAGCTTTTTGTCAGGAAGAATCTAGATCAGGTCACACGGCTGCCTTCGTTCCTCCATTTCACCCTAAATTAAAGACACATCCAGAAACAATACAAATGTAGACAACCTTGTATCTGTAACACCTCCCCCCTAAAAGATTAAAAGTCATCACTAATGATTTGCTGCCACCTATGTCGTTGTCAGATAATTTGTAACCATCAGCCACAAAGCTGCTTCTCTTCTTTCAGAAACATTGTGGTCTTCTCAGTGGGCCTGTAAGAAATTGGGGTCTTTAATAAACTGATATTTTCTGCATAGTATAGAACTTTTATGAGTTCAGCTAAATAGCATTGATTCTCTCTCTGGAAAGGTAACACTTCGACTTCTAAAAGTCACTGGGAATGGAAAGGTCATTTGGTTCAGGCTGCCATGTTGACATTCCTATGTTGGTAGGATGGCATCTTATGTATCTCATTAGTATCCAAGTGTTTAACAAGGGCCAAGATATGACCCTCAGCGTGATCTAAGCTAAAAGGCTGACCTCCAGCTGGGTGATGAACAGGGGAGGAGGTAACCACCCTGACATATGGGTATCTGTCCTGCATCCATTGGTCAGAAGGATCTGAATAGATGATTGACATTGGGTAAGCTACCAGCCCCCAGAAAAACAGGTATATTAACAAGAGCTCAGGGGCAGGGAGCAGTGCTGGTGAGGTGTCAGTGCTTGTCAGGCAGCCGCCTTCTTCACATAGAAAAGGAAGAAGAAGAGGCGGCAGAGGAAGACTGAGGGAAGAGTTTCCCAACGTTTTGACTAGAGAGCAAATTGCTGCCATCACAAGTAGTGAGATCAACACATTCTGCATCAACCATCCGTTCATCCTCTGGGATTAGTAAATCGCTCTCAGCTGTCATGGTCATACACTTTTTCTGTCTAATTAATTAATGTATTATATCTAGATTGTTGCTTCTTAATAAATGTAATAAACCATCTTAAAATTACTTGTGAATAGTTCATTGCCAATCTCGGGTATCTGTGGCACCGAATCCAAAATCTTACAGGACTGTATTCCTAAAGGGATACTGGTTTTAAATTCTTCCATTCACATTTGCTCCCTAAGGTTTTCGAAATCTTGCTCAAACTAGATACCATCTATCAAATATCATTTCCTTTTCCTAGCAAATCCCTCAAAAATCAGATTTTGTCTCCATGTGGTAGGGTGGAGTACAAAGGAAGAAATAAAGGGAACTTGTTCAGAAAGGCACCGCGATAATCATGGGAGATTTTAACCTACATACAGACTGAAAAAGTCAGATGGGTAAAGCCTAGATGAGGAGTTCATAGAATGTTTCTGGGATTGTTTCTTAGAACAGCATGTCCTGGAGCCATCCAGAGAGCAGGCTATACTAGGCATAGTAATGTGCAACGAGGTGGGATTGATTAATGATCTCATTGTGAAGGGGCCCCTAAGTAGTAGCGATCAACTTCTTCCTCACTGAACTTAGTCACTAAGTGATAACTCCTTGCCAAGTCAAAACCAGGGGCAGGATTTTCCCTGTGTCAGGCGGGAGTGGTAGGTGGTTCGGGAACATAAGAATATAAGAACTAAGCGCAGGAGTAGGCAATTCAGCCCCTTGAGCCTGCCCGGTATTCAATACAATCATGGCTGATCTTATTCAGGCCTCAACTCGAATTTCCCACCCTGTCCACATAACCTTTCAACCCATTACTAATTAAAAATCTGTCAATCTCCTCCTTAAATTTATTCAGTGTCCCGGCATCCACTGCACTCTGAGGTAGTGAATTCCACAGATTCATGGCCCTTTGAGAAAAGCAATTCTTCCTCATCTCTGATTTAAATCTACCATTCCTTAGCCTCAAACTATGGCATCTCGTTCTAGAATGCCCCACAAGGGGAAACATCCGCTCCACTTCTACTTTGTCTATCCCCTTTAGCATCTTATGTACCTCAATTAGGTTCCTCTCATCCTTCTAAACTGTAGCAAGTATAGGCCTAAACTGCTCAATCTCTCCTCATAAGACAAGCCCCGCATCTCTGGAATCAATCTAGTGAACCTCCTCTGAACCGCCTCCAATGCAACTACATCCTTCCTCAAGTAAGGGGACTAAAACTGTGCACAGTACTCCAGCTGTGGTCTCACCAATGCCTTGTACAGTTGCAACTACACTTCCTTATTTTTGTACTCTATTCCTTTAGCAATAAATGCCAAAATTCCATTTGCCTTCCTTATTACCTGCTGTACCTGCGTACTAGCTTTCAGCGATTCATGCATGAGGACACCCAGATCCCTCTGCACTGAAGCATTCTGAAGTTTCTCTCCATTTAAATAATAAGCCACCTTTTTATTCTTCCGACCAAAATGGATAACCTCACACTTATCCACGTTAAACTCCAAGTGCCAAATTTTGGCCCATTCACCTAACCTGTCCGTATCCATTTGTAAATTGCTTATTTCTTCATTGCAACTTACTTTCCCACTTATTTTGGTGTCACCTGCAAATTTAGCTAAAGTACCTTCTATCCCTGAATCCAAGTCATTAATATAGATTGTAAATAGTTGGGGCCCAAGGACCGAACCCTATGGCACCCCACTAGTTACAGCTTGCCATTTAGAAAAAGACCCATTTATCCTGACACTCTGTTTTCTGTTGGTTAGCCAATCCTCTATCCAAGCTAATATATTACCCCTAATTCCGTGTGATCTTATCTTGTGCATTAATCTTTTGTGCAGCACCTTATCAAAGGGCTTCTGGGAGTCCAGATATACTACAGCTACAGGATCCCCACTATCTACTTTGATTATCACATCTTCAAAGAACTCTAGCAAATTAGTCAAACATGATTTACTCTTCATAAAGCCATGCTGACTCTGATGGATTGCATTTTGACTTTCCAAATGCCCCATTACTACTTCCTTAGTAATGGATTCCAACAATTTCCCAATGACAGATGTTAAACTAACTGGTCGAAAGTTTCCTACGTTCTGCCTCCCCCCGTTTTTGAATAAGGGTGTTATATTAGCATTTTTCCAATCCACTGGAACCTTTCCAGAATCCAGGGAATTTTGGAATATTATAGCTAATACATCCATTATCTCTGCTGCCACTTCCTTTAAGACCCTGGGATGTAGGCTATCAGGTCCTGGGGACTTGTCACCCTTCAATCCCAATAGTTTGCTCAATACTTTTTCTCTAGTGGTGGTGATTGTTCTAAGTTCCTCCTTCTCTATACCCTCTGTACTACCTGTTACTATTGGGATGGTACTAGTGTCCTCCACCATGAAAACTGAGGCAAAATATTGATTAAGTGTCTCTGCCATTTCTGCATTCCCCACTATTAACTCCCAAATCTCATTCACTTTAGCTACTCTCTTTCCTTTTATATACTTGTAGAAGCTTTTGCTATCAGTTTTTACATTTTGCGCTTGTTTTCTTTCATAATTTACCTTTGCTCGTTTTATTATTTTTTAGTAACTCTTTGTTGATCTTTAAAAGTTTCCCAATCTTCCAGCCTGCCACTGACCTTTGCAATTTGGTATGTCTTAGTTTTTGCCTATATCTGCCACTGTTCATCAACTGTCCTACCTTGTATCTTCCAGTCCAGTCCACTAGGGCCAAATCTGTCCTCATGCCTGTGTAGTTACCTTTGTTTAACTCCAGAACACTAGTGCGGGACTCACGTTTCTCGCTCTCAAACTGAACTTGAAATTCTAGCATGCTTTGATCACTCTTCCCTGGAGGATCCTTTACTTTGAGATCATTAATTAATCCCATCTCATTACACAAAACCAAATCCAGAATAGCCTGCTTCATGATTCGTTCCACAACATATTGTTCCAAGAAACAATCTCTAATACACTCTATGAACTCTCCCTCAATATTACCCTTGCCAATTTGATTAGTCCAGTCTATATACATATTAAAATCACCCACGATTATTGCAATGCCTTTCTTACATGCTCCCAGTATTTCTTGGTTTATACATTGCCCTACTGCTAAACTACTGTTTGGGGACCTATAGATTATTCCCACCTGGGCATTCTTTCCCTTGCTATTTCTTATTTCTACCCAGACTGACTCTACGTCTTGCTCTCCAGTGCCTATATCATTTGTCACTATAGCACTGATCTCTTCCTTTACTAACAAAGCTGCAGCACCTCCTTTTCCTTCCTGTCTATCCTACCAAAACACTGAGTACCCTTGGATATTCAACTCCCAAACCTGTTCTCCCTGTAACCATGACTCAATAATCACCACCAAATCGTATCTATTTATCTCTATTTGCACTGTTAACTCATTAGTTTTATTCCGAATGCTATGCGCATTCAGATACACAGCCTTTAAGTTTGCTCTATTGTCAATTTTCCCTAATCTTATATGATTCTTTGGTGCAATATGGCATTCACACACTCTGTCCTTTCCTTTCAGTTTTTGGTAACAATCAGCCTCGTCACTAACCTGCACTCTGACCCTCTCCTTAAATTTTGATTTTTTATATTTCCATGCTACTGAACACTCCGTCCTTTTGTTTAAAGCCCATCTACAACCCTAGTTATGCGATTCGCCAGGACACTGGTCCCAGCCTGATTCAAGTGAAGCCTGTCTGAACTCTTTCCCCATCCCATGAATTTGAACCCATTTCTCCCACACCAATCTTTGAGCCATGCATTTACCTCTTTAATCTTATTGACCCTGTGTCAATTAGCTTGTGGCTCAGGTAGTAATCCGAGATGATTACATTTTTGGTTCTGCTTTTTAATTTAGCCCCTAGCTGCTCATATTCCCTCAGCGCAACATCTTTCCTCGTTCTACCTATATCATTGGTACCTACGTGGACCACGACAACTGTGTCTTTCCCCTCCCACTCCAAGTTTCTCTGCAGCCCAGATGAGATATCCTTAACCCTGGCACCAGGTAGGCAGCACAGCCTTTGGGGCTCTTGAACCTGGCTACAGAGAACAGTATCTATTCCCATAATTATACTATCCCCGATTACAACTAAATTTCTCTTTTCTCCTGCCACTTGAATGGCTCCCTGTACCACAGTGCTATGGTCAGTTTGCTCATCCTCCCTACAGTCCCCGCTCTCGTCCACACAGGGAACAAGAATCTTGAACCCATTGGATCAGGGCAAGGGCAGAGGCTCCTGCAGTGCTACTTCCTGGATCCCTTTACATGCCTCACTCATAGTCACACCGCTGCCCGAATTTAAGGTAGTTAATCTAAGGGATGTGACTGTCTCCAGGTAACTCTCACCCTCCCTGATGTGTCGCAGTGTCCAAAGCTCAGACTCCAGCTCATCAACTCTGAGCCAGAGTTCCTCGAACATTTGCTACAGATGTGGTCACTAGGAACCACAATGGGGTCCACCACCTTCCACATCATGCAGCTACAAGACATCGCCTGGCCCTGCATCTCTATTTTATTTAACTAGTTTTTCAAGTTGTTTTTAAATTTCCTACTGGTCTTAAGTTTATCAATCTGTAAAATATTTATCCCATTTACCTTTCATTTGAAAGCAAGTTAGAATAGAGATTCAAAATACACTTTATAAAATCAGCTGGAACTCGCTCTCTGAGTTGAAGCTGAAGTGTTAGGCCTCTGATCCTGGGCCCGAGTAGTCACCTTTCAAGGCAGACCATCACCTGTAATTTGGCTCTGACCGCGATTTCACGCTGGCTGGCCAATTAAAACTGGCTGCTTTCAAAACATAAAATTAATCGACTCCCTCGCAAAAACATGAATACAAAAGTCAAAGCTTGCACCTTGAAAGGTTGGAAAAGGGCACAAGAAAAGAGGAGAAAATCTTGGGTAGATATCTGCAAAAATTTATTTTAAAGGTGAAAATCTCTAGAAACAACCCAAGGAGCCACATGTGCGACCCGCCTCCACCACCTCCTGTGCAACTGGAGTTTCTGTTCAATTGCATTGGGTCCTTCATCAAAACTTGCCCAAAATCAGCAAAAGATCCCAAAAATTCAATGACATATTACATTGAGTGCAACTCAAGTTTCCATGATGATTGAGCTCGTATAACAAACATCACGCTAGAAGCAAGTGCTGCCAGCAAAATTAGTCACTTCTTAGTGTGAATTGTTCATCATTGTGTAAGCTGGCCTAGATTTTAAATTTTATTTTTGTTGGATTTAGCGTGCTTTCTTACTTCGACCAGTTTATTTTAAAAGACTCTTTACAAACATGTTTTCTGCAACAGACCAACTAGGCCAACTCGCCATTATGCACTATCATGTCATCAGAAAAGAAAAGCCATGTTAATGTTGCTAACCTTTTCTAACAAGCTAACTCTATATAGCATTGTGAAGTAGATACCAACCAGCAACAGATCATTGCATTACAAATGTCTCAATTACCCAGTAAATGAAGGATAAATAATTAATAAAGCAAAAATTTATAAAAGATTGTTCATCTTTATTTCTGTATTTCCTACTAATATTCCTATGTTAGGATTAATAAGACCATAAGACCATAAGACATAAGAGCAGGAATTCGGCCATTCAGCCCATTGAGTCTGCTCCGCCGTTCTATCATGGCAGATAAGTTTCTCAACCCCATTCTCCTGCCTTCTCCCCGTAACCTTTGATCCCCTTACCAATCAAGAACCTATCTATCTCGGTCTTAAGTACACTCAGTGACCTGGCCTCCACAGCCTTCTGTGGCAATGAATTAATGTCTGAAATTAAAAACATGCTGGAACATTATCTGTGGGACAGGAACCTACACCTAAGAACACACTGTCTTTGACATGGTTAGAACCAATGAAATTAATCCATACAGCTTTATTGACCAATTTGCAATTAACATCAACTGTGGGGTGATGCCAGAATTAGGTTTAAAAGAGGTTCTGGGAACTATTGAGTTTGAGGGAAATCAGTTTCATTGACAGATTCTTGGGGGGTGGGCAGAGGGAGTTCCTGTCAGTGCAGGAATCAGCAGTGAAGAGAGAGAGGTAGAATTCCTGCCAGCGTGGACCCTGAATAGTGCAAGTTCCTAAGAGGTAGAGGTGAAAACCTGTTGGCGTGAGTGGTTGAGATTGTTTTCTGCTTCTTTTAGACTGGTCATCCGTTTGAAGGGTGAAGTCTGTCATGTTTGGTTGATAACTATATTCTTGTTACCTTTTTATTAGTTAGTTGATAAATCTTTAGTTAATTGATAAGTGTGTTGTTGATTTAATTTGCCTGTGTTCAATAAACTTTGACATTAGCTGCTAATTCAGTGCCTGAGTTGTTCCCTGATGGTTATGTCTCTGTCAAACTAAATCAGTCTAACTTTATGAAAGCTCATTTTTTTTTAAATGAACAATTGGGACTTCTGTTAATTGAGTTCATATGCAGGCCTTACAGGAGGCTCCCCAAAATTCAGGTGGACCTTCGGGGTGCAAAGAAACTAAGAGATACATTTGAAAAGATTTTGAATGTACGATAGACGCTTGAGTAATAGTCAATGTCATGTAAAAAGTCAATCCCCCTACCACTCCCCACTAACTTTCAACCAAAGTATTCCTTAATTTTTCATAAACATCAATTCATTATCTATTGAAACTGTACTTGTGAATTATTCATCAAAACAGTACTTGTGTGACATTTTCCAATCGTGCGGTCTTTCCTTTTCCTTCCCTTTTCCTGACCTTTGAGCAGCAGTGAAACTGCCCAGACAATGCCACCTCTTCCTCTCCTGGGCTGTGGGGGTTTGGGGAGGCTGCCAGAAGTAGGAGCCTGATGAAACCCTATCAGGGAGTAGGCACAATTTTGATGCCTCTGTGGGATTTTGGTAGGAACACCATGTTGAGAGGTCATTTCCTTCACCTGCCACCTGATGAGCGTAGTAAAAGTGGATCAATTTGGAACCAAGTGCCATGTCACCTGAAAGATTGGGAACTCAAAGCCCATTTCGAAGTCCATGGGACCATAAAATAGGATCTCCACAGACTGCTTAAGCCCTGGCACCATGTTTGGAACCAAAGATAAGTTCCACAATTCAGGACTATTCATTGGCACATACCCAAATGATGACAGTGCTGATCAGGTTTCCATAGGTGTCATCGATGACTTCCCCCATTACACTTAGTTGAAAGTAAGCTGCTAGAAAACATTGCCCGTGTAAAAGCTGATCGCCTAAATTTTTTCCTAAAAATGGGTTTCCGAAAATGGACTAGTACACGAGTGTATTTTTTTTATTCATGGGATGTGGACGTTTCTAGCGAGGCCAGCATTTATTGTCCATTCCTAGTTGCCCTTGAGAAGGTGGTGGTGAGCTGCCTTCTTGAACTGCTGCAGTCCATGTGGTATAGGCACATCCACAGTGCTGTTAGGAAGGAAGCTCCAGGATTTTGATGTGAATACGGTATATTTTCTTATTTTCAAAGGAATCAAATACTATACTCAAATCTAGCCAGAAAACAGCTTTGTATATATTTTAGAAGTTGTTTGGAATAATCTTAAATGAGGTGACTCACAAGTGATGGTCTGGCACTGTCACTAAAAATGTTTTTTTTGTGATAAACACATTCTTAGTTATATTAATAAAACTGCCAGTTACCACTCTTAAATATGACAAGGAATATTTTTAATGCAAAATATAAAATAAAAACAGCTATGTTTTAAAACACTGCCTGATTGTGCTCATTCAGGTGCACTTTGCATTTGGCAACATGTAAATAAGTTTGAGTGTACAGTCAATAATAAAAGCCCTTTTAAAATGGAGGCAGTTTTTGGGTATAATTACACCAAAATCATTGATTACGCCAATGCATAAACTCTGCTTGATTTTTAGTTTCTCCTCATTACACTTCTCACTTTGTCTTAATAAACATAGGTAAAAAGGGACAAGAGTGAGGATGGCACTTGGAGTCTGAACAGCAGCAGGTGCCAGGTATTACTATCCAGGCTGATGTCGTCAAACAAGGTTTGTCCAGGATATACTGCAAATGGTATTTAGCCACTTTATTTAGGCTTCTGGCTGACCTGTTTTTAGGCTTTTGGTTATCAGGTTCGCTTTTTCCAGCGAACATTAGCTGCGCCCTTGATATTAACATATTAGTTGGTGCTTGAAACAATTTGGACAGAGAGAGGCCGATTAACTGAACAAACACTGGTGGTTTGTTGGAACTAAGAGCAGAGCACTAACACAATGTGTGCTTCTTCAATCACTTCCAGCTCTAGACTTTCCAATTACCTAAGTAGCGCCTATGTATAGCGTTTAGTCAATACGGTCACATGGTCAGTTAAATACATTCTCTTAAAGGTACATAGCACTTCACTTTACCACACCCCCCACCCCCTTTACTTGAAAGCACAATTGACAATCTTCACAACATCCCAGTTATTTATTTGAATAGCTATTTACAAGTCAAGTCTCTCAGGAGGCTTCCCCGGATGTGTCGAGCGTTGTAGCTCAATAGCCTGGGCTGTTTTTTCTGAGACCCCCTTCTCAGGGGTCAACTGTCCACCAGCCTCTTCAGTGGAAGTGGACAAGTTTGTGTCTTTGACCCTCTCAGGTCCAAGAGGCCCCACTGGTACTTCCAAATCGTGTGACATTTTTTCCACGTGTGGTGCTGACTCAAACGCAAATGATGACTGCATTCCTTCCTGTGGGACTGCCTCTCTTCTCCAGAGATGATCCACGAGTCATCTAACTATTCATCCGTTTACCGATACATTATAGGAGAGAGTCCTGCCACGGTACTCACTTTGCCTAACAGCTAATTGGGAGCATCTCCAAAGTCCTTTGCGAGAACTGTGCCTCCCACCATGAAATTTCTTTCATGATTATGGCCATCATGTCTGGTCTTCTGGGCCTTTTGGCTTCTCTCCAAACTAAATTCGGCCTGATAAGAGTTAGGCGAGTACGGAGGCATCTCTTCATTAATAATACAGCAGGAGCAATATCGATGGTCGTGTGTGGTGTCATGCAGTATGTGAACAGGAATCAGCATAACCTGGTGCTGATGGAATCCCGTCCAGCTTTTCCACCCTGGACTTAAAGGTTTGGACCGCTTGCTCAGCCAAACCATTAGAGGCGGGGTGATAAGGCGAGGTTTTGATATGAGTTATTCCGTTAAGGGTTGTAAACCTGTGGAACACCCCGCTGGTAAATGCAGTTCCATTGTCCGGCACAAGCACCTCTGATAATCCATGTGCTGCAAAACTCTGTCACAAATAGTCTATGGTGGCAGCAGACATGGGTGACCGGACTTCGGAGACATCCATCCACTTGGAGTGGGCATCTATTAGTAAAAGGAACATCTTGCCCAAGAAGTGCCCCACGTAGTGGACATGGAGGTGCACCCATGGCCACCCTGGCCATTCCCAGGGGTGCAATAGAGCTAAGGCGGGGGGGTGGGAGGGTAGCTTTTGTACCTGCTGGCATTGAAGACAACTTTTGACTCGGGTTTCAATGTCCACGTCCATCCCTGGCCACCGCAAGCAGCTGCATGCAAGCATCTTCATCCTGCTAATGCCAGGGTGAGTGCTACGTAATTCGGCCTCTCAGGGGCACGATAACCCTTGCTCCCCAGAGCAATATGCCAGCCTGGCTGGTGAGCTCGTATCTGCAATTGCAATAGGGCTTCATGTCATCAGACTTTGGCTCACCTGACCATTCATTCAGGACCTGTTCCCAGACATTAGATAAAAGCAGATCTCGGCTTTTCCACTCATGGATTTGTTTGGCCTGGACAGGGAAGGAATACAAAATATTTAGCACTAAGGCAAGTTCCTGGGGAATAGGAACCTTCACATTGTTATCTGCTAGGGGAGGCAGCTCAGCACATCAGCATGTGTGATCTGGCTTCCTGATCGGTGAATGAAAGTGTACTCGTAAGCAGCCAATATCTGTGCCCACCTCTGGATGTGAGCAGATGCGATTGGGGTATCGCATTATCCTCTCCAAATAATCTCAGCAGAGGCTTGTGGTCAGATATAATGTGAAAATGTCGACAGTGGTGATATTGGTGGAATTTCCGAACACCAAACACAACAGACAAACCCTCCTTCTCAATTTGAGAATTTCATTGCTCTGCAGCACTGAGCATGTGAGATGTATAACCAATGGGTCATTCAGAGCCATCTGCCATCCGATGTGAAAGTACAGCCCCTACTCCATAAGGGGATGTGTCGCAAGCTAAAATCAATTCTTTCTCTGGGTAAAAGTGGACCAGTAGGGCCAGTTATCTTAACAATTGCTTTACCTTCAGAAACACATTCGGTGAGAAGCTTGCCAAATCCATTTATAGTTTTTCTTAAGCAATACGTATAACGGAGCCAGTACGGCTGATAGATTTGGGAGAAATCAGCCATAGTAGTTTATCATGCCTAAGAAGGCCTTTAGTTCTGAAGTGTTTCTCGGTGCAGATATGCCTTGCAAATAGCCATGGGATGCAGGCCCTGCACTTCGACGTTATGGGCTAAGGAGACTACCTCTTTAGCTTGGAAAGACGTTATTCATGCTTCAAGCACACCACTGCTTGTTAGAAGTATTTCAGCACCTCTTCCAAATTAGTTAAATGTTCACCATCAGTTCGCCCAGTGACTAAGACATCATCCAGGTAAACAATGATATAGGGCAGTCCCTGAAGCAGATTTGCCATGGTACACTGGAAAATAGCACACGCTGATGAGACCCCAAACGATAGTCAAGTATATTAATACAATCCTCGATGTGTATTGATGGTCACAAATTCCCTAGAGTCTTCTTCCAACTCTACCTGCCGATTGACATGTCTCATGCTGAGTTTTGAATATGTGGTGACCCCTGCCAATCTTGAATATAATTCATTAATATTTGATATCAGGCGTCTATCAAATTTGGCAACTCTACTTACAATTAATTTAAAGTCACCACATACGCGAACACTTTGGTTTGGCTTCAGTATGGGCAGTATGGGTGTTGCCCACTTGGAAAATTGCACCAGTTGTAAGATACCCAACTTTTCCAGCCTGTTTATCTCGGTCTCAACCTTGTACCACAGAACATAAGGGACTGATCTGGCTCTGATAAATCTGGGGGTTGGGTTAGGTTCTATGTGAAGTTTGGCTTGTAGCCCATGAATCCTCTCTAGCTCATCACTGAAAATGGAAGTGTACTTTTGTAACAATTCCTGTAAATTTCTCGTTCTGATTTGAAAAATCTTGGCCCATTGCAATTTAATCTTTTTGAGCCAGTTGCGACCAATTAAACTGCCCCAGCTGCTTCTATAAGTGGCAAATTTGCAGACTGATCTCCAAACTGCACCAGGACTTGACTTATCCCTTTCACTCTTATTTCTTCATTCATATATGTCTTTAATTTAGTGTCAGATTCTTCCAACCTTAAAGGATGGACTCCTTTACTAAAATATCTGAATGTATGTTCTCCTATGACAGATATTGATGTCCCCGTATCGACCTCCTTCTTGATGGGTTGTTCATTGACTCTAATGACTACATGGATTGGCTCAGTTTTACCCACTTTCAGCTTGTATAATGAATAGATGACAGATTCTGCTTCCTCTGGTTCTTCAACATGACAGGTTTCGCAATTTTTGCCTTTGTTTTTAAAATGCTGTCTCAGCCAATCTTGACAGCCTCGCATTATGTGACCATAGTGGTGGCAAAAAAAGCATTCGATATTTCTGAACTGTTAATCATTTACAGGCTGCCTGGATACATTTCTCTCATTAATGTTATGAGTTTTCAGTGTAGCACTGCTGTTCTTCAATGGCCTGTACATTAATAGTGGGTGTTCCTCACCTTTTTGAGGAGTGTGACGTTTTTGTGTCTTTTTGTTACCGGTTCTTCCCACCCTACAAGGTGGACGGTGCAATTTTGTGTATCTTTTATTGCCTTTGAGTCTCTAACAGCACTCTCCACTGCTGTTGCACATTATAATGCCTTGCTGAAATTTAAATTAATTTCAGGTAGCAATCATTTTTGAATAGCAGCGTCCCTGATTCTGCATATCAGTTGGTCTCTCAACTTGTCATTAATTGAAGTTCTGAACTCACAATATATGCATCATTAATGAGCTCCCTTACATTATAAGGAGAGAAGTGGGGGTGTTCATTGATGATTGTATTTTGTTCAGCACCATCCACAAATCCTAAGATACTGAAGCAGTCCATGTCCAAATGCAGCAAGACTTGGACAATATTCAGGCTTTGGCTGACAAGTGACAAGTAACATTCATACCACAGAAGTATCAGGCAATGACCATGTCCAGCAAAGAATCTAACCATCACCCCTTGATGTTCAATGGCATTGCCATCATCTTCCACTATCAACACCCTGGGGTTTACCATTCACCAGAAACTGAACTGGACTAGCCATATAAATACTGTGACTACAAGAGCAGGTCAGAGGCAAGGCATCCTGCGGCGAGTAACTCACCTCCTGACTCCCCAAAGTCTGTCCACTATCTATAAGGCACAAGTCAAGAGTGTGATGGAATACCTCCCACTTGCTTGGATGAGTGCAGCTCCAACGGCACTCAGGAAGCTTGACACCATCCAGGACAAAGCAGCCCGCTTGATTGGCAACCCACCCACAAACATTCACTCCCTCCACCACCGATGCACAGTAGCAGCAGTGTGTACCATTTATAAGATGCACGGCAGGAACTCACCAAGGCTCCTTAGGCAGCACCTTCCAAACCCACGGCTGCTACCATCTAGAAGGACAAGGGTGGCAGACACATGGGAATACAACTGGAACTGGAAGTTCCCCTCCAAGCTACTTACCATCCTGACTTGGAAATATATCCTCATTCCTTCACTGTTGCTGAGTCAAAATCTTGGAATTCCATCCCTAACTGCATTGTGGGTCTGCATACACCACATGGACTGCAGTGATTCTGGAAGGCAACTCACCTCCACCTTATCAAGGGCAATTAGGGATGGGCAATAAATGCTTGGTTAGCCAGCAATGGCCACATTCCATGAATGAATTTTTAAAAATTAAATAACTTTGCCTTTCATACAAGCAATTTCACTTCAGAGTGCAGTATTGGGATTTGAACATTTTTTTTCTCCCGGATTTTCTCTGTAGAAAGCACACTCTCCATAGCCTGAGGATGGATGTTGAGTCTTTGTGCTAGATGTGGCTCAGATGATAGCACTCTCACCTCTGAGTCAGAAAGTTGAGCTTTCAAGTCCTGCTCCAGAACTTCAGTGCAAAAATCTTTGCTGACACTCTTGTGCCATACTGAGGGAGTTTGCTGCATCAGAGGTGCTATCTTTCAGATGAGACATAAAACTGAGACCTTATCTGCTATCTTACACAAATGTAAAAGATCCCATGGCACTACTTCAAAGAAAATCAGGGTAGTTTTCCCCAATGTCCTGAGCACCACTTATCCCTCGATCCAACATAAAAAAAAAAATACTTGGTCATTATCACATTGCTTTTGGTGGGAGCTTGCTGTGTGTAAATTAACTACCCATTCCCTACATTGTTCAAAAGTACTTCAATGCCTGCAAAGCACTTTGGGCCATCAGGTGGCTGTGAAAAACACCATTAGTATATAAGTGTCTTTTTTATCACATATCCAAATGAATGAGAATATGTGAAGACAAGAGACCTTGATAAGAGAACTGGAACACCTCGGTTGTGCTAGCATCTGAGCTGGACACTGAACCAGAATCCCCATAATCCCCAAAAGAGACCAAAGTCCCAATAAAACACCCCAGTCTCCTGGCGATCAGCCAAACCACAGTCCCTGGGTTTGAACAGCTGAAGTCCCAGGCTACCAAGGTGAACAGAGAGGAGCTAGGTTGGACATGAGCCACTCAGCCCTATGATCAAAAGACCTGGCACCCACAGAGTGAGATGCCCAGAGCAGTTTGACAATCACTCAATGCCTGAATGCTAACCACTCTGTAAAACTCCCAGACCCTTTAGAGGACACTTAATCAGGAACTGGGCAGGCAGAGTTTTGAAACCAATTGCTTTGCTTATGCCTGATCCCCAGCAGAGGAAATTCAGAACTTGAGCTGTGAATAAACTTCCCCAAAATGACAGTTTGGAAACTTCCCAAGTCAACCTACCCATTCCCCATGGAAAAGGACAATATCCCTTCTGAATCACTAACCTAGATTTAAACCTCCAAAAGGAAAATGCAGCAGGGAACCAGCTTTGCCCTGCTAGCTGTGTATCTGATGTGCCAGTGTAAATGAGAGAATGAATACATGCTTTCTTTACTTCATAGTCTTCCTTCATAAAACCACATAACTGAGAAAATTCAATTCAATTCAATTTTTTCTCTCCAAGGCCGTGAGGACAGTGAGGGGGCTGAGACCTTCATATTTTTTATCAGGTTGGTTTAAGGCAGAATTTTACACCTTGCAGACGGGCACACGCCTAGCCCGATCGGGCGTAAAATAGACCGAGGAGATGTCAGGTGAGCGCCTCAGTGACATCCCACACATGCGCAATGTCCAGGTTGGTGGCCGCGCGGAGGAGTCAGAGCTGCACCCACTGTCAATTAAGAGGCCACTTAAGGCCCATTAAAAACCCAATTGAAGACGATTTTAAGTTGCCCTACGATTTCGCGCTCATCGCACGGTCAAAACAGGCAGGCGGGCAGCTCACATTTTGCAAAACCTCATCCAAGGGCAGGATAAAAAGGGTCAGCAGCATTGCCATTGTGAGTAGTGAGGAGTTTAGGAGATATATTGCTGCCGGTTGCTTATTTGAACATGACAGCTCCATCTCAGTTCTGATTTTCATTCTGAGCATTTGCGGGCTTCAGTTCAGGACTCATTGGTGTCTCCAAGGCCCCCGAAGGATTTTTACCGTGTGGACCCTTCCAGGTATCAGACAGCCTTCTGTTATCCTGGTAATGGGGATTGTGCTCTCCGCGGGTGACACCTCCTCTGAGGAAGAAGAGAACAGCAGAAAGGCGAGGAGGCCAGGTGTTCCAAAGCAGCTTCCAGGGGAGGGACCTTCAAGCACAAGGGGAGCAGGGCCAGCAGGAAGTCCAAGGTGCATGGGACCACAGAAGGCACCACTTTCCTGTCACCAAGGTTTACAGCCAGTGATGCAACTACCTCAATATGTCTGAGGTGCAATACCGAAGGATGCTCTGCCTCTCCAGGGAGACCGTGACCTCCATTTGTCAGATGATTGGGCCTGAGATCATCTCCAACTGTGTGGGTGGAAAGCCCATGCCAGTGGCTCTGAAGGTCACAGTGGCCCTCAACTTCTATGGCTCAGGCTCTATCCAGGAGTTAGCGGAGGATCTTTGTGGAGTTTCCTAATCAGCTGTCCACAGTTGCATCAAGCTGGTGACTGATGCTCTATTCAGGTGGGTAATGGCATTTATTCATTTCTGTATGGACGAGACCAGCCAGGCTGAGTGAGCCAGAGGCTTTGCAGCGATTGTTGGGTTCCCTCGCGTCCAGGGTGCAATTGACTGCACACATGTGACACTTCACCACACTGATCCATGCCAACACGGTACTCACCCTTCCCGAGTGCAGCAGGTCATTACATCTTTTGCGCACTGCACCCATATGCACCACACAACGTTATGGCTGCTGACCTGGGTTGCCACCTCCGTCCAAGCTTTTTTTGTTAGGTGCGATGGCCTCCTACTTCCATCCCTGAGGATAAGGGTATCCCTCCTGACAGCCACCTCCTTCCCACCTGACCTAATCTCCCGTCTGGCATCTCCAGCCATACTCGATGCCATAACTTCAGTGTTCACAGCGCAGAAGATACGTTCTTCCCTGACAGCCTTCAAGGGGCTGCCTGTGCCATTTTTAAACTGGCTGCCAGGTCGCCATTGGAATTGGCGATCAACAAACTCCTGTCCGCCCCTTCACAGCCATTGGGAGGATACGTCTCATGCTGGGTGGTCCTTGATTGGGGGCCAATTGCAGGCAGCAGCCCGTTTCCCTCCTGATTGTGAGCCCGCCGATCGTGCCTGCCCACCAAAGGTAAATTGCCGGCCATAGAGATTTTTAAATTCATTTTTGGGATGCAGCCTTCGCTGGCTAGGCCAGCATTTATTGCCCATCCCTAGTTGCCCTTGAAGAAGCGGTGGTGAGCTGCCATGTTGAACTGCTGCAGCTCCTGTGGGTAGGCTATCCATAAAATTTTAGAAACTGGGCCAAGACCTATTAAAATGGCGAGATCTGGGTCTGTCTGTGACCCCTAAACAAAAGAAGCTACCTAGCAGTTTCGAAGAAACTTACACCTTGTTATCTCTGAAGAGACACTAATGACACATTATGGGCTGCAGAGATCAAATTCAAAGAGAAGTATACAAAAGCCGACCATATTTCATGAGCCAGACTGGCCAACCAGACTCTATTCATTTGTTAGGATCCCACAACCTTACTTTCAATTCTTAATAGTTGAGACAATTAACCATCTTGGAGGCCCAGACAAAGAATACATATCCTACACATCCTTTGTCAAGGACAATGTGGACAGATGGCAGCCATGTGACATGAACCTCTAGCTGTTGGAGCCAGTTATACTGCATTGCTTTACTGCAAACCTAGCCTGCCATTTGACCATCCACAAGCAGCTTCATAGAAAAGGGGCTACCCAGATTCAATACATGGCCTCATCTACACTGCTTACGGACAGGTGGTGAGAGAAGAAATCAGGGTTGTTTAAATTAACCACCTTCCTGTCCCTAACAATATGATATGTGAAATACGAGCTTTAAAACACTCATTCACTGACAACTTTACACTTTCTGAAACAAAAAACCCTTTTTACTACAAGGAAATAAAAGTGTCAGTCATCTGGACACTTCCAAGTTTCGAAAGCTGAAACTGCAAACACTTGAAACCTCTTAACATGTGTAAATCAACTTTGTCAAATTGACAGCAGAACTCAGATAACCAGAGCTCAGAGCTGTCAATCAATCAATCAATCTTTTCTTTTTTAGTACTTTAATGGATGTCTGGGGTCTCAGCCAAGAATATGGAATGAAGCTTGGCTGGGAGCCCAGAAATCCATTAGTCTGTTGGCAGATTGCTTAGCTATCATTGCATGATATCCATTGCATGGACAATGGAAACATCAACACTTTTGGCACATGAAGGAAACTGTCTTGTGATAGGGAGTACTTTATTAATCCACATGGACAGCTCAGTAGGTCAGTCTAGGATCTTAAGATCAAAGGGATACCACCTTTGATGCACATGACCCAGCCAACGGAGTCGCCGCTGACTTGAGAGAGCAAACATGCAAGGTGATCTCTGCACACTGGTGTACTTCATACTAGATGCTCTCTTCTCCCAAGAGATGCCCAATATTTGACTGAAGCAACAGAGTTGAAAGCTGCTCAGTCACGTTTTGTGGCATGCACAAGTTGTCCATGCTTCGCTCCTGTTAGGAAGGAAGCTGAGAACACAAGCCTGGTACACACAGAGGTTTGCATTTTCCATTAGTTTGCTGATGGTCCACACTCAACCTCTCAACTGTGACATGACAGCTGCAGTCTGGGCAATTCTGATGCTGATTTCAGCATCAAGGGACAGGTTGGTGATGATTGTTGACCCAAGGTATGTGAAGCGGTTGACGACGTCCAGAGTGACGTTGTCAATGTTGATGGAAGGTAGATTCTCTATTTCCTGGCCCATGTTTTTGGGATTCCTGACACTAATTGTCAGTCCAAACTCCTGAGGGCCCAGGAGAATCAATCTACAAACTGCTGCAAGTGAGCTTCAGCGTACATCAGCAGCATGGAGATAAATATGCCAAAGAGGGTTGGCACCAGGGTGCAGCCCTACTTTAGCCCGCTGCTGCTCCTGAAAGCATCTGATGTTGCTCCATTGTAACTAGTGAAGCTGTGCATGTTCATGTGGAAAGAAGAAATGATGCCCAGGAGCCCAGGTGGGAAGCCTATTTTCAGCAGCAGTTTAAAGAGTCCGTCTCTGCTGATGATATGAAAGCCCGTGGTGAAGTCTATGGAACCAATGTAATGTGGTTGCCATTGTTTGTGGCACTTCTCCTGTAACTGCCAAAGTGAGAATAGCATATTCACTGTTGATCTACCAGTTCTGAAGCTGCCCTGAGGCTCAGGTGATGTGCGTGATGCCAGGGTCTGCAATGAAAGCAAAGACCTTCCCTACAATACTAAACAGGAAGAAGCCTTGGTGATTATTGCAGTCACTGCAATCCCCTTTGCCTTTGTACAAAGTGACTATATTTGCAACAAGAATGTCTTGAAGCACAAACCTTTCCTTCAAGCAGAGACACAAACCTTCATGGAAATGTTGCAGCAATGCTGGTTTTCCACATTTTATGATTTGGGGTGGAATGGCAATGTTTCTTAGGGCTTTACCACTGGCTATACAGTCGATGGCCTTGTTCAGCTCGATTATGTTGGGCTCACTGTCCAGCTCCTCCATGACAAGACAGTCTGGAATGGCACTTAGAGCTTCTTTAGTAACAATGTTGTCCATTGTGTAGAATTCAAGATAGTGCTCCGCGAACTTTTCCATCTGCTTGCTAGGTTCAGTGATGGTGCTCAATAGCATTATCATCACTTAATCCCCTACTATCAACATCCTGGGATTACCATTGACCAGAAACTGAACTGGACTAGCCATATTAATACTGTGGCTACAAGATCGGGTCAGAGGTTAGGAATCCTGCAGTGAGTAACTCACCTCCTGACTCCCCAAAGCCTGTCCACTATCTACAAGGCACAAGTCAGGAGTGTGATGGAATACTCCTCACTTGCCTAGATGAGCTCAGGATAGTCCTTGAAACAGTGACCCGGGATATACCGGGACTTTTTGATGGACTCCTGATTGAAGTCTGATGTGACTCTACCAGAAAGCTAAAACTCGGGTCCTGGACTTGCAAAAGAGGTACCTGCAGTATTGATCCAGAGCAGAATCTCCACACAGATCAAACAGGGCCACTGATTTGGAGGGACAGGACCAGGGATGGGGCTCTTTAATATGAGAGTTCCAGTTCCTTAGCACAGAGCGGAAACCTGGTGTGCACAAAGAGATTGTGAAATGGTTTAAAACCAAACGGATCTGAAAAGAAAAATAACTAGAGCCTGAGGGCAGTGATGGAAGTTGGGAGGGGGGTTGGGGTGTGGTAATCGCCTCCCTAATTATTACATGATCCAGTTTGGAAGGAGACAGCGTCAATTAGAGTTTTACTCCCAGCACCAGTATTCTCCAGTGGACTGTGAGAAAGTGAGCTTTACAGGAATTGCAAGTTTAATTAAAAATATGTGAGGAAAATATTACATTTTTAATATGCACTAGCTGGTAGTCACAACATGAGCATTGTGCTGTTAAGTCAGCTCCAAAGTGTTGTAGCTCTGTCTCCAACGCTTGCTCCTCTTAAATGAGGCTCTGACCTGGGGTCACGAGATCATTGAATGTATTCTGCAGGGCCAAAAACAGAAACATTCGGTATTATCTAAAAATGTTATTTGGTTAACAAGCAAAAGCAGAACAAAAATGGTCACTTCAATAAATGTCAGGATGGGTAAATGCTCTGTGATGTCAAAGCTTCACCTTGCAATCATAGCACTAACTAAAATGCTCATCCACTGACTGAGATTTTAATCACATTTTTACCACTCTTACAATGTACCACATGCAATTGGTTTCTATTTTAAGTGGAGCATTTCATTGTTTTACACGAAAAGGATCAAATAATTGCTGTAGTTGTTTCCCGTATTCTGTACCATGTTACATTTGAAGTGCTGTGTCTGAACAGTCAGAATGCCATGAAGGATCTGGAAATTCCCTCTTTTTGAGATAGAGAGTAGAAGTGTGTAGTTAGGATCAGGAGAAACAACATAAAATCAATCTCAATTATCCATCAGTGTTCCATCAGAGATGGAGCTTTTTCTCTATTTCAGGAGCCCATTTAAAGGCAAACTCCTCAGAGAGGGGCACAAAGATGATTCAGAGAATGCTCGATGATAATAAACTTCAGGAGATTGAGTCTGATTATTGGCAGCAAACACTTAACAATGACTACAACCAGTTTGAGCAGCTGTCAGATGATTTTGAGGAGTTTCTCTCTGAGACTGAAGGAGTCAGTGTGATGCAGGATTTACCTACAAAGAGTTCATTCGATATAAGACTGAGCAGAAGATCTTTTCTTGAAAACTGTTGCAATCCTGGTTGTAATTTCATTATATTTCGCTGGATCATCTGTGCCTGGGCGGTTTAATTCAGACTGTATCTTAATATTTATAGAATGCTTTATATGGATTAAGAATTGGTCTGAAGAATCATATTGACTCGAAACATTAACTCTGTTTCTTTCTCCACAGATGCTGCCAGATTGCTGAGTTTTTCCAGCATTTTTTTGTTTTTATTTCAGGTTTCCAGCATCCACATCAGTTTGTGTTTTCCCCAATTTTTTATAATCTGCGTAGTCTGATAACTTACAAGAAGAAATTCGAACTTTCAGTTGATTTTTGAAAGGACAAGATTTCAAGTTTTAAGACTTTTATTGTAACATCAAACTAAAAGCAACACGGCTAAACATTGTTTCAGAAGACAACGTATACTCTGAACTACACAAAAAATCCGTCATTTAACATTTAAAATGACTGAAAATCTCACTCCATGGTAATACTTTGCTCTGTCCCTTAAGTGGGCATTTCATTCTTCAGGATTGATTTGTAGCTTCTTTTTCCTTTTCCAGCTGGATAACTCCTTATCCCAGAATTGACTTTCATGATGAATTACCCTGGAGGTTCCTCCCTCAAGCCAATGCCAGGTGAATCTTCCAGCTTTGCTTAAACTCTCATAACCTTGGTCTCTTCAACCTGAGCACAAGCTCCCACCTGCATTTTGTGTGGTGAACAATATTGACTTGCTGCCTCTATTTCCCTGTTCTCTCTCTCTCTCCCTCTCTCAGATTCTTTCATAGAAACTAGGAACAGGAGTAGGCCGTTCAGCCCTTCGAACATGTTCTGCCATTCATTATGATCATGACTGACAGTGCCTGTGAAGTTCAGTAATATTTAGGAAACCTAGCAACCTGATTCTACAATAGCTCCCACTGGACTCTTCCCCACTTAAAGCCCAACTGCATGATAGCATGAATCACATTGGCCTTGTATCCAAGTAGAAATGCTAATTAGCTATCGTCTTGGTCCCCTCCCCAACTCCACTGTATTTTGAAATTAAATAGACAGCTTAAATTATAACTGTTTACAAAACCTGACATTCCTACCACCTCCCTTGTACTTGAAGACTAACATTCTATCCACCTGTCAACACAGCTGCCCTGGTCATTGTTTACAGTTGAGAGTATGTCACACCTTCCTAGTAAGACAACCTGGGCCTCTTTGCAATCTTTAACAACCAAGCCACAAAAGTTTTTTGTCAGGCAGAATTCAGAACAAGTCACATGGTTCCCTTCATTACTCTATTTTGCCCAAAATTAATAACACATAACAACTTTATAAAATATTGCATTTGTAACAACCATCTCATGAATAAAATTCTTGTAAAAGTTAAATTTTGATCCTGTGAGTGGAATCTTCTGCTCTCTCTGGCAGTGAGCTCGGAGGTGGGAAGGGCATTTAATTAGGTAGAATGATGGCAAACCTGAAACTCGTAACCTTCCCTTCTCTTCCAGAATTAAGTTATCCATGGTGTTCACCCATAGTCGACTTTCCTGTGCTGCCACCAATTGAGGCCCTTATTTGGCCAATTAATGGCCACTTAAGGGCCTCATCTGACCGTAGATAGTATTAAACCAGCTGCAGGTGGGTCTGTTGCCATGCGGCATGCACGACAGATAAAACCATGCAACCATCTTGTCACTTCCTTAGTGAGTGGAGCTCAATGGAAGCAGGGGGTTGGGGGTGGGTGAATCTCTCAATCAAAGACACTCCACAGCCTTGAGGGTATTATGCAGGCCCTGTTCCATTTAAATGCTGTGCTGGTGCCTGAGTGCAAACTCATTTAAAAGGGCCGTGCACAACAAGAACATGGGTGGCTTTCCTGGTGGATCAGGAAACTGGGTGGGAAATCTGCCTGTAACATTCCATTGATACCTGGGATTTGGGTGGACCTCCCTGTTTTTTAATTGATGAGCAAATGAAATTTGTAAGTCACATTGATCGCGACCACTGGCTGCAAAGGGTTGATTAGCTAAGAAAGGCAATGGCAAGGGATGGCTGGACATTTGAAACCAGGTTTAAACTAAACGTGGATGGAGATGATTGGATGTCTGGAGTCAGATGAACAACACTTTGGCACATAAAAGTAGAGGAATTGTGCCCAGCCATTGCAGAAGGAAACCCAGAGATGAGGTCCTCTGTATTTGCATGAAAAGACTCTCGAGCAACTTTGTTGCTCAGGTGTCCACAGAAGTCTGTGGGTGTTGTCACTGTAATGAATGGTAAGCACTGTTCCTTCACCGCTAACTGCAAAATGCAATCAGTTGGTGTCTCAGCATTCTGTTCATCAGCCGGCAGAGTAACAACATCACCATTCAATGATGTTTCACTATCCAGTACAGTTTACATTTCACACTTGGGATTTGTTTGGTACAGCGAAAGCTTATTGGGTTTTGAATGTGGTTAATTGAAAGATTCAACGAGAGCTATTCCATACCAGTACAACATGCAATGTGTGAAAATAACCAAATTAGAACAATAATCACAACATCCTTTCTGGCAGAGAATAAACACAATGTCGATTTTATAATTGCACTGAGTAATCTTAAGATAGGGAATTCTTGTTGAGCAACAGGTAGCACCCCTGTCTGTGAGCCAGAAATTCTAGGTTCAAGACCCACTCCAGGACTTGATGGGCAAGGAAACTGCATTTATAATATGGCTAAACAGGTTGAATATCAAACTGCAAATCCTTCCAACACATGCCAATTGCAAGGTAAGAGCGGAAGATATTCCTGGTCAGCCATGTGATCACATTCATCTATGTGAAAGAACTTTGGAGCCTCTACCATCACTATCCACAACTCCAGACTATGATATTCGTGTAAAAATGCATCTTACCCACAGTAACCCACACTGTCTGAGTGAATTGTAACCCACCACCACTGCTCTTCAGACCATATGGGGGAATTTTAGCATGGACCAGCATCCTACCTGCTGCACTTCTAGGTGCAGTATTGAGTCTAACTAGTTAGTCCCTTCGCTGCTTCTGTGCCAGCCTATTCCCTACATCAAGGGAACCTTCACCTCAGCTTGACCTGAACTGCCCATGGGCCGAACTGCCCAACCCGATATCCAGCCAGATCTGACATCCAGCATGGCCTCAGCCCCCAAGGTTGTCGGTTTTGAGACACTATATGTATGTGTACAGCAAACTTCTGACTTATCCCATTCAGGTTTCCTCTCCACAAATTGATAGGATTTTGCTGAAATTCAGTATTGCAGCTGAACTGGGAATATTACTTTGCTCTGAAGTTGACCTAACTTCAGGCTAACATAATGGTTTATTGACAATCTTAACATTAATTAACATTAATTCAATGTTCTTAGTTTCAAGTCTCCACACCGATCCCCCACCACACCCCATCCCCATCAACCCCACAAACTCAGACATATACTGTTGTGTACCCTGTGGTAAACTATTGTACTGCTTTTCCTGCATGTTTTTGAACGTTTAAAATCTGTGCACCCTGCAGGTTGGATCCTTCAAGTCTACTGATTAGTATTTAGAGTGAAGCTCCCAAGTGCTGTTGCATGTATAGATGGTCTGTCATTTGGCAAAGTTTGACTTAGTTATCTGAATTATTCCTTTGTTAGTGCTTGTAATTATCAATTGTATCCTTAGGAATACCCATTCTAACTCAGAGGCAGTCTTGCAAGCCTTTTAGCCTCTTTGGTGAGTGTTACAAAAGGAAATTAGGCACAAACTTGTCACAACCTGCATACTTCAACCCCTTATATTCCAGAGTAGCTTTGCCATTCATATCAGTCTTAAAAAATTCATTCATGGACTGTGGACATCACTAGATAGGCCAGCATTTATTGCCCATCCCTAATTTCCCTTCAGAAGGTGGTGGTGAGCTGCCTTCTTGAACAACTGCAGTCCATTTGGTGTAGGTACACCCACAGTGCTGTTAGGAAGGGAGATCCAGAGTTTTGACCCAGCGACAGTGAAGGAACAGCAATATATATCAAGTCAGGATGATGAGTGGCTTGGAGGAGAACTTCCAGGTGGTTGTGTTTCCAAACATCTGCTGCCCTTGTCCTTCTAGATGGGAGCAGTCATAGACTTGGAAGGTGCGGCCTAAAGAGCCTTAGTGAGTTCCTGCAATGCATCTTGTAGATGGTACACACTGCTGCTACTGCGCATCAGTGGTAGAGGGAATGAATGTTTGTGGGTGGGGTACCAATCAAGCATACTAGATGGTGTCAAGCATCTTCAGTGTTGTTGGAGCTGCACTCATTCAGGCATCTGGAGAGTATCCCATCACACTCCTGCCTTGTGCCTTGTAGATAGTGGACAGGCTTTGGGGAGTCAGGAGGTGAGTTTCTCGCCACACCTTTCCTTGCTTCTGACCTGCCATTGAAACCACAGGTTTATATGGTTAGTCCAGTTCAGTTTCTGGTCAATGGTAACCTCCAAGGTGTTGATAGTGGGTAATTCAGTAATGGTAAAACCATTGAAAGTCAAGGGGCGATGGTTAGATTCTCACTTGTTGGAGATGGTCATTGCCTGACACTTCCGTTGCATGAATGTTATCTCCCAGTTGTCATTCCAAGCCTAGATATTGTCCAGGTCTTGCTGCATTTGGGCATGGACTCCTTCAGTATCTGAGGAGTCACAAATGGGTCTGAACATTGTGCAAAGGGAGGCAGTGGCGTAGTCGTACCATCACTGGACTGATAATCCAGAGACTCAGGGTTATGCTGGAGATCTGGGTTTGAATCCCACCATGGTGGCAGATGGTGAAATTTGAATTCAATAATAACCTGAAATAAAAGGTATAATGAGACCACTGTCGATTTTTGTAAGAAAACCCATCTGATTCACTAATGTCCTTTAGGGAAGGAAATCTGTCATCTTTACCTGGTCTGGCCTACATGTGACTCCAGACCCAGAGCAACGTGGTTAACTCTTAAATACCCTCTGAACAAAGGCAATTAGGGATGGGCAATAAATGCTGGCCTAACTAGTGATGTCAACATCCCATGGACAAATAAAAAAAAATCAGTTAACATCCTCATGACTTTATGATGGAAGGAAGGTCATTAATGAAGCGGCTGAAGATGATTGGGCCTAAAATACTACCCGAGTGAACTCCTGCAGTGATGTCCTGGAACTGAGATGATTGACCTCCAACAGCCACAACCATCTTCAAGTGTGGTAGTTATGACTCCAATCAGTGGAGAGTTTCCCCCCAATTCCCCTCGACTCCGGTTTTGCTAGGGCTCCTTGATGCCACACTTGATCAAGTGCTGCCTTGATATTAAGGGCAGTCACTCTCACCTCAGGAGCTAAATGGCCCTGGTTGAAATTAAACGAAGTGTCAGTGAGGAGGTTATAGCCATGCAAAGTGCCGCTTGATAGCACTGTTGATGACCCCTTCCATCACTTTTCTGATGATCGCGAGTAGACTGATGGTAATTGGACAGAGTGGATTTGTCCTGCTTTTTGTGTACAGGACATACCTAGGAAATTTTCTTCATTGCCAGGTAGATGTCAGTGCTATAGCTGTACTGGAAGAGCTTGGCTAGGCCGTGGCCAGTTCTGAGCACAATCTTCAGTACTATTGCCGAAATATTGTCAGGGCCCATAGCCTTTGCAGTATCCAGTGCCTTCAGCCATTTCTTGATATCATGTGGAGTGAATTGAATTGGCTGAAGACTGGCAACTGTGGTGCTGAGGACCTCAGGAGGAGGCCGAAATGGGTCATCCACTCGTCACTTCTGGCTGAAGATTGTTGCAATTGATTCAGCCTTAGCTTTTGCACTCTTGTGCTGTGTTCCCCCATCACTGCGGATGGGGGTATTTGTGGAGTCTCCTCCTCCAGTGAGTTGTTCATAGGTCCACCACCATTCATGACAGGATGTGGCAGGACTGCAGAGCTTAGATCTGATCTGTTGGTTGTGGAGTCAATTAGCTCCCTCTATCACTTGCTACTCAAGGTGTTTGGCTCACAATAATCTTGTGTTGTAGCTTCACCAGGTTGACACCTCATTTTTAGGTAAGCCTGGTGCTGTTCCTGGCATGCTCTCCTATGTTCTTCATTGAACCAGGGTGGATCCCCTGGCTTGATGGTAATGGTAGAGTGGGGGATATGCTGGGCTAAGAGGTTACAGATTGTGGTTGAGTACAATTCTGCTGCTCATGGTTGTCCAGTCTTGAGTTGCCAGATCTGTTCAAAATCTATCCCATTTAGCATGGCGATAGTGCCACAGCACACAAGTTAGTGTATCCTCAATGTGAAGACAGGACTTCATCTCCACAAGGACTATGCCGCGGTCACTCTTACAGCAGGCAGGTGGGCAAGGATGAGGTCAAAAATGTTTTTGCCTCTTGTTTGTTCCCTCACCACCTGCCACAGACCCAGTCTAGCCGCTATGTCCTTTAGAACTCAGCCAGCTCAGTCTGTACAGTGCTCCCGAGCCACTCTTGTTGATGGACATTGAAGGCCACCCTCAGTGCTTCCTCCAAGTCATGATTTCATCAGCTGACGGGGGTTGGAGGTTGGTACATGGTAATGCACAGCAGGTTGCCTTGCCCATGCTTGATCTGATGGTTTAGTGGGGTTCGGAGTTAATGTTACGGATTGTATACCAGTGTGCCGACACCTCTGCTGGTCCTGACAATGGGACAACACATACGCAGGGATGGTGGTTTTGGGAGATAAGCCATGCTCACAGAATTAGGCTGTTGCTTGACTAGTCTGTGAGACAGCTTTCCCAATTTTGGCATTTCAGCACCCAGATGTTAGTAAGCAGGGTCAACAGGGCTGAGCATGCCATTGTCATTTTCAGTACCTAGGTCAATGCTGGGTGACTCATCCTGTTGCATTCCTTTCAGGCTTTGTAGTGCTTTGATGCAACTGAAAGGTTTGCTAGGCATTTCAGACGGCAGTTAAGAGTCAACCCATATTGCTGTGAATCTGGAGTCACATGTACGCAAGACCAGGTAAGGCATATTTCTTTCCCTACAGGATATCAGGATTTTTACATTTTATGGCTACCATTTAGTTCCAAATATTTATTGAGTTGAAATTTCACCATCTACCATGGTGGGATTTGACCCCAGAGCATCACCCTGGTCCCTAGATTACTAGTCCAGTGACTACACGACTACGCCACTGCTTCTCATTTGGTGGTGATGTGAAAGATTCCATAATACAATCCATGGTGATCTGTGTCCTCCACTAATGGTTGTGTGAGATCCCTGAAGGGAGTAGCCCTTTGAATGCATGATGCTATGATGAGAGCTCAATATTGGAGGGAGTTGAAGGATGATTTACCCTGGCGGAGCAGATGAGATCATTCATCCTCTTCCTGCACTGGATGGCATTGTGGGTGCAGTGGCCAGCTGCACTGACGTCCCCTGCAAAGGCCTCCCAGGCCAGAGAGGTGAGGCCAGTGCGCTTTCTGGAGCCGTCCCTCGGGTACATCATGCTCTTTTCCTTCTGCACTCATTGAATCAAGGCTTTGAGGGCATCAGGGCAGGAGCAGGGTGTTGCCTTCTTCCTGTGGCTAGCAGGCTTCTTCCTCTGGTTCCCAGGCATCTCTGTGTGTGCCTTGGAGACAGCTGGACTGGAGAGAGTGTAATGTGTGAGCTCGGTGACATTTAAATATGATGCCCGGACCGTCGACCATGTCAGTTAACAGTAGGGTGGACAAATCAGCTCCTGGCCCACCAGGTAATTCGAAGAGATATTTGCCTGTGCATAATTAAAAAAGCTTCAAAACACAGAATCCCACGAGTCTGACTGGCAAGAAATGCGTTGTGAAACCGACCTACCACCACACACAATCTCAAAAATGGAACATTCTGTCCATTGATCTCATATGAGCCAAAGGGTGTCTGCTGGATTACTAGGGGTGTTGGGAATGACTTTGTGTTTCAGTTCATTTTTAAGATTATTATGCTGGTTGTAACAGGTATGGTTTTGCTTTGTGATCAGCCAGTATAACTGGAAAAATTAAGTACAATTTACATAGAAACTTGAAATTACCTCATATGATCTCTTCAGATGATGTGATTTCAATCAGCATTCAAGCTTCATTCTAAATTAGAAATAGACCAAAAATTTAAGCATAATTTCGGATTTGCTGCCAGGTTCAAATGTTCACAATGAACAGCAATCATGTTAGATTGGGGAAAAGATAGTGAAAGGAAAGGCTCCACTGAAACACCCTTTAATTTTCAACATAAATGTTAACAGGTTGTGAATTGTCGAAATTAAGGAAAAGTTACTTTTGCTTTTTTCAGAGACACTGCATTCTAGTTACGAGTGTGCTCTTCTAAGAAATACGCTAGTAATATTTGTTCTTTGAATAGTATTGTCTTTTTAGATCTTTGTGAGTAGTGATGAACATTTATTTACAGTTGGTAGTAATTTAACCCAGGAAACGTACATTGTTTGTTGCTGAGCAAGCATTAGAAAATAGAATGTAAATATATTGCATGGATCCATTAGACCCTTTGTCTATACATAAAATTACATCAAACCTATGGTAATAATCCACAGTGATCTCGAATTCTTGTGGTGTCACTGCAAGCTGCATATCTGGAGATTAAGATTCACTTTTTGTAGCTGGCACTTAAAAGAAAGTTGTGCCCGGCACCAACCATGACTGCAAAGGAGGTGCCAATTAATAAGAGAACTTATGGGCAGAACTTATTTGGAGAATAAATAAATTGAGTAAATAAGTAATTGGGTAAATGCATGTAAGAATGTTGAACCCTTTCACCTGTCTTATGATCCTTTGTACATTTTAAGATAGAACATTCAGACTTAATTTGATTTCTAACCCACCTCTTCTGCTGGTTATCTTATTGTCTAAGTTACGAGTGCATGGAACTCTGCCTTAGATTTCTCCAAAGTGTTCGAGAGCAATGATTGACCATGATAATTGACAGTCTGATATGGTGTTCTGTTGAGGAAAGAAATACCATTATTTAACCTCGGACCAAAGCTATGTTGACAGAAACTAGGGCAGAATCTTCTGGCTGGCGTGCGGGTGGTGGAGCCCGCACATCAGTGTTTAAAATGTCATGTGCTGATGTCACACGAGCGTCCCAACGTCAACACACGGCATCGCGATATTTCGGTCAGCTGGTGTGCAATGCAGGGGGACGTGCGCCTGCCATTAATTAAAGGCCTTATTAAGGCCATTAACTCTCCAACTGACTAGGATTTTGATGTGCCCGTGTGAACTTCGGCTCGGTGCACGGGCCCAATGGGCAGGCGGGTAAGGGGCGGATGAGGTTTCATATCGGAATTTAAAAATTGTAGTAAAGTTTTTGTGTATTTCATTAACATGTCCCATTTCGTGTGACATGTTCACATGAGGGGGTCATTTTAATGACTTTTTCATTTTTCTGTTTTTCACTGGTTTTCAGCGATCTCCCTGAGACAGCACTTTGCCTCAGGGAGATGTGCACTCTATCGTGCGCATGCGCGAAAGAGCGCACTCTGGCAGTTGGGGAATCCTGCCCTCCCCCACACAGGAAGCACATAGCATTTCCCATAGGGTGACATGCCGGGCGGGCCTTAATTGGCCCGCCCACTTAAAATGGCGGCGGGGGCTGTTTCAGTCAGTCAGTCGGGCCCGCCCGCCCAGTAAGGGCAAAATTCTGCACCTAGTTTCTGAAATCACTGTATATGCATATATATAGGGCAGAATTTTACGAGTCGGCGAGCGGTGCCCGCTCGCTGATGGTAAAATAACATGCAGTGACACTGGGGGAACTCCAGACATCACCGCGCCCGATTTAAATTTTCAGGAAGGCGGGAGCACAGCAAAATCAGCTGCGCACCTGCTGACCTGTCAATGGCTAATTGAAGCCATTGACAGAGGCAATTAAGTAATTAAAGGACCTGCCAGGAGCCCCGGCAGGAACTAGAAAAAGCATGAAACCTCATCCACAGGCGGGATGAAGTTTCATGTAGGCTTTAAAAATTTTAATAAAGGTTTTATAAAAATTATGGACATGTCCCAACTCATGTGACAGTGTCACATGAGGGAACATGTAAGGGAAATTTTATTTTTCTATTTTTATCTTTTTTAAATGTGCAGCTGATCTCCCTGAGGCAGCACTTAGCCTCAGGGAGATGAGTGTGCTCTTACGTGCATACGCGAAAGAATGCACTTTCGATTTTGGTATTCCCTCACCTACACAGGGAGCACATAGCGCTTCTGTGCAGAAGTCATGCTGGGCGGGCCTTAATTGGCCTCCCACGTAAAATGGCAGCGCCCCTCCGATCGGGGGCACCGATCGGAAGTGCGCCTGTATGCGCCCACCCATCAACTTCGCCCCCAGTGGGAGGAGAATTCAGCCCATAATTGTCGTTCTGGTGCGCTTATTGCCTCTCTTAACCTGGGGGTTATCAGGCTCATGTGCTCTCTTCATGCAAAAGAGCTGCTTCACTTGTTATCCAATTCTAAATTTAGTTCACATGCACACAGTCTCCAGTTCTCTGGTGGTGTAGTGGCTGAATCGTTTTACACCTTGATCTCCTTTGTGCTTTTCAAGGGCATTAATAATCTTGTTTCATTCAATACGACAGGGGAGTTTCTTATCTCTAACGCACTAAATCTTGCCAGTGCAATGAGCCAAATGACCTCCTTCTGTACTATAAATTTCTATGATTCTTCTATGAATATACGAACATACATATGAATTAGGAGCAAGAGCAGACCATTCGGCCCTTTAAGCCTGCTCTGCCATTCAGTATGATCATGGCTGATCTAATTGTAACCTCAACCACACATTCCTGCCTACCTCTGATAACCTTTCTCACCCATGTTAATCAAGAGTCTGCCTAGCTTCATCTGAAAAATATTCAAAGACTCTGCTTCTGCCGCCTTTTGAGGAACTTTCCCAAAGACTCACGACCCTCTGAGGGAAAAAAATTCTCATCATCTTTGTCTTAAATGAACGACTCCTTATTGTTAAACAGTGACCGCTAGTTCGAGATTCATCCACAAGAGGAAACATCCTCTCCACATTTACCCTGAATAATTACTGAGTCCTTCTTTTGATTCCATCATTCAACTTTTTTCATCTATTAACATTCTTGATTTCAATATATCCTTTGCTTTCAAATGAACCTCCAACTTTTCTATTGCAAGAGTGCCTTTGAGAATATCAGTTTCCATTTACATGCCAAATATTTGTTTCTCCTCACCAATTTCTAGCTAGCTCTAAAGCCCAATTCATACAGGTAACAGTAATGTTCCCATATGTAAGGAAGATGCTACTACACTTCAAAATCTCATTATCCGAAAGATGACTTTTTTCTCATTTCCAGACTCATTCTCCATTGCAGCCTTTCTAGTCTGTTTGTATTATTAATAAATGCTCAGTTCCCCTCTGAACTTTATTTTCTCATTCCTAGTGAGCACCAAATATCTCACCTTACACAAGGTTACTTCTTATGTTGAAATTAAATTGCTTCACAAAGCCTCACATGGGTTTAAAGGGTTAAGTTATGAGGACAGGTTGCATAGGTTGTATTGTTCAGAATATAGAAGATTGAGGGGTGATCTGGTTGAAGTACTTATAATGTTAAAAGATTCAATAAGGTAGGCATTTTCTCTGACGTGGAAATCAAGAACAAGGAGATACAGCTTAAAATTAGAGCTAGTCTATTTAGAACTGAATTCAGGATATACTTTTTCATGGAAGGGTAGTAGAAATCTGGAATAGGATGCAGATGAGAGGTCTGACCTGAATTGACCCCCCTGCTTAATCATCCATGCCACCAGTGAGTTTTCATGCTGGTCCAGAACATGCATGGGCCAACATGGCATGCAAATGTTGGCACCTATCTGAAGAAGGCCTGGCACAGCCTGCAGAGATCAGATGGAGGTCTCCAGCAGCTGTGAACCCTGGAATACCACATGCAGTAGTTGGTGCGTGGAGCTTCAACCATGTGGATCCCCGAGCTGCAGCAACTTCCAGGAGGTGGATCTTCAAACAGCATCTTCATCCAGGAGGTGAATCTTCAAGCTGCAGGTGGACGGCTGCAGGAGGTACTGCTGGGTGGTGGTGCTCTGTGCTGGGGATTGAGAGTGGGTGGGATTAGACGGGGAGGAGAGGAATGAAGAGGTGGTGGGCCTGGAGACCTAGAGG
The DNA here is from genome assembly GCF_017639515.1 of Carcharodon carcharias. NCBI lineage: Eukaryota > Metazoa > Chordata > Chondrichthyes > Lamniformes > Lamnidae > Carcharodon > Carcharodon carcharias. Next base: position 98,996,935 of record NC_054470.1, read on the forward strand.
GTGGTAGGGGTGATTGGGGGTGGTCGGGGAAAGAGAGGGATGCTGCGGGGTCATCAAATGGTAAGCTGGTATGGAGTGGGAGGGTGGGAAGGGCCATGCTGGAGTGCAGGCAGGCTGAGAATGTGCAGGTGTGAATGGGCATGGTGGGGGGTGGGGAAGAGGGAAAAGGGGTTCTGAGGGAGGCATCTCTGCAGTCAATAGATGCATCCTGGAGGGAAAACTCAGGGATTTGGTAATAGGAAGAGATGGTGAGGGTTAAAGGGGACAGTGCGGGCCGGTGGGGTGGAAGGGTAAGGGTTTTGTGATGTCAGGTGAAGGGGCGCCAAAGGTTGTTTGAGGGGAGCCAGGAGGAGAAGTGGATTCTGGGGGTCAGCAGAATGAGTGGGACGGGGGTCGGCTTTTCTGGAAGGTAGGGGGCTTCAACATTCACCTGCATAGGATGGAGGCTGATGGGAGAGGGTTGAAAGGTAACCATCGGAAGGTTAAATGTTGCACCTGGGAATGTTACTGGTTATGGGGGGGTGTGGGGGCCAGGGGAGAGGGGGAGAGGTAAAGGTATGTGACTTGATGGTGAATGTCACAACCACCACGGCTGCTCCAAACTATGCAGAGCCTCGTGGTGGAGATCTTGAGATCTTGAGAAGCTGCATGGGAGTTGGGTCATTGGGTGTGGGAAAGACAGCTTAATTTGACAACTGAAGGGGAACCCCAGCATGTAGTACTTACAATGCTAGGATGTTGGGACAGATGTGAGTGTAAAAGGCGAAGGCTCAGCGTGCATCAGAGACGTCTTGCACATGGCTCACACAGGCCCTGGCAAAAACCTTTGCCTCCCTGCACATGCCTGATTCCGGGGGACATGGCCCCAGCCTGGGGTGTTCCTCAGAAGATAGTGAGGGTGTTGGGGGTGTGGTTTAATAGGTTTAACTACTGGATCACAAATAAACCACGTCAGACCTCAAGAAAGTACAAATGAACTATAGTTACAAAAGTTTCATAAGATTAACAATCATAGTGCATCCATGCAATCACATGTGAAATCAAAACCTCTTAAGCTTGCATTCCCTACCACTTCTAGGTTCTCCCTTGACATCCACAGCAGGCGTGGAGGCAACCTGCTGACCAGTTTTCCCTGTCTTGGGTGATCTTGGCAGCCGTCCTCTGGGGACCTGAGGCCTGGAGGGCCCCGGTTTACTCTGGCCGTCCTGCTGTGGGGCAGCTGCCCCCTTTGTGGTCACAGTGGACAAAGATGAAGGGGTCACAGACAAGGGTGGTTTGGAAGAGCTGGATACCCTCAAAGAGTCCTGAGTGAAGATCTCAGGACCTCTGACAGCCGCTCCTCCTCCCATTGGGTGCCTGAGGGCCCCTGCATGACTCCTTGAGGGGAAGGGACACCTGGAGGGAGATTGAGGTGCCCTGGCACCCACTCTCATGTGGCCACTGCAAAAGCTCACCCATGGCTATAGCCATGGAGTGCAAGTCTGTACACATCTCTGGCAGAAACTGGGAGTTCTGCTGGACCAAGTTCTCCATGGTTTCCGCCACCCTCCCCATGGAGACCTCGAGGTGCGCACATGTCAGCATCACTTCAGCAGAGAGCAGGCAGATAGACTCCTCTGCCTCACGTGCCACGCTATTGAGGTCCTCCGACACCTGCCTGATGTTCTCCTGCCTTTTGCAGCTTCCCCAGCATCTCGTGTAGGGCCCATCCCAGAGGCTCATCATCCGACTTGGAAGTCACAGGTGCTTCTTCTCCAGCAGTCCTCTGAGTGCCAGTGAACTTGGCTGACACTGCCTCTCCCTGCTGTGGACACGAGTCTGTGCGATGACCACCAGAATGTGAGACCTGGCCTGAACTACATCCAGGGCCTACCGAGGTGTGTGTCTCTGTGTTGGTGGGGGGTGCAGGTGACTGCTGTGATGCCTCTACAGGTGCACTTTCTTCCTCCTCCCCAATGTCCCTGGTTCACTGTGGGCTGGATGGACTGCCGGGCAGGGTGTTCTCATGTTCCCTTGCCCTCTTCTTGCTGGCACCTGTAAGTGAGAGAAGAGAGAGCGAGTGACTGCTTGAGCTGCATCCAACCTGGAGGAACAAGTGGCCCTTAGGTTTCAATATGGCCTGCATGGATCTTGACTGGATGGAGGCCCCCACTGATTTCGCCATCACAGCTGGTTCGCTCCAGTTCCTCCCGTGCCAACTGGGCTGCCCACTCCTCGAATTTGGTGAGGTTCTTGATGTCAGACCAGCCCCCTCCCATCTTTCCTCTCTCTCTCCCTCCTATTGTGCCTTAACTTTTCCTGCGCAAGGGGAGAAAATGGGGTTGAGAGCAATTGGGTTTCATGTACCTTTTTCATGCTCACAGTCTTATAATTAACCCACTGGATTGTACGCCATGTGATTGATGCACTGCAGGTTATAGAGTCATCGTCAGCACAGAACAGGCCCTTTGGCCCATCATGTCCATGCTGGCCATCAAAAACTATATATTCTAATCCTATTTTCCAGAACTTGGCCCATTATCCGGAAGGGTTCTAGGGCAGCACCCTCCAGTGTGGTAGAGGGATAAAGCTTACAGTGGCATTTCATTAGAGGTACTTGATGGTGCCCTAAAAGCCTCATCCCCTTTCCAGTCCTCACCCCTTCCAGACAGCGCCTGAGCTCTGTGTGAGAGGGTCAGGGAACCACAAAGGCTTCTCCTCCTGCAGACTGGATGGGCTGCAGTGGGGCTATGAAGCATCAACTCAACACTTTGGGTACTTCTCTTATGCATAAGCTGTCAATAAGGTGCCCTTGCCACTAAGGCTCATGTCTCCTCTACCATTCAGTGAGGTGAGTGTGAGCATTTGAAGGTTCACTTACCCTGATGGAGTGATTGAGTTTATTCATGCATTTGCGGCATAACAGGGAAGTCCTCTGGGCACTGACCACCCTGGCGACTTCCTCCAGTGCTGGGTTGGTGTGTTGGCTCGGCTTCCTCCTTCCATACTTTGGGTAAGAGATGGCCCTCCTGGCCGTGACTGCATTGAGAAGGACCTCCAAGGATGAATGACTGAATCTAGGGGTTGGAGGTCCCTGTGATCAGCAGGCCAGCTCTTCCTTCAATGGTGGGTAAGTGTGATGTCCGGGTGCCTTTTAAATATGGCACCCAGATGTTACCTCCTGGTTCCAACAACCCTGCCAAGTTAGTTTAAACCCTCCCCAATAGCACTAGCAAATTGCTCCACAAGGAAGTTTGTCCTGTCTCTACTTAGGTGCAATCCATACAGTCTGTACAGATCCCTTCTCCCCAGAGCTGTCCTAATTCCCATGAAACTGAACCCCTCCCTCCTGCACCACCTTTCCAGCTGTGTATTCATCTCCTTTATCTCATTTATTTCTGTGCTGAAGTGTGGTACTGTGAGTAAATAGGAGATTACTACATTTAACGTCCTGCTTGTTAATTTCCTACCTAACTCCCTAAATTCTGATTGCAAGATCACATCCCTCTTTCTGACTGTGTCATTTGCACCAATGTGGACCATGACTGCTGGCTGTCTACCCTCCCTCCTTAAGGGCACTGTGCAGATGTTCAGTGATACCCTTGACTCTGGCACCAGGGAGGCAATATACAGTCCTGCATTCAAGCCTGTGGTTCTAGAAATGCTATTTAATCCCATAACTATCAAATCACCCATCGCTATTGGTCTTCTCGTCTCCCCTGAACCCCCTGTACAGCTCCTTTCATGGACTTGGCTCTAGCTGTGCTTCCCTGTTGAACTATTACTCTCATTAGCATTCAGAACTGAATACTGGTTAGAGAGTGAGAAACACTCAGGGGACTCCTGCACTATCTGCCAGTTTCTTCAAGACTGTATGGTGGTCACTAATTCTGTCTCCCCTGCATACTCTTAAACTGTGGGGTGGCCACACCTATAACTGTGTTATGCACAAATCTCTCATCCTCACAGGTCTACAATATTGATGCCAGCTGCTTCTGAAGTTCCAAAACCTGGAGCTCAACTTGTTGCAACTGACACCACTTCCTGCACAAATGGTTATCCAGAACACAGGAAGCATCCTGGAGTTTCCACATGGCACAGGATTTGCACTCTAGAGGTCACAGCAACCCTGCCATTCCTCTATCTATTAGTTAATAACCTTGATACTTCTAATATACCTTACTACAGCTAATAAACATTGTTATTGCAAATATACCTGTACTAATACTGATAAGCCTTACTTATATTAATAAACCCTATTCATATTTAACACATTTCACTTGTTGTAATAAACCTCAGTGAAAAAAAGATAAGACTCAGCATCTGCTCACTTGTTACTTGTTATTAATATCTGCCAATTGTTTGGACCCTGTCCCTAATCAGCAATACTCATCAGCCAATCAAATCCTGACTTTATTGTGATGTCACGTGTTGATTTTTTTCAAACTCCAGTTTGCTCCTGCCTTCACATCCAACTCTGTCTCAAGATGCGATCACTAATAAATTTGACTGCTTCTATTAGACCTTACTACTATTAATACATTTCCCATTGGTGAGCTGGGGGGGTGGGGGCCTACTCGCTGGTGTATAAAATGATGCGCGATGACGTCAAGCGGAATTCCTGACGTTACCGTGCCCCATTTAAATTTTCAGGTAGGCGGGGAAACAGCAAAATCATCTGTACACCCGCCGACCTGTCAATGGCCATTTGAGGCCATTGACAGAGTCATTGAAGCAATCAGTGGACCTGCCCGTCCATCCTTAAGGTTGGCAGACAGGCCGGAAGCCCTGGCGGGCATTAGAAAAAGAATGAAACCTCATCCATGGGCGGATTGAGGTTTCATTTAGGTTTTAAAGAATTTAATTAAAGTTTTAAAAAATATTATGAATATGCCCAACTCATGTGACAGTGTCAGATGAGGGGACATGTCAGGGATTTTTTTTTCTAGTTTTAGTATTTTTTATTGTAGAGCTGATCTCCCTGAGGCAGCATTTAGCCACAGGGAGATGAGTGCGCTCTTTCGTGAGCATGCGCGCAAGAGTGCACTCTCGGGTTTAGGGAATCCCCCCCGCCCGCGCAGGGAACACATAGCGCTTCCGTGCAGATGTCATGCTGGGTGGGCCTTAATTGGCCCGCCCACGTAAAATGGTGGCGCGCCCCCAACTGGGGGCGCCGATCGGAGGCGTGCCTCTTGTGCGCCCGCATTCAATTTCCCCCCCCGACAGGGGGAAAGTCCTGCTCGTTATTAAATTTGCTTATTTCCATAGCAATCCAATTGAAATTCTTAATTTCCCAGCTCGTAGAGAAAAAAGAAAAGAAAATTACTCACCAATCAATCACTGACCCAGTTTCCTAGATATCACACATTGATTTTCTTTGGAGACCTTTGCTGCTCTCACAGTGTCTCCCTTGTCCTCTTGCCACTGCTTTCATCACCACTGTGCTCTCGCCTCTCCTGCTCACCTCACTGTCTCTCCCTCAGGGTCTCACCACTGTTCTACTACCGCTGTCCTCTTACCTCCCCCACTCGTCTCACAGTGGCTCACTTTCTCTCTCGCCATTCCTTTTATCACCTTTGTGCTCTCGACTCCCACTAGTCTCTTAGTGGAATGGTTCAGAAGAAGTCCTCCTGTATAAGTTACTCTCTGTGACCTATTTCAGCTTTGAAGGTTGGTGGTTAATGCTGTTATACTCGTCTTGCTTCTCCTCCTCCACATCTGCTGTTTGGATGGTGGGAAGGGCTGGCTTCTCAATATAGCAAAGGTATGCAGCATACAGCCTACAAACACAAATATGGGAAAAGCTTCACGTGCTCCTTTCAAATGAGCCGAGCAGCTAAAGCATTACTTGAGCATAATGATGGTCTGCTTAATGACATTTTTTCACAGAGCATGGTTTTCGTTGTTGGTGAATTCTGCCCTTGCGCTCAGGTTCATGAAGGAGCCATAGTCAGGTCCTGAGGGAATGTCGCTTTTTCCCAAGTATCCAGCCCATGGCTGACAGCCTGCTTGGAATAAAGGTAGCACAGAAGATGGCTGCAGGCTGAATGAATCATGACTGCTCTCAGGAAAGTAGCCACAACACTACATGACAGGCTGTGGTCGCAAACAAGTTATATATTCAGAGAGTGGTATCGCTTTCAACAGAGAAAAACATCAGGCTGGTGATGAGGAGTCTGAAATGCAATGTGAGTTCATTCTATGGGAACTTGGAGTCTGTAAAGGTAATGCAGATAAATTCTAATGCAGTCTCTTCCTGTTTCATTCTGTTCACTGGGAATTCCTCCTGATACAGGGAGGGGACATAGGGAAACAGATAGCTGTGTGGTCACAGTTATGAGGCTAGTGCTGAGAAGTTCAAAGGCCATTACATATGGTCAAGGTCACTGAATTCACCTTAGGAATGTAGGAACATAAGAGCAGTAATAGGCCATTTAGCCCCTTTAGCCCGTTCTGCTATTTAATAATAAGACTGATCTATGACCTAACTCCATACACTTGCCTTTGCCCTAAATCCTTTAATACCTTTGGGTAACAAAAATCCATCAGTTGTCATGGTACCAGCTGATATTACAAATCCCAGGGTAGAACCTGGCTTGATAGATCCTAACTTTTATTTTTTGTTTAGATACGTGAGAGTGGCAACTGAACAGAGTCACAGGAGTCAGCTGATTAATTTTTAACAAAAGAATAAAACAATTATTAAACAGAAAAAGATGAAATACATTACAATACTCCTTCAGCCACAACTTATACCTTTACAGATATATATAGATTTGTAAGGATAACACAAGTGACAAAAGCTATTTTATACTCTCATGTCCACAGTAAGTACACAGTCAATATAAACCAATAGGTGACCTGCAGTCAGACACACCGTACTTTGAAACCAAGTGACAGATGCTACCCCAAACAGATGCTTTGGATATCTCACCAGCTTCCCACAGATACTTGTCATACTATGAGCCAACCAGTCTCACTTAACTCTTTCTATCACACAAGGGTTCCAATCTCCACTCTCAAAGAACCTGCTTTGGAATCTTCTCCCAAATTATGCCTTTTCTTGGACTCTTTCCACAAGGGTCTGCCTACAGGGTCTCAAACTCTCCTTCCAAGGTTCCTCTCCCCTGGATTGCCTTGTGCATTCAAGCTTTCTTCCATGCATACTCTCTCATGTACTCAGCTGGGCCAACAGAATATCACTGCTTCATACGCCTGTAACAAAGGGTCCAGCCATTTCCTTGGATCTTCTGGCTTCTTGCAAGCCTATTTTGCTTTAAGTTTGCATCCTGCAGCTTTTCCCTTTTAAGCTTGGAGCCATTCTCTGCTCCTCACTCTTAACTTCACTTATCAGGATGTTTTCCAGATTCCTGTCCTTGTCCTTTGATTTAATTGTCCTCTTGGGACCTTTCCTGCTCCACTCCCTAGTTTTGGGGACCTTCTTCTTTCGTCTTTGGAATCTGCTTCCTGCAGTTCCCTCTCCTGTGTCCAGCTTCTCCTGACAGCTGTTTCCAACTTTAGTTTGGGACTTACTATCAGTCCCTCTCCTAAGCTGCTTCTGCTGGCAATTCCTTTCAACTTCAAAGCACACTGACCAAGTGAACTCAAAATTACTACTGCTTTTGGTTTCTCTGTCTGTGTGTATGTGTTCGGCCTCCCTTTCTGGACCCCTGTTGCTTGTCAACTGCACAGATTTTTTCTACCTTGTTTGTTTTAACTCCCCTTCAAGAGTCATAAAATCTCACTAAAGTGCAGGCATCTTTTAAAGCTCAGGTTTCATCCTTTTAACCCACAAACACAGAAATACAAATTAAACTTAAACTTAAAGATTCCTAATACATCCAAATACACATATAACTTACTTAAACTGTCTCTATTTCCTAACACAATCTCAGTTACACTTGGAATAGCATTAATTACCATTTGTGGAATAGAACTCCAAAGTTCTACCATTTTTTTCATAAAGAGCTATTTCTAATTTCACTCCTAGAAGATCTGGCTCTAATTTTTTGATTATGCCCCCTAGTCCTAGACTTCCCAACTAGCAGGGATAGTTTCTCCCAAACTACTCTGTCTGCTCCTCTCAATATCTTGAAAACTTTGATGAAATCACCTCTTGACCTTCTAAAGATAACCTTTTAAAATATGGCTTTCTATTTGGACTGAAGCGCAAGCTGTTCAATGTGGTCTCACATTATTTGTCTAAATGCATTCTGGAGTCAGATCATTGGCCTAACTCCTAAATAACACTGTGAAACCCATGTCGAAGCACCATGTCTTCATGTTGCCATCAAAATGAAGATATATCCACACTCTTAATTCTATCCTGTTCACCCTGCTTACGCCTTCCATTCCCCCATCTGGGTCCAGACTCTGAAACTCTCTCTTCAGCTTCAAAAACATTCTTGAAATCTGCCTCATCAAACATGCTTTCAGTCATTTACTCAATTTTCCCTCCTAATTCTACTTAGGGCTGCATGTCATTGTGATACTGTGGTGCCTTTAGGCACTGTAAGTTCCTGTAGTCAGTGGAAAAGAATTGTTCTGCCATCAGAAATGTTTGTCCTGTTTTGGGGTATGATACAGTGAGAATACCAACCCAAAGCTTTGTTTAACTTGATGGAAATTTCAGCTTACTCTCAGAGGGTCATAGGGCTGGAGGAGGTGACAGAGATAGGGATCAACGAGGCCATGAAGAGATTTGAAAACTAGGATGCAGATTTTAAAATGGAGGCCTTGCTGCACCTGGAGTCAATGTAAGGTAGCAAGGACAGGGCTGTTGGGTAAACATGACTTGGTTCAAATTTGAATGCAGGCAGCAGAACATGGATGAGCTGAAGTTTATGAACAGTGAAAGAATGGACCAGACAGAAGAACATTGGGGTAGTCAGGTCTAAGGTACCAATGACATGGATAAGAGTATCAGCAGCAAATAGCTGAGGCAGGGGTGGAGGGCGGTAATACAGTAGTGGAAATATGCAGTTTTGCTGATGGAAAATATATGTGGTCAGATGCTCATCTCAAGGCTAGATACAATGCCAAGGTGGTGAAAGATACTGCTCAACCTGGAATATTTGCCAGGGAGAAAGATATTGGGTGGAATTTTCCATGCCCGCTGGCATTGGGCGTGTTTGCTGGTGTGACCAGACAATATGACGAGAAGGCCAAAAATTGATGTTATGAAACCAGTTTGCAATCGTCCACTCTGCCTGTCAATGGTAGGCCCCACTTCCCAGCATCAGTCATCGGGAATCTTATTGTTATACATCTGCAAATCATTATAAGCCCAGCTTGCCGGAATCATCCTTTCCCCCATACTGGATCATCTGTCCATGTCGGTGGGAAAACACGCTGATGCAGAACACGTCTTGATAAGTGTGACGTGCAGAAGTCGGGACTTACTGTCAGGGTCTTGCTCACATTTGGACTCTAAAGGATACTGGAGCCTGACAGCAAAGGGAACCTTAGGGAGCATCCATGGCATGCTGGGTGGATTTACGTGGACATGACACCACCGCAAAGCAGCTCACAGAAGGTGGAAAGTCACTGCTGAGGATCTGCTCATAACAGATGATCATTGAAGGGGTGGAGAGGAAGGTCCAGCTGTGTTTGGGAGAGAAAGGTGCACTGGGGGTAGGAGTGGAAATTCTAGGATTGGCTGGGAGAGGAAGGTGTGTTGAGTGGGTGGGGGGTCGTGAGGTTGGGAGGGAGGAATGAAGGTGTCGGGGGGGTAAGGTTGGGAGGGAAGAACCAAGGAGTCATGGAGGTGAGGCTGGAAGGGGGGAACAAAGGTGTTGGGGAAGGTGAGGTCGGGGTGGAGGGAGTGCTGGGGAGGAGGAGAAAACGTGGGAGAAGATGGCAACTGGGGAGGTAGGTGAAAGGGGGGGAGGAAGGTGTAAGTGAAGGAACTCTGAGGTGTGAAGAAGTCCAGAGAGGGGAAGGAGTCCAGGGGGACAAAGGAGTCCAGAAAGGAGAAGTAGTAAGTGTGGCAAAAGGAGTAAGAGTGGAGGAAGGAATCAGGAAAGGAGAAAGTCTAAGGTGGGAGGGGAAGTCTGGGGCGATGGGGATAGTCTATTTGGGGAGTAGGAGTTCTGAAGGGGGGTGGGAATCTTGGAGGGTGGATGAGGGGGTGAGGGTGGGGGGGTTGGCAGGAACAGGTTCCAAGAGGGGAAGGAGTCTGGAGGTAGAGGATGTCCAGGTGAATGTGCAAGGGAGGACTCTGTTGAATCCATGACTGCCTTCTGGGGAGAGACCTGAGGATAGGCGTGGTAGGAAGGGTTGGGGAGAGTGACTGAGGACAGAGTGAGGTAGTAAGAGTGGGAGGGTGGGAGTGTGACTGTATTAGTAGAAGAGAAGGCGAGGGTGGTTGGTGGGGATTCAGGGGCAGACACAGATCCTGGGGGTGAGAGGAGGGGGCCGGGGAGGTTAATGTGAATGGGAGTGGGATTTTTGGTAAGGAAGGTTTCATGTACGTTCACCTGGATATCCCCGAAAGAAAAGGGTTGTGGCTGGTAGGTGACAGAGGGGAGGTGGAAGGTGATGCCATGGGGTTCAACAGTGATGGGGGAAAAGAAATGGTTGATTGGGGGCAGGGAAAAGACATGAAGAAAAACGCATCACACGTGCTAAATCGAAAGCGAAATGAGAGTCCTAGTGGGCGAGATCAGTTGCTGCATGGGAGTGTGATCAGTGGGTGGGCGGAGATGCAGGTCAGCTCAGATGGTCAACTGAAAGCAAACCCCAGCAGGAAGCATTGAAAACGCTCAGGACATTGAGATGAGCGTGATGCGGGGACGATCCATATGCGTTGGAGAGTGCTTGCATGAGACTCCGAAAGGCCCTGCCACACATACATTCCTCCCTTCACAATCACTCATGGGCTGCCTACATGCAGCTAAACTTGTAGTGGGTCAGGGGTAATGGGGAGGGATTCAGGGAGAGGACTCGAGAAGCCTGTAAATGGAGCTGAAAGACACCATTACACATTCTCCAGTGAATATATTTCCAGATTGTGAAGTGACAAAATGTGTTCACCAGTGCAACCAACTGTGATCAGAATTTCTTAACTTTTGAATGCCTTAGACTTCAAGGTGCTGCCCTGACATCCACAGCAGGGCAGAGACAGCTTGTGCAATGGTTAGTCACATTGCATCTGATGATTTTGGGGTGTGTCCTCTGGAGAGCCGAGGCCTTGGGGGCCCTAGCTAGCTTTGGCTGTCCTGCTGTGGGCCAGCTGCACCCTCTGCGGGATACCGGGTGCCTCATTCATCTTCCACACAGGCACTAACCACCTGAGGCCATTGCCTGTGTGAGGGCTTGCAGGACTGAGTGGGACCCCAGTAACCCCTGATTCTGTCCCTGGAACTCATCCGGCTGCTGGTGCCCTGGGCACTCTCTGGCTCCGCCAGCACCTCAAGCGAGTGTGAAGAGCTCTCACTAATGTGCACCAGCATTCTAGATGCCAATCTAATGCCCACCGAGGTGCTGGCATCTGCGCTGGTGCCTGCTTCAGAGAACGGGTGCAACACTGGACCCGTGATCCTCCGGTGTCAGGGGTGATTCTTCGGGATCCAGAGAGCGAGTGCGTGCTGGTGAACCTAAAAGGGAGAACAAGGAAATGTCATTAGTTAAAGTCATCACACTGTCACTGTGCATGCCAGGCATCTTGGTGAGACAATGGAGATCTGCATCACGGTGCCTTGTCTTTCAATGATCAATGGGGTCTCCAGGTTCAAGGCTCCCACCAAGTAAGAGACTGCACTAGAATGGTTACACAATCTGAAAGTCTCACTTCTGTGCACTGTGCTCTTACATTCATCTGGCAACCCCACCTCTCCAACCAGTTGCACAGGGATCTTTCCAGCTCTGGGGCTCTAGGGCATCCTGCTTGAACCTGGTGAGCGGCAGCAGGTTGGGCAGGCCTCAGCCTGTATGTGACCTCCCTGCTTGGTTATGGCTCATCTTCTCCTGAAAGGGCAGAGGAGCATTGACTAATGCACTCTCCACCTGCAGCGCTACTGCAGCCTGGCCAATCCCAGCTGAGGAACACCTCACAGGGCACATCCGAGTTGTGGCCCTCGAGCCACAAGGCACTCAGTCCAAGCAGCCAGGGTTCATCCCCTTAGTCAGCTCCAACATCATTGACAGTTGGCATTCAGACTCTAACGCCCCTGAGGTCCATGGGCCGGTGGCAGGGTGGGGGGTGGGGGGGGGGAAGTGGCCACACCTTAACACTTCTGCACATTGACCCATGCCAACACAGTACCCACCCTTCTTGGGCGCAGCAGTTCAATGAACCACTTTCGGCACTGCTCCCATGTGCACTGCACCACGTCATGGCTGCTCACCAATGCTGCCACCTCCTCCCCGTCTTCTTTGTGAGGCGCGGTGGCCTCCTCCTCCCATCTTTGGGGACAAGGGTGTCCCTCCTGGCAGGCGCCTCCTCCAGCAGGACCACGAGGCACTCATTCGAAAAGCGGAGGGGCTGATTCCCCACCCGACCTGCCCTCCTGCCTGGCGTCTCCAGCCGCACTCGACTCCATCAAGACAACGGAGAACAGACGTCCTTCCATGGCAGCCTTTCCGGGGCTGCCTGGGCTGTTTTTAAACCAGCTGCTGGGTCACCATTGGACCCTTTCCATCCAGTGAAGAGCTGTGTTTCACGCTGGGTGGGCCTTAATTGGCCCAACAGCATGAAATCGTGGTCGGGGGCCGAGTGCGGGTGGCGGGCCATTTCCCGGCCACTCCCAGTTCCGCCGACTGTGTCCACCCGCCGACTTCAAAATTTTGCCCATAGTTAGAGGGCATCAGTCAGCCTTTTTTTATCCCAGCTAAACTGGCTTCAAATACACACTATTGGCTGAGGCAGGTCAGTCAGCCATCTTTTAGCCATCTTTGGAAATAGGTTGAGTCCTAGCTTAGCTCAGACTCCCCATCTTATTGAGGGGCAAAGACACTTCTATCTTAGCAATCAAATTGGATTGTGAGTATAATCTTTTTTAATCAATATTCGTTTGACAATCCAAAAATAACATTGCTAACTATGTTGGATTCAAAAATTGCATTATTTTAAAACATTATTGCTGTGTTATGAGCTTTAATTATCATCTATAACCCCTTTGTATAGCTGTAATCTAAATAACAAAGATGTATTAATGAAGCCTCAAGGAGTTGTCACCTCTGTTATTATGTGGCCTTGTTGCCTATTTGTAATAGAGTTGATCTGCAGACAACTTTCAAAGTGGAAACTTAGGTTTATTTTCAATACAGCCAGCAGCAACTACAACTGTGTTTTCAACTCCATCTCTAACTCTACAATGACTGTGGAGGTAGCCCACACTGCTAACACATTGGTTTACACAGATCATGTGATCTTACATCACAGGACTATTCTTAAACGTACAGTACAACATTTAACTGAACCATAATAACTTCATTCCTCCCCCTTTAACTTTGCTGTAATAGTGTATTTATAAGTATATTTATCTCATGATATTATACTATTTACACAGGTCATGAAATTTACAAGTTCAGCCTTTCAGGGTGGTTTCCTTGACTTTTCTCCACCTACTTCTCCATATTTGGAAATATTAGGTCCGGTCTTGTCCTAAGACGGCACCTCATCAACAATTCTGCAAGTGTTGCTCCTATCGTCTTGTGGAGGGTCGTTCCGTAATGAAAAAGAAAGCATACAAGCTTGGTCTCCAATGAATCATCTGTTAACTTCCTCATATCCACCTTAAAAGTTTGAACTGCCTTTTCCGCCAGTCTGTTTGATGACGGATGGTACAGTGCAGCATTCACATAGGTGATACCATCGAGGCTGATAAATTGTTGGAACTCAGCACTAATGAATACAATGCCATTATCAGATACGACCACTTTCTGGAGCTCCGTGGATGGGGAAGCTCTGGCGTAGTTTCTCTATTGTAGCGTCCGATGTTGGTGACTTCACCTCGTAAACATCTGACCACTTGGGATCGGCATCTATAATCAGTAGAAACACGGTTCCAAGGAAGAGTCCGACATAGTCGATGTATAACCACACCCAGGGCCTACCAGGCCACACCCAAGAATGCAGTGGAGCTGCCACCGGCAACTTTTGCAGCTGCTGACGTTGTACACAGATCTTTACACATATTCAATATTGCTATCCATCCCCAGCCACCATAGGTAGCTGCATGCAGTGTCCTTGGACGGGCACTGTGTAGTTCGGCTAAAAGTGGCTCCCTTCCTTTTGGAGGAACTATAACCCATGCACCCCAAAATGGGATGCCATCTTGACTGCTCATCTCGTGTCTTCGGTTGAAGAACGGTTTAATTTAATCGGATATAAAAACAAAAAAATTGCCACCACCAAACACAACTTCCCTTCACCCCCCTTATCGGCATTCCGTAGGGATCGCTCCCTCCGGGACACCCTGGTCCACTCCTCCATCACCCCCTACTCCTCAACCCCTTCCTATGGCACAACCCCATGCCCACGCAAAAGATGCAACACCTGCCCCTTCACTTCCTCTCTCCTCACCGTCCAAGGACCCAAACACTCCTTTCAAGTGAAGCAGCATTTCACTTGCATTTCCCCCAACTTAGTCTACTGCATTCGTTGCTCCCAATGTGGTCTCCTCTACATTGGAGAGATCAAACGTAAACTGGGCGACCGCTTTGCAGAACACCTGCGGTCTGTCCGCAAGAATGACCCAAACCTCCCTGTCGCTTGCCATTTTAACACTCCACCCTGCTCTCTTGCCCACATGTCTGTCCTTGGCTTGCTGCATTGTTCCAGTGAAGCCCAACGCAAACTGGAGGAACAACACCTCATCTTCCGACTAGGGACTTTACAGCCTTCCGGACTGAATATTGAATTCAACAACTTTAGGTCGTGAGCTCCCTCCCCCATCCCCACCCCCTTTCTGTTTCCCCCTTCCTTTTTTTTCCAATAAATTATAAAGATTTTCCTTTTCCCACCTATTTCCATTATAAAAAAAACCCCACTAGAGCTATACCTTGAGTGCCCTACCATCCATTCTTAATTAGCACATTCGTTTAGATAATATCACCAACTTTAACTTTAACACCTATGTGTTCTATTGTACTATTGTCGTTGACATCTTTTGATGATCTGCTTCTATCACTGCTTGTTTGTCCCTACAACCACACCAACCACCCCCCCTCCACCTCTCTGTCTCTCTATCTCTCCGCCCCCCACACACACACCTTAAACCAGCTTATATTTCAGCTCTTTCCTGGACTCGAACTCAAGTTCTGTCGAAGGGTCATGAGGACTCGAAACGTCAACTCTTTTCTTCTCCGCCGATGCTGCCAGACCTGCTGAGTTTTTCCAGGTAATTCTGTTTTTGTTTTGGATTTCCAGCATCCGCAGTTTTTTTGTTTTTATCTCTGTGTTTAATTGACTGCCACTGCTCTTCAAGAAATGCCTACCTCCTTGAAGAAGTTCTGTTCCTCTCTGCGACAAGATTTCCGTATCTCTCTGTTGCCTTGTTCACCTTCATTGCTTTCCATTTCCCTCCTAGTGTTTGACAAGGTGTTTACTAAAACACGCTTTCACAGCCATATCTCCTTTCTCAGTGACTGTCTCCATCTCCGACTTACCCCACGTGGATTTCAACTGAAATTCCACCCCTCATGTTTCGAACCCACCCAGGATTACAGGTATCTCCAGGACATAAATCGTTTCTCGGACTGCTGTTCCCGTCACATTCTGAAATCCACTCTCAGTGCCATGCACCGCCATATGAACACACTCAACCTCTCCCTCCAGCAGCACCGCCGTACCCTTTTTCAAAGCTGCGCGTGCCCCCAGTTTCATTTTATCCTTCGGCTCATCCGACGCCTCAACAAGAAACTTTTTCTCTTTCTCTCAAGTGCTAAGGAACGCAAGCTCCAACAACTCATCGACACCAACACCCATCTAGGACCCTCCACCCCTGCCTGTCCCTCCGTCCCCACCCTTTCTTCCAGTCCCAACCCCAGCCGTGTATTCACTATACCCCCTGACCTTCCCCTCTCCGATGCTGAACGTTCAGTGCTCAGCAAAGGACTTAGTTTCATACCCTTACGCCCTCACCTCAATGAATTTCAGGCTCGGCATGATACTGAACTCTTCTTCCGCCGTCTTCGTCTCCAGGCTCACTTCTTTGGGCAGGAGTCCTCTCCCAGTTCAACGGATCCTTTTACCCATCTCCAATATTCTCCCTCCACCTGGACCCCTCCCTCTGGATTCTTACCTTCTCTCGATCTTTTCATTGAGAACTGTCGGCGCCACGTTAGTCGTCTCAATTTCTCTGCTCCTCTCACCCATTCTAACCTGTCTCTCTCTGAACTTACTGCACTCCATTCTCTCAGGTCCAACCCTGACATTGTCATCAAACCCGCTGACAAGGATGGTGCTGTTGTTGTCTGGCGCACTGACCTCTACCTCGCGGAGGCTGAGCGTCAACTCGCAGACACTTCCTCCTACCTCTCCCTGGACCATGACCCCACCACTGAACATCAAGCCACTGTTTCCAGGACTGTCACTGACCTCATCTCCTCTGGGGATCTCCCTCCTACAGCTTCCAACCTGATAGTCGCCCAACCTCGGACGGCCCGCTTCTATCTCCTACCCAAAATCCACAAACAGAACTGCCCCGGTAGACCGATCGTGTCAGCTTGCTCCTGCCCCACAGAACTCATTTCTCGTTATCTTGACTCCCTTCTCTCTCCCCTTGTCCAGTCCCTTCCCACCTACATCCGTGATTCCTCTGACACCTTATGTCACATCAACAATTTCCAGTTCCCTGGCCCCTACCGCTTCCTCTTCACCATGGACGTCCAATCCCTCTACACCTCCATCCCCCACCAGGATGGTCTGAGGGCCCTTAGCTTCTTCCTCGAACAGAGGCCCGAACAATCCCCATCCACCACTACTCTCCTCCGTCTGGCTGAACTTGTTCTCACGCTGAACAATTTCTCCTTCAACTCCTCTCACTTCCTCCAAATAAAAGGTGTGGCTATGGGTACCCGCATGGGCCCCAGCTATGCCTGTCTCTTTATGGGGTATGTGGAACATTCCTTGTTGCAGTCCTACTCTGGCCCCCTTCCACAACTCTTTCTCCGGTACATCGATGATTACTTCGGTGCCGCTTCATGCTCTCATCAGGACTTGGAAAAATTTATTAATTTTGCTTCCAATCTCCACCCCTCCATCATTTTCACGTGGTCCATCTCTGACACTTCCCTTCCCTTCCTTGACCTCTCTGTCTCAATCTCTGGTGATAGACTGTCCACCAATATCCATTACAAACCCACCGACTCCCACAGCTATCTCGACTACAGCTCCTCACACCCCGCTTCCTGTGAGGACTCCATCCCATTCTCTCAGTTCCTTCGCCTCCGTCGCATCTGTTCCGATGATGCTACATTCAAAAACAGTTCCTCTGACATGTCCTCCTTCTTCCTTAACCGAGGTTTTCCACCCACGGTCATTGACAGGGCTCTCAACCGTGTCCGGCCCATCTCCCGCGCATCCGCCCTCACGCCTTCTCCTCCCTCCCAGAAACATGATAGGGTCACCCTTGTCCTCACTTATCACCCCACCAGCCTCCGCATTCAAAAGATCATCCTCCGCCATTTCCGCCAACTCCAGCGTGATGCCACCACCAAACACATCTTCCCTTCACCCCCCTTATCGGCATTCCGTAGGGATCGATCCTTCCGGGACACCCTGGTCCACTCCTCCATCACCCCCTACTCCTCAACCCCCTCCTATGGCACAACCCCATGCCCACGCAAAAGATGCAACACCTGCCCCTTCACTTCCTCTCTCCTCACCGTCCAAGGACCCAAACACTCCTTTCAAGTGAAGCAGCATTTCACTTGCATTTCCCCCAACTTAGTCTACTGCATTCGTTGCTCCCAATGTGGTCTCCTCTACATTGGAGAGACCAAACGTAAACTGGGCGACCGCTTTGCAGAACACCTGCGGTCTGTCCGCAAGAATGACCCAAACCTCCCTGTCGCTTGCCATTTTAACACTCCACCCTGCTCTCTTGCCCACATGTCTGTCCTTGGCTTGCTGCATTGTTCCAGTGAAGTCCAACGCAAACTGGAGGAACAACACCTCATCTTCCGACTAGGGACTTTACAACCTTCCGGACTGAATATTGAATTCAACAACTTTAGGTCGTGAGCTCCCTCCCCCATCCCCACCCCCTTTCTGTTTCCCCCTTCCTTTTTTTTTCCAATAAATTATAAAGATTTTCCTTTTCCCACCTATTTCCATTATAAAAAAAACCCCACTAGAGCTATACCTTGAGTGCCCTACCATCCATTCTTAATTAGCACATTCGTTTAGATAATATCACCAACTTTAACTTTAACACCTATGTGTTCTATTGTACTATTGTCGTTGACATCTTTTGATGATCTGCTTCTATCACTGCTTGTTTGTCCCTACAACCACACCCCCCCCTCCACCTCTCTGTCTCTCTATCTCTCTGCCCCCCACACACACACCTTAAACCAGCTTATATTTCAGCTCTTTCCTGGACTCGAACTCAAGTTCTGTCGAAGGGTCATGAGGACTCGAAATGTCAACTCTTTTCTTCTCTGCCGATGCTGCCAGACCTGCTGAGTTTTTCCGGGTAATTCTGTTAATTTAATCGGAAACTGGCTCCTGGAACCAACCATGTACCACTTGTTCTCGTACTTGAGATAGGACTGGGTCCCAACTCATCCAGTGTCAGAACTACCTGGCACATACTGGCGAGGAATCAAGAAAATTTAACAGTAAATTTAGTTCCTTTGTAACTGAGATGTGTGCATTATTCTCTTGTAAGGGCAGGAGACTCAGGGCATTGGCATTTGTGATGTGAATGCCAGGCCTATGTACAAAGGAGTATTCATAAGCCGCCAAAATTAGGGCCCTTCATTGTATTCTTGCTGAGGCTATGGGTGGTATAGCCTTGTCCTCGCTAAACAAATCCAATAGTGGTTTGTGGCCTGATATAATCGTGAAATGACGGCCATGTCCGTATTGCTGAAATTTTTTTTACACTTAAGTTGATCAATAGACCTTCCTTTTCAATCTGAGAATATCCTTTCTCAGCTGCGTTAAGCGTCCTGGATACATAACCCATTGGCCGCTCTGTGCCGTCGTCCGTGCTATGAGATAGTACCGTTCCCACTGGCATCACGGGAGACACATCGCATGTTAGCACCAAGTCTTTCACCTGGTCATAACACACTCACAGATTGGATGAGTGTAACAGCTGTTTCACTCTCATGAAAGCTTCTTTTTGGGGTGTCTCCCAAGACCAACGTTGATTCTTTCTTAGTAGTAAATGTATTGGGGCCAGAACTGTAGATAAATTAGGTAAAAATCATCTATAATAATTTATCATTCCTAAAAATGATTTAAGTTCAGAGGCATTCTTGGATGCTGGTGTCTCTCTTATTGCTTTAACCTTCTCTTCAACCGGGTGTAAACCCTGAGAGTCTACCCAGTGGCCCAAATAGATTACTTCCTTTGCTTGAAAAGTGCATTTTGCCTTTTTCAGTCACACTGCTGGTTGTAAAAAGTATTTTTGGACTTCCTCTAGGTTAGCCAAATGTTCCTTTTCAGTGAATCTGGTTATCAGCACATCGTCTAAGTAGATGACAACCTGGGATAGTCCCTGCAGTAAACATTCCATCGTTCTCTGAAATATGGCACAATTTGATCATTTGTTTATTGCCTCCTTTGGGTGTTTATAGGTGCTACCAGCCACCATTTTGTTGTATTTTCGGAAACTTCTTCCTTTTTGTCTTCTTTCTACCAAGAGTTTAGTCTCGGCCTTCATTTTGAATTCACTTTTGGCCAGACTTCCCCCAGGTGAAATCTCAACTTGTCTTAGTTCCATAGCTGACGCTCCCAAAACTTCATTATCTGCTCACCTCTTGGAAAGCTCTCCGATTTTTGTTTCAAAGCCTCTTTGACTTCATTTAGCTGATTCTTCAGCTCTTCCGCCTCTTTTTTTGCATTTGTTGACTGCCTCCTGGAACATTGCTGTGTCTTCTCTGCCAACTGGTTCTTCAGTTTGTTCAGGGAGGTGCTGAAATCTTTCTGTCTCACTTCGTACTGTTCCAAAGGCACAACTTTGACTTGAAGGAATCTTGTCATGTGTGAAGGTTTTTCAACAGGTTTTCCTTATCCTTGTGAGGGTTGCTCACCTCGTCTTGGACTTTGTCATTCGGCGGGGTTTTCTTGAGTTTCTTCTGCTGTTATTCTACGTTTTTGTTTGAGATAGAAAGCATTTATTCAGTATATTGAGTCCTTCCACATTCCTTTTTCATCCTGTTGTGTCCCTTTAGCTCTCCATACTCTTTCTGCCACACTTTGCCTTGTTCCTTTTTCAGGGCATGAACTCTTCCAGTTTCTTTTTGAAATCTCACTGTCCAATCAAGGTTGATTTCCCTTAACCAGCTTTTCCCTAGAAGGCTTAGTCCTCAGCCTGTCAATATTGGTAGCTGTGCTGATTGATGTCTGCTGATACCTTTTACTTGGATTTCTTCACCTGTGTATGTTTTCAATATGGCAGATGTTTGTTCTAAATTTAATTGATGTTCACCATTATTTAAATATCTGATGTGTTCTCCAATTGCAGTGGTGAGCTCCTGTGTCTACTTTCATTTTACCATCCACTTGTACTGTAACAAATGTTGGCTCTGTCTTCCCAACTTCCATGTTAAACAATGAATAGATGTCAGAATTTCTTGTGTCAGGCTCTTCTACACTGTAGATTTCATTGGACGTCGATTGTTAATTGTAAGTCTGCTTAAATCTCTCTTTCCGCTGTCTTATTATGTGTCCACTTCCACGACATTCTACTTTTTTAAACTACCAATCGCTAAAAGACTTATTGTTTCTGCATCGATTAAAGTTGTTCTTTGGTTTAGCTGCTAAGTTATTTCTTCTTATTTTTTGGTTGGTGGGGGCTATTTCCCGCTTCGCAATGGAGTCTGGCTTTTTTGTGCAACTATTGGCTGACTGTTCCCAATTTGCAGTGTGGCACCATTTTGTGACCCTTATATTGCTTGTGAATCTCTTATAGTGCTTTCTATGACCAACACTATTTCTAACACTTCCTTAAAATCTAGCTTCACTTGAACCAGTAATTTTCTTTGAATAGCATCTTCTTTCATACCATACACTTAATGATCTCTGAAATATTGTTCAGAGTCTCACCGAATTCACAGTGTTCCATTAATTGCTTCAAATTCGCCACATAGCTAGCAATTGCCACACCCGGGGCTCTATTTCGCAAATTGAACTGGAACTTCTGCATCATTACTGAGGGATTGGGTTGAAAATAACCCTTCACGGGGTCCACCAGTTCTTAAAAATTCTTCGAATCTGGAGCACTGGGTGCCGTCAACCTTCAAATCAAACTGTATGATTATTCCCACAAGTACTCAAGAGGATTGCTCGCCTCTTTTCCCCCATAATTTTGTTTGCTTGAAAGAAAAATGTGAGGCGTACTGTACACTGAGGCCAATCATCTGTGACTGGCTCAAAGGGATCGATCCTACCAAATTGAGGCATTTTGGGTGAGTATATCTTCTGTTATTTTAACAAACGTTGATACTTACAATTGCTGGGTGAGATACAGTATTGCTTCTGATTTTTCTTGATTTATCCTAATCGGCAGTTTGTTGTAGCATGGCCGTGTTGCCTACTTGTAATAGAGTTGATCTGCAGACAACTTTCTAAGTGGAAACATTGAGTTGATTTACAATACAGCCAGCAGCAACTACAAGTGCTTTCAACTTCATCTCTATCTCTACACTGACTGTGGAGGTAGCCCGCTCAGCTTACATGTTGGGCAGAAATTTGCCCTCAGATGGCGTACGGGCCCCACCGGCTTAGCGGCGGGCAGACAGCCAATCCCCGCCACTGAAATGGGGCCCGCCGCCAATTTAAGTGGGCGGGCCAATTTAAGGCCCGCCCAGCGGCATCCCCGATGGGAAGCGCTATGCACTTCCTGTTCCGGAGTGGGGAGGGATTCCCCAGCTGTCAAAGTGCACTCTTTCACGCATGCGCACGAAAGAGCACACTGCTCCCTGAGGCAAAGCGTTGTCTCAGGGAGATTACTGACAGTGTCAAAAACATTAAAAATAGAAATATTAAAAAACTATTAACATGTCCCCCTCATGTGACAATGTCACACAACATGGGACATGTTAATAAAGAACACGTAAACTTTATTAATTTTGTACAAAACGGACATGAAACATCATCCCGCCAGTGGATGAAGTTTCATGAATAATCTGGAGCCCACTGGGGCTCCTGGCCTGCCCGCCAGCCTTAAGCTTGGCCAGGCAGGTCCTTAAGTACTTTTATTATTCTGTCAATGCCTCAGTTGGCCATTGACAGGTTGGCGGGCGAACAGCTGATTTCACTGTCCGCCCGCCTTCCTAAAAATTTAAATGGACCGGGATGACGTTGGGGGTTCCTCCCGACGTCATCCCGCTTCCCTTTCCCCTCGGCGAGTGGGCCCCGACCCAAATCGCGGAGGGGAAAATTCTGGCCATTGGTTTACACAGATCATGTGACCTTACATCACAGGACCATTCTTAAAGGTACAGTCCAACATTTAACTACAGTCTCAAACCTATATTATCTCAAGAACCCACATAATCACACTAATCCAGGAATCTGAGTTAGGCTCGGAAGAGCTGATAGTGGAGAATTCCACAATAAAGCATTCTGCTATAACATATCTCCATGTATGTGCTGTTCTAAGAAACTTTGTTAAATTTGAGACTCCTGGAGAGAGGACCCAGTCTATGGCAATGTTCCTTTAATACTTGGAAATTTCTTTTAGTTGAGATTCTAAGCCAATAAAAAGTTTGAGGGAACAGGTTTGCCTTCCCGGGGAGTAAAGATAGTAGACCCATTAACAGTGGCTGATTTACTCCTCGATGCGCAAGGAAACCTTGTTCTATGGTAAATGCTGTGACTCCAAACAAACATTAATTGCTGACTGACAGGACTGCACCCAACTCTCCCCACCCAGAAAGCCTTAATCAATGCTGTAGAATCTGAAATAAGAACTGTCAGTCCTGGAAATGAATATCAGGCCAGGCAGCAATTGAAAGCCAGCTGTCCCCTCCTGACAATAACTGTGCTAATAACAAGTCTCACGTTAACTTGTCTTTCAGAAGTTACCTGAGTCGCTCTGTGTTTCCAGCATTTGTACTCACCCTTGTCCACACGGCAGCAGTCCACACAGTCTTTACCTCATGATATTTGTAAAGAGTATGGTTATAATAGGTACATTTTTTCCACAAATCTCGTGGGGGTTGGTCTGGGTGTTTACAATGGTTACCCAGAAGTTAAAAAAGGTTTTAGTTCATCTTACTTTTTCTGGATAACTATTGGTGTATCCCTAGCAGAGCCATCGAGGCTTGCAATTTAAATCACATTTTCAGATGATTCCTAGCGCAGGGCAATTGTTCAGAGGGAGTGTGCACTTCTGGGCAATTGTCGTGCAAACCCTTATCTGGGACCTTCCAAGAGGAATTCCCCAGCGCATTTTCCAGCCTGCGCCGCCACCCCACCCAACCTGCCACCACCATTTGCCCCATTACTCTTGACCCCCTTGTCAATTAAAAATCTGTCCAACTCAGCCTTGAATATACTCAATGACCCAGAGTCCACTGCTCTCTGTGGAAGCAAATCCTCACATCCATTTCAGTAAATCTATCAAAAAGAGCAGCACTCCTAATGCCAACGCTTGGGAAACACCACTGTACACTTCCCTCCGATCTGGAAATCGGCCGTTTCCCACTATTCTCTGTTTTCTGTCTCTGAGTCAATCTTGTATCAATGCTGTGGCTGTCCCTCTGATCCCATGGAATTTAAATTTGCTGACAAGTCTATTATGTAGGATAATGGATACAGTCTGTCATTTGTCTATGATAGGAGTTGGTATGGGGACACACAGCACCTGATATGTTCCAATTTCATCTGATCTGCTAAGAAACAAACATGATGTTCTTCAATGTTCCACTTCATTACTTTTCAGAGTTAGGTGTAAAGTAACAGGGTGTACTGATGTGCTCACAACAGTTCCTTCTGCTCTCAGTACAGAAAGTAACAGAACACAATGGGCACAGCCAGATCCAGGACCAAATCATTTGTCACCAAATCAGCCAGGATTATTATTATGGTTGACGTATCTCTCCAATTCTTACCCTGCAGTTACTCTGCAAATGTGATTTCCATCATCAAAATGTGTGCAAATAGATAGCTGCACCTGAAGTCTATCCTGGGATCAACAATTACCCTTAAACCTAATACATCAATCTGGAATTCATGTAAGGTTCCCACTAGGTTCTCCTGCCCACTTTGAAAACAGCAGATTATTATATCAGATTATTATGTTCAGGCAAATTAATAGATTTATTCACACAATGTGAAACAGAAGCAGGGCATTACGGCAAAATAAAACCTAAATATTTAGTTCTGGGACCATGTGAAATTAGCAGCTCATTTATAACACTTCTGATGTGGAGCTAGTTGTACCTATATTATCCATCAGCTCCTTTGCCTAACATGGACAAAAGAGCTGAACTCCTGAGGTGAGATGAGAGTGACTGCCCTTGACATCAAGGCCACATTTGACCGAGTGTGGTGTCAAGGAGCCCTAGCAAAACTGGAGTCAATGGGAATCAGGGGGAAAATTCTCTGCTGGTTGGAGTCATACCTAGCATAAAGGAAGATGTTTGTGGTTGTTGGGAGTCAGTCATCTCAGCTCCAGGACATCACTGCAGGAGTTCCTCAGGGTAGTGTCCTCAGCTCAACCATCTTCAGCTGTTTCATCAATGACCTTCCTTCCATCATAAGGTCAGAAGTGGTGATGTTCGCTGATGATTGCACAATGTTCAGCTCAATTTGCAACTCCTCAGATACTGAAGCAGTCCATGTACAAATGCAGCAAGACCTGGACAATATCCAGGCTTGGGCTGACAGGTGGCAAGTAACATTCGCACCACACAAGTGTCAAGCAATGACCATCTCCAACAAGAGAGAATCTAACCATTGACCCTTGACGTTCAATGGCAATACCATCACTGAATCCCCCACTATCAACATTTTGGGTGTTATCATTGACCAGACACTGAATTGGACTAGCCATACAAATACTGTGGCTACAAGAGCAGGTCAGAGGTTAGGAATCCTGCAATGAGTAATTCACCTCCTGACTCCCCAAAGCCTGTCCACCATCAACAAGGCACAAGTCAAGAGTGTGATGGAATACTCCCCACTTGCCTGGACGAGTGCAGCTCCCACATCACTCAAGAAACATGACACTATCCAGGACAAAGCAGCCCGCTTGATTAGCACCATATCCACAAACATTCACTCCCTCCACCACTGGCTCACAGTCGCAGCAGTATGCACCATCTACAAGACGCACTGTCGGAATTCACCAGGGCTCCTTAGGCAGCACCTTTCAAACCCACGGCCACTACCACCTGGAAGGGCAGCAGATAGATGGGAACACCATCGCCTGGAAGTTCCCCTCGAAGACACTCACCATCTTGACTTGGAAATATATCGCTGTTCCTTCACTGTCACTGGGTCAAAATCCTGGAACTCCTTCCCTAACAGCACTGTGGGTGTACCTACACCACATGGACTTCAGCACTTCAAGAAGGCAGCTCACCACCACCTTCTCAAGGGCAATTAAGGATGGGCAATAAATGTTGGCCGAGCCAGTGACATCCACATCTCATGAATTAATCATAAGAAACTATGTTTGTGATAGCGGAGCATCACATTTCTCTGACATCACTTTAAGGCAACCAGCTTCTCTTAAAGGGTTAATGGGAAATTCTGGCTGTAGACAAGAGGAAAACTTCCCAGATTGAAAACAATGACCGGAAGAGGTACGGAGAGAACTCTCAGGAAGCAGAAAGCCCTACAGACAATATCTTCACTGCCAGTGGGATGCTGAGGAGGTCAATACCATCAGTTTTGCTCACAGGACACAAATGCAGTGATGAAATGTTTTCAATAATCTCACCAGAGTTATTGAAGTGAGCATTCTGCTCAGTTAATCCCAGCTTTCATTCACTCTCCTACAATCATTGTACCACATTTCACTTCAGCTCCTCCTCCTCCTATGTATACACTCACCATTACAATAACCCTGCTTCCCCACACCTTCCATCGTAGACACAGCATGTTAGCGATTCTCCCAAGGCAGGCTCATCATCTGATCACTTCACAAGAATGTCACTAACAAAATCGCTTTCTTCTTGTAGGAGAAGATCAAACTTTGCTATCATTTATATTTCAGTTTCAAATCACTGTAAGCTGCTCCAATATCACTGTAATTTGGATACTTGCTGTCCAGAGTCATTCTGCTATTTGCCGCATTTGTTTCCTCAGACGGGTCATGAAAACATGCACGACAAGAATTTAACAACCTGGTATTCCGGAATCCAGAAGGAAGTCATCCATGACTATTGTAAAGTAGAGAATTAATGTCAGTGGTTCCAAAGCTGTGTCAGCATGCTGATCCTGAGGACATATGAACATATGAATTAGGAGCAAGAGTAGGTTGCTCGGCAGCTCAAGCCTGCTCCGCCATTCAATAAGGCCATGACTGATCTGACTGTAAACTCAACTCCACATTCCAACCTAAACTTTCAGCCCCTTCCTTATCAAGAATCTATCTAGTGCTGCCTTAAAAATCTTTAAGGACTCTGCTTCCATTGCCTTTTGAGGAAGAGAATTGCAAAGACTCATGACCCTCTGAGAGAAAAAAAGCTCCTCATCTCTGTTTTAAATGGGTGATCCCTTATTTTTAAACAGTGAGACCTAGTCCTAGATTGTCCAACAAGATGAAAGATCCTTTCAAGACTCACCCTGTCAAGACCCCTCAGTGACTTATGGCCA
The DNA here is from genome assembly GCF_017639515.1 of Carcharodon carcharias. Taxonomy (NCBI): domain Eukaryota; kingdom Metazoa; phylum Chordata; class Chondrichthyes; order Lamniformes; family Lamnidae; genus Carcharodon; species Carcharodon carcharias. The sequence continues at coordinate 99,023,864 of NC_054470.1, forward strand.
GAATTTTTAGCTTGGCAGGCAGGCGCACGCCTGTTCGACCAAGCGTGACATGACATGTGATGACGTCGGCTGAGCATGCCTATGTCATCACGCAGTTGAGCAATTGTTCAGTTGGTGGGCGCGCACCGGAGCTGGCAGCACACCTGCCGACAATTAAGAGCCTATTAAGGCCATTAAGTTATCAATTGTCGTTAATTTTTCACTGCCTGTTAAGCTTAACGGTTGGCGGTCAGACAAAAAGGCCTAGCGGCCTTTGCATTTTTTTGGAAACCTCATCCACAGGTGGAATGAGGTTTCCAAAAGCAAATACAAACAAAATAGAGACCTGCCCTTGAGCCCTCCTGAAAGTGATGTAGTGCTATCTGTGAAGCCTGGTGCTGGCAACTGTGATTGTCGACTGAAGCAAGCTAGGCAAACAAACCTTGAAGCCCTGAGCAAAGTGCAGCCAGCCAAGTGCATGCCTTATATACGCTGTTGTGAAACACGTCAGCGTGTTTTCCCACCGACGTGCCAGGGGGTGGGGGGGAGGTGGGGTGGGGGCGTGGGGGCAGTGGTAGGGACGATCATTTCCATTGGGCTGGCCTAATAATAATATGTATAACAATGAGGTTCCCGACGTCCAATGATGGGAATTGCGGCCCACCATCAGCGGGCTGAGCAGACGATCACAAACTGTTTTCAAGCTGTCGTGAAACCGACTGCGCCATGTTGTCCGCTAATGCCATCGAACAGACCCAATGCCTGTGGGCACAGAAAATCCCAGCCATGGTCTCACTAGTGCTCTGTATAACTGAAACATGACCGCTCTACTTTTGTATTTAATTCCCCTCGCAATAAACAGTAACATTCTATTAGTTTCCCTAATTACTTGCTGTACCTGCATACTAAACTTTTGAGATTCATGCACTAGGAAACTTAGGTCCCTCTGCATTTCTGAGCTCTGCAATCTCTCGCCGTTTAGATAATATGCTGCTTTTTTATTCTTCTTGCCAAAATGGACAATTTCACATTTCCCCACATTATATTCCATTTGCCAGATCTTTGCCCACTCACTTAACCTGTCCATGTCACTTTGTAGCCTCCTTACATCTTTTCCTACCTAGCTTTGTATCATCAACAAATTTAGCAACTATACCTTTGATCCCTTCATCCAAGTTATTTATATAAATTGTAAAATGTTAAGGCCCCAGCATTGATCCTTGTGGCACACCACTCGTTACATTCCACCAACCATAAAAATCACCCATTTATGCCTACCCTCTGTTTCCTGTTGGCTAGCCAATCTTCTATCCATGTTACCCCCTACACCATGAGCTTTTATTTTCTGCAATAACCTTTGATGTGGCATCTTATCAAATACCTTCCGGAAATCTAACTACAGTACATCCGCTGGTTCCCCTTTACCCACAGCACATGTCCTTTCTTCAAAGATCTCCAACAAATTGGCGCAACATGATTTCCCTCTCACAAAACCATGGGCAGAATTTTACGGTCGTGGCAGGAGTGGGGCAGTAATATGCAGTGCGCCATTCAAAAGTCCACTGATTTTGGTGGGGCTGTAAAATCCCGCCGGTGTAAAATTGTGCCCGATGTTGACTCTACCTAATTATTTTGAATTTATCTAAGTGCCCTGTGGTAATGTCTTTAATTAAAGCTTCTAACATTTTCCCAATGACAGATGTTAAGCTAACTGGCTGGTCTGTAGTATGCTTCATTCAGTCTCCCTCTCTTTTTGAATAAGGGAGTTACATTTGCTATTTTCCAATCTAATGGAACCTTCCCCGAATCCAGGGAATTTTGGAAAATTAAAACCAACAAATCAATAATCTCACTAGCCACTTCTTTTAGGATCCTAGGGTGAAGTCTATCAGGACCAAGGGCTTGTCAGTCCACAGCTCCAATAGTCTTGCTCTGTACCACGTCCCTAGTGATTATAATTTTCATCAGTTCCTCCCTCCCTTCCATTCCCTGATTTGCAGCTTTTTATTGTATCCTCTACAGTGAAGACCAATGCAAAATATTTTCTCAATTCATCTGCCATCTCCTTAATATCCATTATTAATTCCCTAGATTCACATTCTCCCTGACCAATGCTCACTTTGTGAACTCTTTTCTTTTTTAATATATAGAGAAACTCTTAGTTTCTGTTTTACTATTTGTAGCTAGCTTCCTCTTGTACTCTAATTTTTCCTCCAAATTAATCTTTTAGCCATTCTTTGTTGTATTTTATATTATGTCTGATCTTTTGACCTGCCACCCATCCTTGCACAATTATATGCTATTTCCTTAAGTTTCTTACTATATTTAATTTGTTTAGTTCACCACAAATGGCAGGTCCTGCTCTTGGATTTTTTTTTTCTTCTTGTTGGACAATACCTATTATGTGTATTTTGAAATATCCCTTTAAATGTCTGCCACTGCATCTCTTTTGACCTATCCCTTAACCTAATTTGCCAGTTCACTTTAGATAGATCTGCTTTCATGCCCTCATAATTGCCCTTATTTAAGTTTAAAATGCTAGTCTTGGACCCACAGTTCTCTCCCTCAAACTGAATGTAAAATTCAATCATATTATGATCACTGCTGCCTAGGGGCACCTTCACTGTGAGATAATTAATTAATCCTACCTTGTTGCATACTTCCAGGTCTAGTATAGCCTCCTCTTTGGATGGCTCCAGAACGTGCTATTCTAAGAAACAATTCCAAAAACATTTGGTGAGCTCCTCATCTGGGCTACCTTTGCCCATCTGATTTTTCTAGTCTATGTAGATTAAAATCCCATATGATTTTCACCGTATCTTTCTGACAACTCCGATTATGTTTTCCTTTATACTCTGTCCTACCATGTGGGTACTGTTAAGGGGTCTATACATCACTCCCACAAGTGACTTCTTGCATTTATCATTACTCATCTTTACCCAAAGCACTTCTACACCTTAGTTTCATGAACTTAGGTCGCCCTTCTCTATTGTGCTAATACCATCATTAATTAACAAATCTGCACCCCCCCACACCACCCCCACCTTTTCTTAAATTCCTGCCCTTCCTAAATGTTGTGTAGCCTTCAAAATTCAGGTTTAATCTATGTCTTCCTGCACCCATGACTCTGTAATGTCTATCAGGTTGTACTTATTCACTTCTATTTGAGCTGTCAGTTCATCTGTTTTGCTACAACTGCTATGTTTTGACCTTTTATAATTTTTATAACTTTTAGCCTTATCTGCTGATTTACTCTTAGATTTGTACTCTCTATACCTTCCTATCATGATCTGCTTATCATTTTCCATATTAGTACCTTTTTCTCTTGCCTTGTCCCTCTACTCCTTGGTTTACCACATCTTCCCAAATTTGATTCCTTGCCCCCACTAGTTAGTTTAAAATACTCTCTACTTCCCTAGTTATGCGGCTCACTAGAACATTGGTCACAGCACAGTTCAGGTGTGGACCACCCCAATGGTACAATCCCACTTTCCCCAGTATGGTGCCAATGCCTGATGAACTGGAGCCCACTTCTACCACACCAGGCTTTGAACCTCACATTAATTTCCCTAATCATATTTGCAGTATGCCAATTTGCATGTTGGTCAGGTAATTATCCAGAGATTATTACCTTTGAGGTTCTGCTCCTTAACTTGGTGCCTAGCTCCTCATACTGACCATGCAGAACCTTTTCTCTTGTCCTTCATATCTCGTTGGTACCTACATGGACCACAACAACTGTATCTTCCCTTTCCCACTCTCGAACCCAGGGCAGATGTCCCAAACACTGGCACCGGGCAGGCAACACAGACTTTTAGACCCTCGCTCTTTGCTGCAGAGAACAGTGCCAATCCCCCTCACTATACTGTCCCCTACTACCACTACATTCCTGTTTTCTCCAAGCAAAGGGGCACCCCTTCCTCTCTTCATCCAAATCCCTCCCTCACCCAATGCGCAGCACTACTATTCAAAGTCACACTGTATTTATATGCTCTGAAACTAGCTCAGCCCCAGGTACAGAAAAAAAGTACAGTTTAAGCTAGCTTACTGAATTATCTAACTTTAACTGCTCTCCGGTAGAGACTTTATATATCCCTGCTTAAGCTGGGGTGAAATTCAGAATTTAAACAGGATGCCTGACAAGACCTCGATATCTTCAGCGATGGAGAACAACCAGTACATGATGCAAAGATAGTAAACCTTGGACTGGTGTTATGATGCATCTGGTGGTATTTGCCAGGCTGATCAAATCCATGAGGAAACTTGGCCACGCTATCACAGCTGTTTTGCAATTCATACTTATCATGAAAAGGTTTGTGCACTGAATTCAGAAGTAATGAGTCCACTAACACTTTTAGAGATTTTGAAAGTTAACTTAAAATATTTATTAACAAAAGAAAAGAATAAAACACATACACAAGATTACAGTTATATAGTTACTTAATATTTTAACAGTTCCCAAAATTCCTAATTAATCAGACTCCCAAACTCCCAACTATACACCAACTTAAGGCAACAGTCCAAAATAGTTTTTAAATTTATAGAGACAATCCAGCAAGGTTACCACCCACAACCATTCAACAGTAGAATTCTAAAGGCTTTTAACGCAACTTTGGTTTCTGGAACAATAGACTTCTGCAAAGTGGATACAGGCTTTTCCCCAAATCTGTTTCACACAGTGTACCTTTCAGATATTACATAGCCACACCCCACACAACCTTCCATTCTTCTTTAAATATATTTCTTCCTCCTTAATCTGTAAATCCCATTGTTCCCCCATTTCTTTGGAATTTACTTACCCATAACATAAAAACCTTTTATGTTGTCATTATGGTCAGCACTTATTAGGAAAAATCAACATAAATCCTTGCCCTATTTATCTTGCCATAAAAACCTTATAATGCCTCTTTGAAAATGCAACAACTTTTCCATTTATCTAAAAATGCAAATTTCATTCAACCCAATCTGCTGACTTTACCCTAGCTCATTCATTAACATTTCAAATTCCTATCTACACCTAACTCTTGATAATTTAAACCTTGCAGTCTATTTGTCTCTAATTTAATTAAATGAGCCACATACACAACCACACACACACACACACACACACATATGTAAGCCTACTTTACAATATCCCGCAATAATATTATGAAAAAATATGATAGTTTTGTGACAATAACTCTAGAGCATACACTCACCTAACAAGGTCTGGCTCACCATGGTAGCTCAGAAGATAAAGAGTATAAATGCTCAACTTGATTTTAAACTTCCCCTTCTTTTGTTCCAATCCCTGCATGACCTTGCCTCTCCACATCACTGTTGCCTTCTGTAATCCTCCAACTCTCCAAGAACTCTGCATTCTTACAATTCTGCCCCTTATCACCACCACGCCCAAACCCCATCCCCACGATTTGCTTCTGCTTGCAATTCTTTGAAGCACCTCGTGATGTTTTACCAAATGAAAGGTGCTATATAAATGGAAATTATTATTGTTTATATTAAGGAAATATAATGGTGACTAAGGAATAGTTTGTGGTGAGGATTGAAGACAATGACTTTGGTCTTCCCAATGGTTAATCACAGGAAACTTTTACCCATCCAATACTGTAATTTGAACAAACAGCTTGGCAAATCAGTGGAGGAGTTAAGAGTGGTGGGAGTGAGGAGATGCTGGTTAGCGCCAGCAAATATGTGACGTCTGACATTTTTGGAATGCATCATTGAGGGGCTCAATGTAGATGAGAGCTTGGAAGGGAAATCCAGGGGTAATGATTGAGGTGTATGAAGTTAATTCATTGTAGAAGATTCTCTGGCTGTGGCTGGGTAGGCAAGCAATTGAACCAGGCGAGGAGCCAGGTCTGCCCCCATGCTACCTGATAATGTAACCAGCTCCCTCTTTTTTCCCTATCTTCCTCCCCTTTAAATTTGCCAAAACCAAACCCCTCCTTCCAAAACCCAACCATGTCCCTTCAGTCATCACAAAGTACCACCACATCTCCAACCTTCCTTTCCTCGCCAAAGTCTTTAAATATGTTGGTGCCTGCGAAATCCATGTTAATCTCCTCACATCTTCATGTCTAAACAACTCCATTTAGTTTATTTTGCATCTTAAACATTCTTCTGCCCAAATGTTTCTGCCTGATTTACCAGTCCGTCCAAGTCCTACTGACGTCCACTCCTATCCTCTTTATTTCCTGTTTTTCCCAATTTTTCATCATTTGCAAACTCTGAAATTAAACACATGGATCAAAAATTGCAGTGTCTATAACATCTCCTGGAGTACACCACTATATGCTTGTAGATAAAAAAAAAACTGTCATTAATCTCTGAGTCTTGGGTCTGTTTAGTAAAATGTCATTAAAACACAGTCTGAGATCGTTAATGTTTGTTACATCCATGATAAGAAACAGGGTATCAATAAAACTCAAATTCAACTTTAATAGTGAATAAGAACTCCTTTGGATATTTTCCTGGTTATTTTGGAGAACATTTTGAAAAAAACTTGGCAGCATGGTCTGAACTTAAAACCAGAAACATTATCGCAAGTGGAATAATTGTCCACTTTAACACGGAGATTGTTCCCAAATGAACTAATTTGTGGAGCCTTATCTCTTACTGAAACCTATCTACCTATTTCTTTATGAAGTTCGCCAGAGCACAACTTCTAATGAATGGATATGATAAAGACCAGTCTTATCTGTAACCCAGACAATGATGAAAACGGGGGGAGGTGGGTAAGCAGAAAACCACAAGCTAGATTTTCTCTTCTCTGTGCTGGCGAATTGAAGTCTGCTATGTACAGGAAACAGATAAAAAAGGATGAAAACTGTAATGTCAGAACTTTGCTCTAACAGTGCATTTCTGGCATTTCCTGAAGCTTCCCAGCTACTGTAAGTGGGCGTGCCATTGAACATAGTCTGGGAGCAGGCAAGTTAAAATTTTGAATTAAGCTCCCAGATGAATTGAAGCAGCAGCCTGAAGGCCCAGGTATGAACAACACTGCAAATGCCTGAGAAACCAACAATTGTGGTCCCATTTCCTTTCCAGGAGCAAGTACATTGTTCTGGCAGCTGCCAGTGAAACTGGCACAGACTGGCATTATTGTTTGCAGTGATTGCACATCAGTTTAACATTGATAGAGTGGGATTGTTTATTGTTTACTGGTCCTCTGGTGCCTTGAAAACTGTTGTGTCAAATTGTCCTGCAGATTGTAAAGGATCTTTGGTCCCTTAGTGGCAAAGACAGAGAGAAGTGATCATGGGGAATGAGGAAATGATAGAAGCATCAAACAAATATTTTATGTCTGTCTTCACAGTAGAAGATACAGATTACGTATTAGAAATAAGGGGTAAGCATTAGACAATAAGAGTGAGAAAATTTAGATCATTAATATTAGCAGAATAGAATTATTAGAGAAACAGATGGGAGTAAAATCCAACAAATCCTCAAGACCTGACACATTAGTGTTCTAAAAGAAGTAGCTGCAGAGATAATGAGCAGAATTTTGCTCTTGATGGGCGGGTGGGCCCTACCGGCTTGGCGGCGGGTGGGCAGCCAACCACCGCCACCAAAACAGGCCCTGCTGCCATTTTGAGTGGGTGGGCCAATTAAGGCCCATCCAGCGGGCTGGCTGATGCAGAGCACACTGCTCCCTGAGACTAAGTGCTGTCTCAGGGAGATCGGTGAAAGTTTAAAAAACATCAAAAATAGCAAAATAAAAAAATTATTAACATGTCCCCCTCATGTGACAATGTCACACGAGATGGGACATGTTAATACATATGACTAAAAGTTTAATAAAGTTACTTGAAACAGACATGAAACCTCATCCCGCCAGTGGATGAGGTTTCATGGTATTTTCAGAAGTCCGCTGGGGCTCCTGGCCTGCCCGCCAGCCTTAAGGTTGGACAGGCAGGGCCTTTAATCGTCTTAATTATCCTGTCAATGGCCTCAATTGGCCATTGACAGGTCGACGGGCGGACAGCTGATTTCGCTGTCCTCCCACCTTCCTGAATATTTAAATGGGCGGGATGACATCGGGGGTTCCTCCCGACATCATCCCGCATCAGCGAGCAGGCCCCGCCCCCAACTCGCCAACGGGAAAATTCTGGCCAATGGATGTACTTGTTATGATTTTTCAAAATTCCCTCGATTCTAGAATGGTCCCAATAGATTTGCAAGTCGTCAAATGTTACACTGCTACAAAGAAAACAGTGAACAGAAGGCCACTTAGCCTGATATCAGTCATCGGGAAAAATGCTGGAGTCTAATATCAAAGAAATCATAACAATGCACTTAGAAAATCATAGTATGATCAACCAAGGTCAAAAACAGAAAGCGCTGGAAAAACTCAGAATCTGTGGAGAAAGAAACAGAGTTAATGTTTCAAGTCCAATATGAGTTCTGAAGAACAGTCATACTGGACTCAAAACATTCCCTCTGTTTCCCCCTCCACAGATGCTGCCAGATCTGCTGAGATTTTCCAGCATTGTCGGTTTTTTGTTTACAAAAGGGGAATGGTGTTTGAGAAATCTATTCTCGGTTTTTGAGCAACTGAGGATGCTGAGGAAAGGAAGGGTGGAACTTGTGGAGGTACTAGCCATAATCTTCCAATCCTCATAACATCAGTGATGGTGTCAGAGGACTGGAGAATTGCAAATGTTCCATGATATTCAAAACGATGTAAGGATAAACTCAGCAACTACAGGCCAGTCAGTTTAACCTCGGAGGTGGGAATGCTTTTTGAAACAATAAACCAGGACATAATTAACAGTCATTTGGACAAGGTGGTTTAATTGAGGAAAGCCAGCACAGATTGTTAAGAGCAAAATGAAGGGACAGAGAGTATTCAAGTTTGCTGACAATACAAAGCTAGGTGGCAATGCAAGCTGTCAGGAGGACACAAAGAGGCTGCAAAGAGATATCAACAGTTTAAATAAATGAGTAACAAGGTGGCAGATGCTTACTGAAGTCCAATCATCTCAGCCCAAGGACATCACAGCAGGAGCTTCTCAGGGTAGTGCTGATAGCTCAAACATCTTCAGTTGCTTTGTCAATAGACTAGCCTCGATATTAGGATCAGAACTGAGATGTTTGCTAAAGATTTCACAATGTTCAGGCCCATTCGCACTGTCTCAGAAACTGAAGCAGTCCATGCCTGCATGCAGCAAGAATTGGACAACACTCAGGCTTGGCCTGATAAGTGGCCAATGATATTCAGTCCACACGATGGCTATCTTCAGTAAGAAAGTATTTAACTATTTCCCCCAGATGTTCAACAGCATTATCATCACAGAGTCACTCGTCATCATTATCCTGAGAGGTGGTTACTACACCTGCCATATAAATACTGTGGCTACAAGAGCAGGTCAGAGACTAGAAATCCTGTGGTGAGTAACTCACCTCCTGACTCCCCAAAGCCTGTCCACCATCTACAGTCACAAGCTAGCAATCGGCCTCCAATTTCATCATTGTTACAGACTCTGCCTACTGCATGCAGGTGTAATGAAAGAAAGATAAAACCTACAGTTATATGCCACCTTTCAAGATGTCCCAATCACTTTATAGTCAATTAATTACTCTTGAGTTGTAGTCACTGATATAATGTAAGTAATATTATCAAATGGTGGAACAGGCTTGAGGGGCCAAATGGTCTACTCCTGTTCATAATACATATGTCAGGATGTCATTCTGGGATGGATGAGATGAATTGAGCTAGATGGCCTTCATCAGTCATTGTAAATAGAGGATGGAATCATGGCTAGAGTTCTGTTTATTTTGTTGCTAATAAAAGTTTACTGTAAATGGGTTTTGTGGGGTGAGATTGTCAGGATAGTAGTACATAATGGGCTGTTAGTGAATCAGTAACTTGTTTTACACTGCACATGTTTCTCAAGAGTCTTTTCCATTGACTTTAATGTTTCCTTTTTGTCTACTTACCTATTATCCCACTCTATCTTGGTGCTTTCTGTGAGTTTTCTGAGGTATTAAAGTACTATGACAATGTTGTGTTACATAGTAGATTTATGAAAATGTATTGTAAGTGAGAAGTGGAATCAGCAGAGTCTTCAGATTTGCTACTGAAGAAAACACAGATACAGATGTGAACCATTCAGTCTTTGCCCTTGGCTTCTTAAAAGTTGCATTGCACAGAGATATCTTAGGGCTCCAATGCTTCTCACTGACAGTAAAGACAGTTCAATCATTCCACTTAGGAGAGGATGTGAAAACTGAACTGGAGAACACACTGTGGTGGTGTGCGATCTGGGGCTAGGGTGGACATTCACCGTTGGATCAGAATTGCTTCCCATGTAATGGTAGTAGAGTAACCTTTAATTGCTATTGGGCTTATGATTGAATGTTGTACCTGGTGCCAGTGACACTGGAACTGAGCGATTGCTAGAGTAGCAACCAAAGCACTGCATAAGCTTGGAGAGGAACAGGGCATGCTAGATATAGTTTGGAAAATGCAACTGTGCAAATCTAACTGCCTGCCTAGCCAACAATGATAGAGCAAGGAACATAGGATAGTTTAGCTTTGGTTGGCCAACTTGAGGGTTAGTAGCCAAAGGCCAAAAAGGGGGACTGAAGTGGTGTGCCGTGGGATTATCCAGGCTTGACCAAATGTTAGTTTAAGGTTTAAATGTTTGCTGTAAACAAAAAAAACACCCGAGTGGATGCAGTAAGGAATGTGACCTTTGAGCCAGGCCAAGAAACTAATGACTGAACTCTGGGTCAGACATGATAATCTGAGGAACAAGGCCAAGCTAAGAAATGCAATGAACGGATAATGTTGAAAATCATCAGAATAAGTAAAACAAAGTCCGTGATTCACTAAACAATGGGCATTGTTTGTGTTAAAGATCAGGTCATTCCGTGATTATTTTGTAAGCTCACCTGTAATTGCAGACGTACCAAATTAGACATACCAGATAAGAAAAACATGAGTTACTGATAAAGTATCTCAAAAATGGTATAACTGCATGATGGAAATTGTGTATCTTTGAGTAGCCTCTTGGGGCAATTAGAGTGTGCTATCCCCTGAATGCATACTTGTATTAAATAAACTGTTGCTTGATTCATCTACAGTGGACGGTGTGTCAACTGTCTTTAGATACTCCACAACACTACAAAGAAATCACTACATTTATGTAAAAAATAACACTGTGGCTATTACAACCTTACTGTTCTGACTTTACTAGCAACAACCCACAATATAAATGGCATATGCTCCTTTTACACTCATGACACTTTCCCCAGGATTTGTCTATCAGGCATCTACCTACCGCTTAGGAAAAATGTAGATTGAATTGTGCAGCTGAATTTTTCAGAGCAGACTGATACAAGGTACATAAATTCAGTGTGGCCGTGAATCAAGAATTGGATAGCTCCCCTTCCCCAGAATCTGTCATACAAATTGTGTCATATACTGTGAATTTACAGCCTAAAATGGAAAAATGTAATTAATAAATAAGAAACTACAAAAGCAAAAAACAGTAACACCCCAACCACAAACACCCCCATGCTCTCCCTGGCATCCCACCTCCATGACACCCCCAAATTACCCTAACCCTCCAACGCTCCCAACCACCCCTAACCCTCCAATACCACTCAACCTACCCGATCCCACCAACACCCACCAACCTCCATAACCCCTCCAGCACCCCCACCTTCCCTCACCCCTCCAACATGCCCCAGCACCCCCAATCCATCCAACAGCCCCCAACATCCCCTCACCCCTCCGACAATCTCCCGACCCTATAACGCCCTCAACATCAACCCAACCCTCCCCCACCCCTTCAACATTGCCCAAACCTCCTTCACCCCTTCAACACACCCAGCCATCCCCAGCCCTCCACAAATCCCCTACCTCCCCCACCCTTCCAACACCCCCAACCCCTCCTACCTCCCCATCACCCACCAGCCTCCCAAACCCCTCCAATGCCCCAACTCCTCCTACCCCTCCATCATCCATCAGCCTCCCACAACCTTCCAACAGCCCACAACCTCCCCCTTCAAAATTTCGTGAACCCCCCCCACCAATAGACCCAGCTGCCCTCATCCCTCCAACACCCGCCAACCTCCCCCACCTCTCCAACTAGCCCCAACCTCCCTCGCTGCTACAACAGCCCCCACCCCTCAGATAACCCCCAACCAAACCCCAAGCCCTCCAGAACCTTCACCTCCCCACCCCTTCAACTCCATCCCCAATATCCATCCACCTCTCCAACAACTCCAGCCTCCCAAACACCACTCCAACTCCCACCAGCCTCTCCCCACCCCTCCAACAGCCCCCAACCTTCCCCACACCTCCAGCATCTCCAACCTCTCCTGACCATCTCAATAAGATAGTTCCATATACTATAAGATTTGTCTTATCGGCAACCTTGTAAATAGAGCCCAAGATATTTGCTCTCCATGCAAGCTTGATGCTGAAATAGAGCACATCCAAGACATGCTGTGGGGTAATGGCTACCCTGATCAGATCAATTTGCACTGTAAATCACGCAAACTCATGAACAGGCCTAAGGCCATCAATTTCGGGCCTAAAAAGTACCCAGTCTACCTCAGATTACCCTGGAAGGGCAAGGTATTGCAAAAATCTGAGCAACAGATGAAGCTAGCTGTTTCATGCTGCTACTGTGCAGTAGCAACATGAGTGGTATTCGCCGCTAACAGGATGCTGCCATCATAAAAAAAGAGGTTCTGCCTATCACACAAATGAGAAATGTGGTATATGAATTTCAGTGCTAGTGTGATGCTAAACATGTAGGCCGTACATCCCAAAGACTGGCGGATCGTATCAAACTACGTGTCCCAGCCACTGTTCGTAATGGGCAAGGTACAGACTGTACTCAACCAAAGGCCTGTGCCTACAAAATTCAAAACACAGTGTCCAACATTAGATATGCTTCTGTGATTGAATAACATTTGCTAAATAATCCTCAATGTGCTAAAAAATTATGCTGACAACCAATTTAAGATTGTCAGTCAGGCTGTCAGTGTGGTGCATTTTTGTGTACTGGGTTCTACATATAGTAATACACAAGGCCCTGTCCTTTACAGAAAGAAAGAACATGTACATATATTGTGCCTGTTTCAGCTAAACAAAATAAGTGACAGCCATTTAACGCATTCCTCAGAGCAATGCCTTGACCAATCAGGCTCAAGCTACCTTGTCAATTGGTGCATTTGCAATGGCAACACCTCTACCAATCAGAGTCCACTTGCCAACCAATCAGCACTCTCTTCTCATACAGTGTAAATTGTTGTTTTCCTCTTGTGTTGGTGTTCTTGCCAAGTATCCTGGTGAGTGTAAGATGAAAAGCTTTGATATGTCTCCTTTTTCAGCAATGCTCAAGTTCTGTACTACCAAATGACAATGGGTACATAATATGGAGAGAATAGCAAACTGGATTAAACATTGGTTGGTGAGAAGAAGCCAGAGCATAGCAGTTTAAGGATGGTTTGTCAGAATCGCCATGACTCGGTAGCGGTGTTCCACAGGGTTCAGCCCTGGAAGCACTTCTGTTCACTGTACGTAGCAACAATTTTGACACATGTCTCAAGAGACTGGTGTCAATATTTGGGAATGATACTAGAATCGGAGGTATTTTTATTATTTGTTCATGGGCTGTGGGCGTCACTTGCTTGACCAGCATTGATTGCCCATTCCTAACTGCCCTTGAGAGGGTGATGGCATATCGCCTTCTTGAACCACTCCAGTACTTGTGTAGGAACATTGACAGTGCTGGGAGTGCTGGGAGGATTTTGACCCAGTGACAGTGAAAGAACATTGATATAGTTGCAAGTCAGGATGGTATTTGGATTGTCGGGGAACTTGCAGGCGGTGGTATTCCCATGCATCTGCTGTCAGTGCAGGTGGTAGAGGTGGTGTGTTTGGAAGGCTGTCTAAGGAAAACAGTACAGTAGCAAATTAAAAGTAGTTAATTCCATAGAATACAAAAGAAAGCTGCAAATTGAAATTGATAAGATGGAGGAATGTGTTACAAAGTGACAGGTGCGTCTGAGGCACAATTTTGAGCTGGTCTTGTGCCTCCTGCTCCAGACACATGTTATGGCAACATTACCACCTCCACACGTGAAATCAGGTGCCAACCAATTGCTGGAAGTGTTTGAATCTATGAAATGATTACAAGATTTCTAGGCCTATATTTCTCCAGGTGTTTCATTCATTCCTTCAGGACAATATCCAGTACATTCTTGATAATGAATGTCAGTCTAACTGGACTGAGTGATCTCTTCATTCCATTTTATAGATTTGATGTCATGTCCCCTCTTCTCCAATGCACAGGCATATGTTCCATTTCCCAGAGTCCCCAAAAGGAAACATTATTTGATAATTGTAAGGAATATAAGGATTTACTGTGGATTCAAGTCCCACTCCAGAGATTTGAGCTCATAATATTAAGCTGATAGTCTAGTAGAGTACTGAGGGAATTCTGCACTCTTGAACAGGTCATCTTTCAGATGAGATGATAATCCTTGTCTGTCCACCCAGCTGGTCATAAATAACCACATTAAAAACAAAACATCCTTCTCAAAGAATTTTCTCTGCTCAAAATCACCACAGCCCACCATCAATCATCGCTACTTCCCATGAACAAACAATCACCACTACACCCCTGGCAAACAATTGGCACGACCCCTACTGCAAATTGGCAACATACCCCACCACCGACAGATCATTGTCAGCCTCTAACAACAACTGCAACCGCCACAACAAAAAACAGAATTACCTGGAAAAACTCAGCAGGTCTGGCAGCATCAGTGGAGAAGAAAAGAGTTGACATTTCGAGTCCTCAAGACCCTTCGACAGAACTTGAGTGAGTCCAGGAAAGGGGTGAAATATAAGCTGGTTTAAGGTGTGTGTGGGGAGAGGGGGGGGTGGTTTGGGTGGGGGGAGAGAGAGAGAAGTGGAGGGGGTTGGTGTGGTTGTAGGGACAAACAAGCAGTAATAGAAGCAGATCATCAAAAGATGTCACAAACAACAGAACAAAAGAACACATAGGTGTTAAAGTTGGTGATATTATCTAAACAAATGTGCTAATTAAGAATGGATGGTAGGGCACTCAAGGTATAGCTCTAGTGGGGGTGGGGGGAGCATAAAAGATTTAAAAATATTTTAAAATAATGGAAATAGGTGGGAAAAGAAAAATCTATATAATTTATTGGAAAAAACAAAAGGAAGGGGGAACCAGAAGGGGGTGGGGATGGAGGAGGGAGCTCAAGACCTAAAGTTGTTGAATTCAATATTCAGTCCGGAAGGCTGTAAAGTGCCTAGTCGGAAGATGAGCTATTGTTCCTCCAGTTTGCGTTGGGCTTCACTGGAACAATGCAGCAAGCCAAGGACAGACATGTGGGCAAGAGAGCAGGGTGGAGTGTTAAAATGGCAAGCGACAGGGAGGTTTGGGTCATTCTTGCGGACAGACCGCAGGTGTTCTGCAAAGCGGTCGCCCAGTTTACGTTTGATCTCTCCAATGTAGAGGAGACCATATTGGGAGCAACGAATGCAGTAGACTAAGTTGGGGGAAATGCAAGTGAAATGCTGCTTCACTTGAAAGGAGTGTTTGGGTCCTTGGACGATGAGGAGAGAGGAAGTGAAGAGGCAAGTGTTGCATCTTTTGCGTGGGCATGGGGTGGTGCTATAGGAGGCAACCGCCCAATAGAATTGCAACCGCCCCCTTACAACAATCATCTCCATGACAACCCACTGCCAGTCACCACTAAACCTTCAATTGCCCACTGAAAGTTGCCATGACTTCCCAGCCCAGTAAACCCCCTTTGTCTGTGCCCACTATTCCTCACTTAAACCAAGGGCTGCTGCAATGCATGAGTGGCCTGATATTCAGTCACGACTACACAGCAAGCCTCCCATTGTCCTTGGTAGCTCATCACTTGAATGTAAATGCGGCCTAATGCCCAAGATTGGGGGAACCACAGGCCTCACTACTTAGATGCAGGAATCATGCCCTGCGTCCCTGACACCCATGTGGGTGGTAAGGGGGGATGGTTTTTAAACATACCAGTGAATTATATGCTTTCCATTCAATTCCTTATGTGGGGAATACATGTGAGAAAAAACTGCAGAATAAAAGTTTGGATACTTATTGACAATTGAAGTGAGCTGTAGTTTTATCCTGGCTTCTCATGAGGCAAAATGCTGTCTTCGTGACTGCTGCTTGAATGTTCATTTGCTGATCTAAGTTTTTTGGAAAATAAATCTCTTTAACCGGCATACCATAGGCCTGGACTTTCCAGCCCCATTGTGGCAGGATCTGTGCTGGAGATTCAGTGGCCCAGCCAAAAGTCCTTTGACTCTTGGTGGGACCAGAAGATCCTGTGGGCAGGTGGGGCTGGGAAATCCCATCCATAGTCTTAATTTGTTCATGGGATGTGGACATCGTTGGCAAGGCCAACATTTGTCACCCATACCTAATTGCCCTTGAAACGATGGTGGTGAACCACCTTCTTGAAGGGCTGTAGGCTATGTGGTGCACCCGGGGATTTTGGCCCTTCGACGGTGGAGTAAAAGTAATAAGATTCAAGTCAGGGTGGTGTGTGATTTGGAGGAGAACATGTAAAAGCCAAAATGGTGTCCAAGTCTCGCTGCATATGGGCACAGACTGCTTCAGTATCTGAGGGGTTGTGAATAAAACTGAAGATTGTGCAATCATGGTTCTCATGCACGTGCGACCCTTGTCCTTATAGATGGTAGAGATGGCAGATTTCAGTGGTGTTGTTGAAGAAGCTTTGGTGAGTTGCTGCACCTTGTAGATGTTACACACTGCTATCAATGTGCACTAGTGTTGGAGGCAGTGATTGGATGAGGTGTCAATCAAAAAAACTGCAGAATAAAAGTTTGGATACTTATTGACAATTAAAATGAGCTGTAGTTTTATCCTGGCTCCTCATGAGGCAAAATGCTGTCTTCGTGACTGCTGCTTGAATGTTCATTTGTTGATCTAAGTTTTTTGGAAAATAGATCTCTTTAACCGGCATACCATAGGCCTGGATTTTCCAGCCCCGTTGTGGCAGGATCTGCGCTGGAGATTCAGCGGCCCTTCATGGTTCGATCTTCTTGAGCATTGCTGGTGCTGCACTAATCCAGGCAAATGGAGAATGTTTCATCAAACTCCTGACTTGGGCTTTGTGCAGGTTTTGGGGAGTCCTGAGGTGTGTTATTTACCATAAATTTCCCAGCCTCTGACCTACTCTTGTAGCAACTGTATTTATATGGCTGGTCCATGATTCTGAAGTGAAAGTGGAAGCGGTTACATTCTCTCTTATTGTAGCTGGTCATTGTCTGGCACTTTGTGTGACATGAATGTTACTCGACACTTATTAGCCCAAGCCAAAATGGTGCTCAAGTCTTGCATATGGGTACAGACTGCTTCAGTATCTGAGGAGTTGTGAATAAAATTGAAGATTGTGCAATCATCAGTGAGAATCTACATTTCTACCTTATGATTGGTGGAAGGTCATTGATAAAGCTACCGAAAAGGACTGGGCTTAGGCCATGGCTCTAAGTAACTGCTGTAGTGATGTCCTGGGTTGAGATTATTGGCCTGCAACAATCACAACCATATCACTTTATGTTAGGTGTGACTCCAGCCAGCAAAGAGCTTTCCCCTGGCTTCCCATTGACTTCAATTTTACTTGGAGTCACACTCAGTTAAAGGCTGACTTATTGTCAAGGATAGTCACTCTCACCTCATGTCTGGAATTCAGCTCTTTTGGCCATGCTTGGACCAAAGATGTAATGAATTCTGAACCCAAATTGAGCATCGATTATCAGGTCATTGGTGAGTAAGTACCATTTGGTAGCAGCATTAAGACACAAACCATCACTTTGACGATTGAGAATAGGCATATTTGGCAGTAATTGACTGGATTTGATTTTTCCTGTGTTCCTGTGCACAGAGCATTGCTGGGTAATTTCCACATTGCCGGTTAGATGCCAGTGTTGTAGGTTAGATGCCAGTGTTGTAGCTGTCTTGGAACAGCTTGGCTAGAAGCACAGCTAATTCTGGAGCACAAGTCTTCAGCACTACTTCAGGAATGCTGTCAGGATCCATACCCCTTGCTGTATCCATTGCATTCAGTCACTTTTTGATATTGCGTGGAGTGAGTCGAATTGGCTGAAGACTAGCAGCTGTGATGGTGCAGAGTCTGGAGAGTTTGAGATGTATCACCCACTTTGTACTTCGGCTGAAGATGTTTGCAGGTCCTTAAGAAGGATTGAGCATTCAAGTAGCCTCCTCCTCTCATTAGTTGTCCACAACCATTCATGATTGGACATGGCAGGACTGCAGTGCTTTGATCTGATGCATTGAGTGTGAGCTCGCTTAGCTTTCTCTATTGTCTGCTGCTTCCACTGCTTAGCATGCATGCAGTCCTGTGTTGTAGATTCACCAGGTTAGCACTTCATTTTTAAGTATGCATGGTGCTTCTACACTCCTCATTTGACCAGGGCTGATCCTGAGGCTGGATGGTAATGGTGGAGTGAGAGGAATATGTTGGGCCATGAGATTACAGATTGTGGTTGAGTATAATTCTGCCACTACAATGGCCCTCAGTGCCTCATGGGTGTCTAGTTTTGAGCTGCTAGATATGTTTCTGGATCAATCCCAGTTAATACAATGGTCATGCCCCACAACATGGTGGAGCATGTCCTCAATGTGAAGTCAGGACTTTGTCTCCACAAGGAATTTGTGGTGATCACTCTTACTAATACTGTCATAGGAAAATGCACCTGTGACAGGTAGATTGGTGAGGACAAGATCAATTAAATTTTTCCCTCATGTTAGTTCTTTCCTCACCTGCCAGACGACAAGTCTAGCATACATGTCCTTCAGGACTCAGTTTAGACAGTTGTGGTGCTAACACTGACACTCATTATGATGGACATTGAAGTCCTCTGCGCCATATATATCCTGTGCCCTTGCTGCCTTCAGTACTTCTTCTAAGTGGTATTCAACATGGAGTACTGATTCAATAGTTGAGGGAAGGTGGTATGTGATAATCTGTAGGAGGTTTCCTTGCCCATGTTTGATCTGATGCCATGAGACGTCATGTGGTCCATGATCAATATTGAGGAATTCCAGCTCACGCAATCTCAACTCTATACTAAACTGTTGCTATCTCTGGTGGATGGGTCTGTCCTGCCAGTGGGACAAGACTTTACTAGGGATGGTGATGAAGAAGCCCAGGACATTAGTTGTAAGCTATGATTCTGTGTAGATGGCAAATGAATGTTACAAACATAACTGAAATGCTAATATAAAGTATTAGAAACCACTAGCAACAATATAGTGAAATTTCAGGAGTCCCCAATCATACAGCATAACAGCAGGTTCACCCATTATTCATCTATAAAAGAGCTGTTAAGTATTAATTACAAACTCCCACTGGTTCAACTAAACATTAATCAAAGAAATTGTTATGGTTATGTTCGATTAGGGCAGTACAGAATTGAGGTGTGGGAGGAATATCTAAGATTTTAGAAAAAAGTACAAAAGTTAATAAAAGACAATGATGAGTCACAGTGATGGGGCAAAACTACGTAAAAGTGAGAAGGAACAGCTGAATGTAAAATTTGGGGGCAGGGAAGAGTTACCATAATACTCAGAATCAATACAAAAATCCAGTCAAATAGGAGTTTGTGACATGCAAATAAATTTAAATCCATCAGTGAAGGCAGGTCCAATTTGTACAGTAGAATGAGTAGACAGTGAGTGGAACCATTGGCACTAAGTACCTAAGAAGAGTTAGAGTGGCCAAAGCTGATCATTTTTGAGCTGAAATGAAGTGTTTGGTGACCATCCTGGTGACTGTGCTGTTGCTGATGTCTTCTGCAGGCTCTGCAAATCCTGAGGGGAAAAATATTGATAAGAAATTCAAAGTTTGCGGCAAAGACTTCCTTGATAAAGTAATCAAAACCTGCGGAGGTTGGATCTGGCAAACTCGCAATCACCATCCACACTGTGAGTATTGAAGTCCCTTCTGTTGGCCAGGGTTGAGAAACAGTCAGTGATTTCTAAAGAGGTGAGCATTCAGGTGATATTCCTGTGAAAATGTGATGTGACTTTATTGATTAGTGGACCAGCTACAGGTTAATCATCTTCACCCTCATTATCACCAATAAGCATCTTGCACATACTCATTTGGGGACTGGCACATTAAAATGTCCCTTGGAATTGAACCTGAAAATAACTGACCCACATGTAGCGGGGAGTTTGATAGCAAGTCAGGAGCCTGATTGTGATTGAAGTGGGCTTTGCCAAGGCCCTGAATTCTCCAGAACCTTAGTATCCTGTTTCAAGGTCTCCTGGCCAATCAGAGGGGGTGGCAGGATGACACGCAGAATCTATTAAAGGAAAGATTTCTAGTTATAAGGACCCTGGCTTGGGTTAAAATGGCTGAACTGTACATTGATTCCTGAGGGTTCAGCAACCACAGGAATGGAGACCTGTAAAAGTTGCCCCCTTGGTCTATCACTCTGGAGGTCTCACTGTGTGCTCTGAGGCACTGAAGTGAGGTGATATTTCCCAAAGACAGGAAGCAGAGGGCATCCTCCAAATAATATAGGCTTTGGTGGAAGTGGCCTTGGAAGTCAGCAACAGGAGTGTCACCCTTAGTGCCTGGAGACAGGATCCCAAGAGGATCAAGAATCTCAGGAAGGCAGGAAAGGTGAGTGGCATAACTCGAGCAGGTGCCAAGACCTACACTCTGACTTTCCCAGCATGCTCCAGCACAACACTGATCAGACCATCACATCCTGCAACTCCATTCATTCCTCTCTGCATCTGAACAGCCAACACTCACCCTCACCCTCACCTTCATCTTTGTGCCATCTCACACCCAGACCTCACAGTCACCCTCCAAAAATGCTCTCATTCTATTCTCTCCACACATTCAATTTCTCACGCTCATAACTCTCTGCTTTCTCTCACTGCAGGGGAAGAAAGAGCAGGACTCCAGGGAGAGGCAGAGGCCTAGGGGTAGACGTGCACCCCTGGCCACCCGACAGCATTGGAGGAGGGTGCCTTGGAGATTGGCAAAATGGCACACAATAGATGTAGGAGGTAGAGAGATGGGAGTGGCTGACAGGACAAGGTGACATCATTAAATATCAAACTGTGCACTTAATGTCACTTATGTTGAATTGATGTCACCATGAATTGAAATATTATGATATGCTTCATGCCGAGTTTGTGCCTTTTCTCAATGTCAGTAGCAACACATGTCTTCATCTCCCAGAGGTTCTTCATGGGGAATGGAGGATTTCATAAGGGACCAGACTGAAGAGTCCTCAGATGAGGTCAAGCATTCTGAGGATGCACCATCACTTGACTCATATGCACCCTCCAACAGCATGGATACACACACCTTGGGAGTGGTGGAGGGGGTGGGGGTACTGCAGTGGACATGGGTAGATTGTCACATCACATGTGAGCAGGAGCAGGGGCCGAAGACAGCAACAGCAAAGGAGAGACCCTGTCGAAGGGTGTGGGACACACAAAACTCTGCTCAGCTGGATGTGGATGCTGAGCCTCAGGGTCATCCTTGAAAAAGGAACTTGGGGAGCAGCAGTGGAAAATGTGGGTGCTTCTGTCAGTGTTTTCAGAAACAGTGGGGGGAATTTTACAGCCTCTATGGTGAACGTGTTTTTGGTGGTGGGGGTGCCCCTAAAATAGTTTGGAAGTGCAGCCTACCATCCCCAATCCAGTCCCCATAATACTTAGGCCCTTAACTGCCCAATTAAGTAACAATTAAGAACCATAATCTACCTCCACTGCCATAATATGCTGGGCAGTGGAAGGTGGGTGAGAGTGGGAAGGCTGGTTTTTCAGTAATGTCAGTGAAGAAACAGGTAAGAAAGGGGTGTACCTCTTCCGGGAGTGCCCTGTTCGCATCGGGGGCACTCCCTTTGATAATACCCCACCCATTGTGCATCACTGCCTGGCCTCCAAAATTCACCCCCCCAAGCTTCTCAATTCCCTCCCTTGAGTGCTCAATCCCACTTGCTCAATAAGCTCTCGGCTCACTTTGATTGGTAATGCTTCTTCATGGGATTCCACGCAGTCCCAGCAGCAACCACTACTATATTCTGGCGCTGCTGGCATTGCAAGAGCTGCCAGTCAATCTGATTGGCCAGCAGCTCTTGAGGGTGGGACCTACTTCCACTGAAGGGTGGAAGTCTGACTCTCAGCTTTGTAAGGGGGCCCATCTTTTTGAAACCAACTTTTCTACTGGGTGTAACAAGCAGTGCACCCAGTGTGTGTCCTTGGAGAGAGGTTGGAGGAGTTGATCCCTAGCATGAATGCCATGATGTCTCAGGCATTTGCACTGATGTTCACTTGTGTGGAAAGAGTGGCTACCTGCATGGAGAATCTGTTGCAGCAGGTAACCGAGTGCATGCTCGCCCAGACCAAAGGCCTGAAACTTCTGACTGCCAGTTTACACAAGATGGAGAAAAGTCTCCCCATTATGGTTCAGTACCTCACCGACAGGGAGAAAAATACCCTCAAGGTCTTGTCTATTAGGGAAGTGCAGGTGGGCCATGAGACAGAAGATGGAGAAAGGGTACATGGCACTGGGGATCTTCTCAAGTTGCCCCTACATCTCATCCCTTGCCTCCTAGGCCCCAGACCAAGCCCCACAGGATGTATCCTGCTCCAATGACTGAGTCACCCCCCCACTTACACATATGCAAGTCCAGATGGACCAGTCTTTGCTGGGGTCCTCATGGTCTCCAAATCTCTGAAGAAATGTGTCAGACCATTGGGAATGGGCAGCCTGCATCAAGTTGGCGTGTTAGGAAATGGATTAGAAAGTCTGAATAGTTGCACAAGTGAATATCCATGGATGTTTATACCAATGTTATTGATTTTATACTGATTTTAATTTCACTTTATTTGAACTCTTCATTCTCATTGTTTCTAATTTGATGCATATCCCATTCACTCTGGACAATAGCCTTTAAGTCAATGGTATTATCAGTCTTTATGCTGGAAATGGTGCAAACGTGATGCTTGGCTGATTGATTGTTAGAATGAATTGTCTTTGGCATCGGGGACAGGGAATGGTGACCATGAAACTATTATTGATTGTTGTAAAAACCCACTGGTTCAGTGACATTTTTAGGGAAGGAAATCTGCTGTCCTTACCTGATCTGGCCACATGTGACTCCAGTCTCACAGTAATGTGATTGACATTTAACCACCCTCTGAAATGCCCTACCAAACTGCTACAGAAAAGTCAAATAGGAATAAAATCAGACGGACCACACAGCATCACCATAGCCACCGGAAACTGCAATGGCACACTCAGCCCTGTCGACTCTGAAAGGTCCTCCTTACTAACATATGGGAGCTTGTGCAAAAATTGGAAGAACTGTCCCACAGCCAAGTCAGGCAACAGCTTGACATAGTCATACTAACCGAATTATAGCTTACAGCAATTGTCCCAGGCACCACCATCACTGTCTCAGGGTATGTCCTATCCCACCGGCAAGACAGACCCAGCAGAGGTGGCAGCCCAGTTGGAAGGGAGTTGCCCTGGGAAACCTCAACTTTGACTCTGGACCCTATGAAGTCTCATGGCATCAGAACAAACATGGGCACAAAAGGCTTCTAAGGATTTCCACCAACTGCCCTCTCTGAACTGATGAATCAGTGTTCTTCCATATAGGACACTACTTAGAAGAAGCACCGAGGGTAGCAATGTAACAGAATGTATTCTGGGCAGGGGACTTCAATGTCCAAGAGTGGCTTTGTAGCATAACAACTGAATGAGCTGCCTGAGTCCTGCAGGATATATCTGACAAACTGAGCCTGCAGCAGGTGATGAAGGAACCATTAGAAGGGAAAAATCTACCAGAGCTCCTTCTCACCAAATACCTGTCAGAGATGCATCTGATCATGACAGTATTGGTAGGAATAACCACCATGTAGTCTTTGCGGAGACAAAGTCATGTTTTCAAATTAAGTATGCCCTCCATTGTCCTGTGTAGCACTACCACTGTGCTAAATGGGACAGATTAAGATCTGATCTAGCAGCTCAAATTTGGGCCTCCATGAGGCCAAGAAATGGCTAAAGGCACTGTAAAGATACTGTAAAGGCTATGGGCTTGACAATATACCTGCAATAGTGCTGAAAACTTGTGCTCCAGAACAAGCCACACCACTCGCGAAGCTGCTACAGCTTGGCCCCAACACTGGCATCTAGACAACAATGTGGAAAATTGCCCAAGTATGCCACATCTGCAAACAGCAGGACATATCCAATCTGGCGAATGACCACCCCATCTGCCTCCTCTTGATCACCAACAAACTGATGGAATGTGTCATTAACAGTGTTATCAAGTGGCACTTACACAGCAATAACCTTTAATGCTCCTTTTGGGTTCTGCCAAGGTCATTCAGCTCGAAACCACATTACAGCCTTAGTCCAAACATGGACAAAAGAACTGAACTCGGTAGGGGAGGTGAGAGTGATTGCCCTTGACTTCAAAGGAGCATTTGATTGAGTAGCCCTGGCAAAACTGAAGTCAATGGGAATCAGTGGGAAAACTCTCCACTGGTTGGAGTCATACCTAGCACAAAGGAAGGTTGGTGAGGTTGTTGTACATCAATCATCTCAGTCCCAGGACATCACTGCAGGCATTCCTCAGGGTAGATTCCTAGGCCTAGCCATCTTCAATTACTTCATCAATGATCTGCCATTCAAAATATGAAATTATGAGATGTTCACTGATGATTGCACAATATTCAGTACAATTCGCATGTCCTCAGATACTGAAGCAGTCTATGTCTGCATGCAGAAAGACCTGGACAACATCCAGGCTTGGGCATATAACTGTCAAGTAACGTTCGTGACACACAAGTGCCAGGCAATGACAATCTCCAACAAGAAAGAATCTAACCATCTCCCCTTGACATTCAATGTATTTATCATCGATCTATTCCACATTATCAACGTCCTGGGGGTTATCATTGACCAAAAACTGAATGGACCAGCTATATAAATACTGTGGCTATAATAGCAAGTCAGAGGCTGAGAATTCTGAGGCTAGTAACTCACCTCCTGACTCCCCAAAACCTCTCCTGAACCTACAAGTCACAAGTCAGAAGTATGATGGAATAATCTCCACTTGCCTGGATGATTGCAGCTCTAATAGCACTCAAGAAGCTCGACAGCATCCAGGACAAAGCAGTCCAAGGTACTGGCACACCATACATCACCTTAAACATTCACTCCTTCCTCCACTGATGCACAATGGCAGCAGTCTGTATTATATACAAGGTGCACTGCAGCAACTCAACAAGGCTCCTTCAACAGCACCTTCCAAACCCACCGCCTCTACCACCTATGACAGGGCAGCAGATGCATGGGAAGGCCACCACCTGCAAGTTCCTCTCCAAGCCACACAAGCCCCTGACTTGGAACTATATCGCCTTCCTATCACTGGATCAAATTCTTCAGACTCCCTTTCCAGCAGCACTGTGGATTTACCTACACAAGGTGGCCTGCAGGAGTTCAAGCAGATGGTTCACCACCAGCTTTTTCAGGGGCAATTAGGGATGGGCAGCAAATGCTGGACATGATGGCAATGCCAATCACATCCCATGAAAGAGTTAAAAAAAGTGAAGAGTGCCTGCATGAGTCTGATATGTGCCTCTCTGTCAGTCACATGTATGGCTGTAGTGTCCAGACCACACATGTGTCTTCCTCTTCCTCTCTCTTCATCTCCTCTTCCTCAGAAGATGCTGGGCATTCCACATCTTCCTCTCTCAACAGCTGCAGTCCCCTCTGCAGCGTAAGAATGTAAAGGACACAGGGATCACAGAAATTCTGGAGACCCTTAATGGGGCATACTGAAGGGCACCTCCAGATCTGTCATGGCACCTGAACCATATCTTCAGACAATGGCTTGTCCCATTGTGGCAATGTGTCTCCTGTTGTATCTCTCCTCTGCCTCACTGCTAAGGTTCATTTTAGGAGCCATAGTCCCGGTCTTCAGAGGGTAGCCTGTGTCTCCCAGGAGCCAGCCACTGAGACAGTGTGGAGGATCTAAAACCTGTGGATATGTGACTGTACAAAATGAAGGATTTTTGTCGGCTCCCTGGATACCTATTGCAGACATGCCTCATCACGTCCCGATGGTCACAATCTGTCTGAATATTGAGGGAGTGAAATCCCTTGCAAGGGATAAAGGTTCCTCACTGACCTGAGGGCCTTGATTGTCAAATGTGACACAGGAGTGTCTACTACTCACTGTTTTTTCTGTCACTGGAAACAGTTTCTCCTTATGTACTCTATCATAGCTTTTCACAATTTTGAACAGCCCTATCAAACTTTATCTTGGAGCTTTCTCTGTTTTAAGGAGAATGATCATAGCATCTCCAGTCTCCACATATAACTGAAACTAAAATTAAACTATGCCCTTGAGGGCCTCTGCCCATCTTGCAACTTCTGACTAGGTTTTACATTGTGGGCAGAGCCTTACTTACATTAGTCAACTAGCTAGGTGGCCTCAGAAAAACAAAAATTAAAATCTTTTTATTTTTGGCTTTCAGTCTACTATTCTAGTAAATCTCTTTTACGCCCTTTCCAAGGCTACAACATCCTCCCTAAATTGTGGTGCTCAGAACTGAACATAGTACTTCAACTTGGACCTATTCTTTATGGCCTATGGCCTATGGCCTAATTTCCTCTCTCTCCTATTCTATGCCCCTACATAGCAAGTTAAAGATCCAACATGGTTTTATGAACAGCCTTCTTGGCTTGTCTGCCAGCATTATAGATGGATGTACATCTACCCACAGGTCTCCTTGTCCTGAACCCACTTTAAAATTTCATCATTTAGTTCATATTGCCTCTCCTCATTCTCCTCCCTAAATGTATCACTTCACACTTGTATCCATTTAAATTAATCTGTCATACGTCTGTGCATCTCCTGAAGTCTGTTATTATCCTCTTCATTTTTTTCTACATTTCCAATTGTCTCCAAACTTCAAAATTATGCCCCATGTACGTAAGATCATAAGAAAAAAAAGCAGGAGTAATCCATTAGGCCCATCAAGCCTACTCCACCTTTCAATAAGATCATGGTTGCTGTAATTGCAGACTTAACGCATTTTACTGCCTGCTACCCCCCCCGCACCCCCTCCCACCAACCACCCCCCAACCCCCTCATAACCCTTGACACTCTTGTCAATCAAAAACATGTCCAAAGCAGCCTGGAATATATTCAATGACCCAGCCTCCGCTGCTCTCGGGGGAAGCAAATCCTCACATCAATTTCATTAAATGTATCAAAAAGGGCAGCACTCCTAATGCCAACTCTTGGGAAACAAGGTACACTTCCCTCCAGTCTGGAAATCAGCTGTTTCCCACTACTCTCTGTTTTCTGTCTCTGAGTCAATCTTGTATCAATGCTGTGGCTGCCCCTCTGATCCCATGGAACTTAATTTTGCTAACAAGTCTATTATGGGATATTACAGTATGTCATGTGTCTGTGATAGGAGTTGGGAGGGGGACACACAGCACCTGATATGTTCCAATTTCATCTGATTTGCTAAGAAACAAACATGATAACCTTCAGTGTTCCACTTCATTACTTTTCAGAGTTAGGTATAAAGTAACACGGTTACTGATGTGCTCACAACTGGTTCTTCTGCTCTCAGTACAGAAAGTAACAGAACACAATGGGCACAGCCAGAGCCAGGACAGTATTGTGCACCAAATCAGCCAGGATTATTATTATGGTTGACATATCTCTCCAATTCTTACCCTGCAGTTACTGCGCAAATGTGATTTTCAGAATTAAATTGTCTACAAATGGATAGCTGCACCTGAAGTCTATCCTAGGATCAACAATTACCCTTAAACATAATACATCAGACTGGAAGCCATGTAAGGCTCCCACTAGGTTCCCCTGCCCACTTTAAAACAGCAGATAACACACTATCAAATTATTACGCTCAGGCAAATGAATAGATTTATTCACATAATGTAGCACAGAGGCAGGGCATTACAGTAAAATGTAACCTAAAACGTTGGTTATGAGACTGTAGTAATTATGGTTTTGTTAAACGTTGGACTGTACCTTTAGGATTAGCCATGTGATGTATGATCACATGATCTGTGTAAACCAATCAGTTAGCAGTGCGGGCTATCTCCTCAGGCAGTGTAGAGATAGAAATGAGGAAGAATTTTCCCGTCGGCGAGCGGAAGCGGGGCTTGCTCGCCGACGAATAAAATGGCACTTGGGGACATCAGGCAGGCGTCCTGACGTCACCGCGCGTCATTTAGATTTTCAGTTTGGCAGGCACGCAGCTGGGTCGGCTGCGCACTCGCCGAATTGTCAAAGGCCTATTAAGGCCATTTAAAACCTAATTAATTCAATTCAGTGAGCTGCCCATCCAACCTTAAGGCTGGTGGGCAGGCGAAGAGCCCAGGCGGCCTTCGTGTTTTTCATGAAATCTCATCCACGGGCGGAATGAGGTCTCCAATCGGGGGGTAACGATCGGTTTCGTGCTTGCCCACCCCCACACAACCCCACGACAGGGGAAGATTTCTGGCCATGGTGTTGAAAGCACACGGGTAGTTGCTGCTAGCTGTATTGTAATAAACCCAATGTTTCTACTTAGAAAGTTGTCTGCAGATCAACTCTATTATAAATAGGGTCACACAACAACAAACTGGTGATAAGGATAAATCAGGATAAATCAAGATAAATCAGAATCGGTATTGTACCTCGCCCAGCGATTGTGAGTATCAATGTCCATTTAAAATAATAGGAGATATACTCACCCAAAATGCCCCAATTTGGTAGAATCGATCCCTTTGAGTGAGACATGGACAATTGGTCTCAGCATATAGAATGCCTCACGTTCTTCCTTCAAATGAATAAAATCATGGGGGAATAGAAGAGGCAAGCAATCCTCTTGAGTACTTATGGGAGCAAAACCTACAGGTTGATTCGAAGTCTGACATTACCCAGTGCCCTAGATTCGAAGAATTTCAGTAAACTGGTGGATCTTGTGAAGGGACATTTTCCAACCAAGCCTTCAGTCACGATGCAGAGGTTCCAGTCCAATTTGTGAAATAGAGCCCCAGGTGTGGCAATTGCTAGCTATGTGGCGAGTTTGAAGCAACTAACGGAACACTGCAAGTTCGGTGAGACTCTGAACAACATGCTCAGAGGTCATTTAGTGCGTGGTGTGAAAGAAGACATTATTCAGAGAAGATTGCTGGCTGAAGTGAATCTGGATTTTAAGAGGGCTAGACTAGACTAGCACTGGTCATGGAAAGTGCTATAAGAGATTCACAAACAATACAAGGGGCACAAAATGGTGCCATACTCCAAATTGGCCGGGAAGTCAGCTGAAAGTGGTGCGAAGAAGCAAGACATTGCTGCGAAGCGGGAAATAGCCCCCACCAACTGGAAAATAAGAAGAAATCATTCAGCAGCTAAATCAAAGAACAACTTTAATCGATGTGGAAACAATCAGTTTTTTAGCGATTGGCAGTTGAAAAATGTAGAATGTTACTTTTGTCACAGTTGACATATAATGAAACAGTGCAAAGAGAGCTTTAAATAGGCTTGCAAACAACAGAAGGAGCCCAATGAAATCTACAGTGTAGAAGAGCCTGAAACAACAAATTCTGACATTTATTCATTGTTTAACATGAAAGTTGGGACTATAGAGCCAATACTTGTTACAGTATGAGGAATGCTAAACCAGTAAAAATGGAAGTAGACATGGAAGCTTCCACTACTGTAACTGGTAAGCACACTTTCAGGTATTTAAATAATGATGAACATCAATTAAATTTGGAACAAGCTAAAAACACAGGCAAAGAAATCCAAGTAAAAGGTATCAGCAGAGTCATTGTCCATTGTAGAAACCAATTGGCACACTACCAGTGATGGTGGCAGTAGGTGAAGGGCCAAGCCTTCTTGGGTGAGATAGGTTAAAGGAGATTAAATTAAACTGGTCCAAAGTCTTCCAGCTGAGAGCAAGTGGGCAACCCTTAGCTTCATGAAAGCAAGACCAGTGCCATACACCCTGAGAGAGTAGGTTGACGCTGAGCTGAACCAGCTAGAGAGATTGGGTGTCATAAAAGCAGGTCAGTTCTCAGAGTGGGCTGTGCCCATAGTCCCTGTCCTTAATCCAGACCAGACTGTTCAGATCAATGGAGACTATAAACTAATGGTCAAAAGAGCAGTCAAACAAGACAGGTACCTCATTACAAAAATCAAAGACCGATATGACAAGCTAGCAGGAGGGACAACATATACAAAGCTTGACATGAGTCACGCATATCAGCAATTGGAGTTGGATGAAGCCTCCTGGGAATTGTTCACAATTAGTACCCACAAAGGGTTGTACCAATCTACATGCTTGCCTTTCAGTGTTTCCTCAGTTTGTGCCATCTTTCAGAGAACAATGGAGAGCTTACTGCAGGGACTACCCCAGGTTGTCGTCTACTTAGACGATGTACTGATAACCAGATTCACTGAAAAGGAACATTTGGCTAACCTAGAGGAAGTCCGAAAACACTTTTTACAAGCAGGAGTGCGACTGAAAAAGGAAAAATGTACTTTTCAAGTAAAGGAAGTAAGCTATCTGGGCCACCGGGAGGATTCTCAGGGGTTACACCCTGTTGAAGAGAAGGTTAAAGAGAGACACCTGCACCCAAGAACGCCTCTGAACTTAAAACACTTTTAGGAATGATAAATTATTTTAGATGAGTTTTACCTAATTTATCGACAGTTCTGGCCCCTCTGCATTCACTGCTAAGAAAGAAGCAACGTTGGTCTTGGGACAAACCCCAAAAAGAAGCTTTTATGAGAGTAAAACAGCTGTTACACTCATCCAATCTGTGAGTGTGTTATGACCAGGTGAAAGACTTGGTGCTAACATGTGATGTGTCTCCCGTGATGCGAGTGGGAGCGGTACTATCTCATAGCACGGACGAGAGCACAGAGCGGCCAATGGGCTATGTATCCAGGACGCTTACCACAGCTGAGAAAGGATATTCTCAGATTGAAAAGGAAGATCTATTGATAAATTTAAGTGTAAAAAAAAATTTACCAATACGGACATGGCCGGCATTTCACAATTGTATCAGACCACAAACCACTATTGGGTTTGTTTAGCGAGGACAAGGCTATACCACCCATAGCCTCAGCAAGAATACAATGATGGGCCCTAATTTTGGGGGCTTATGAATACACCTTTGTACATAGGCCTGGCATTCACATGGCAAATGCCAATGCCCTGAGTCTCCTGCCCTTACAAGAGAATAACAAACACATCCCAATTCCACAGGAACTCATTTTACTATTAAATTTTCTAGATTCCTTGCCAGTATGTGCCAGACAGTTTTGACACCGGATGAGTCAGGACCCAGTTATATCTCGAGTGCAATATCTCAAGTGTTACATGGCTTGTCCCAGGAGCCAGTTTCTGATTAAATTAAACCGTTCTTCAGCCGAAGACATGAGATGAGCAGTCAAGATGGCATTCTATTGTGCAGTGCATGGGTAATAGTTTCTCCAAAGGGAAGGGAGCCACTTTTAGCTGAACTACACGGTGCCCTCCAGGGATCTCCCGGAAGAAGCCCATAGCGTGCAGCTACCTATGGTGGCCGGGGATGGATGGTGATATTGAAAATGTGTAAAGATCTGTGTACAACATCAGCAGCTGCAAATGTTGCTGGTGACAGCTGCAGTGCATCCATGGGAGTGGCCTGGTAGGTCCTGGGTGCATTTACACACTGACTATGTCGGAACCTTCCTTGAAACCATTTTTCTACTGATTATAGATGCCCTTTCCAAGTGGTCAGATGTTTACGAGATGAAGTCACCAACATCGGACATTACAATAGTGAAACTACGCCAGAGCTTCACCATCCACGGAGCACCAGAAGTAGTCATATCCGATAACAGCACTGTGTTCACGAGTGCTGAGTTCCAACGATTTATCAGCCTCGATGGTATCACCCATGTGAATGCTGCACTGTACCATCCGTCATCAAACAGGATGGCGGAAAGGGCAGTTCAAACTTTTAAGTTGGGCATGAGGAAGCTAGCAGGTGATTTGTTGGAGACCAAGCTTGCACGCTTTCTTTTTCATTACAGGATGACCCCCCACACGATGACAAGCACAACACTTGCAGAATTGTTGATGAGGTGCCGTCTTAGGACAAGACTGAGCCTAACATGTCCAAATTTGGAGGGGAAGATGGAGAAAAGTCAAGGAAACCAAAAAGCTCTGCATGACTTGCCTAGCCATGATAGACAATTTACTGTTGAAGACACAGTACAGGTGAAGAATTTCAGTGGAGGACCGAAGTGGTTACCGGGTAAAGTAAGTTCAGTGACCGGACCATTATCATACCACACGGAAGTGCAAGGCTGGATCACCCGTAAGCATGTGGACCATTTAAGAAAAAGAGAGATACTACCATAAGATATGGTTCCATCTGTGACCATTACTGAACCAGCATTTCTTATTGAAGATTCTCAACCAAGGACTGACTTGTCTGATGTCTCTATCAGAGTGGAAGACACTGAACTGCAAGTGCCCAACGAGGTACCTGATGTTCATATAGTTTCAGAGAATGTGGTTCTTGAAAAAGAATCTGAAGTCGTGGAGCTACAACGTTCTACATAAATCAGGAAACCACCTGAAAGACTGAACTTGTAAATTTTAATGACCTGTGTAAATATTATAATGTCATGAGATAAACGTACTTGTAAATACAATATGTACTGCAAAGTCAAAGGGGGAGGAATGTAGTAATAGTGGGTTTGTTAAATGTTGGACTGTGCCTTTAAGAACAGTCCTATGATGTAAGATCACATGATCTGTGTAAACCAATGTGTTAGCAATGCAAACTCCTCAGTCGGTGTAGAGATAGAGATGGAGTTGAAAGCACATGTGTAGTTGCTGCTGGCTGAATGCTAAATAAACATAGGGAAGGATTTTGCTCTCATTGGGCGGGCTTGCTGGGGGAAAGCAGGAGTGGTTGAGAAGCCGACCACTGCCCACAATTGGCGCCCCACCGCGATTTCACACTGGCAGGCCAATTAAACATGTGCTGCAGTGCTCAGCGTCTGACCCTGTGTGGGGCAGGGGAGGAGGGCGAACGCACAAGTTCGCACATGCAAGTTCAGGTACGCACAGGAAAAGCTCCCTGAGACACAAAGCTGCCTCAGGAAGATGAAGATTGTGAACAATGAAAATAAAGAATTTAAAAATGTTTAGATCATATCCCGCTCATGTGACAGTGCTGCATGAGCAAGGATATGTTAGAAATTAAAAACAAAAAAACTGCGGATGCTGGAAATCCAAAACAAAAACAGAATTACCTGGAAAAACTCAGCAGGTCTGGCAGCATCGGCGGAGAAGAAAAGAGTTGACGTTTCGAGTCCTCATGACCCTTCGACAGAACTTGAGTTCGAGTCCAAGAAAGAGGTGAAATATAAGCTGATTTAAGGTGTGTGTGTGGGGGGCGGAGAGATAGAGAGACAGAGAGGTGGGGGGGGTGTGTGGTTGTAAGGACAAACAAGCAGTGATAGAAGCAGATCATCAAAAGATGTCAACGACAATATTACAATAGAACACATAGGTGTTAGAGTTAAAGTTGGTGATATTATAGCACATTCGTTTAGATAATATCACCAACTTTAACTCTAACACCAATGTGTTCTATTGTACTATTGTCGTTGACATCTTTTGATGATCTGCTTCTATCACTGCTTGTTTGTCCTTACAACCACACCCCACCCCCTCCACCTCTCTGTCTCTCTATCTCTCCGCCCCCCCCACACACACCTTAAACCAGCTTATATTTCAACTCTTTCTTGGACTCCAACTCAAGTTCTGTCGAAGGGTCATGAGGACTCGAAACGTCAACTCTTTTCTTCTCCGCCGATGCTGCCAGACCTGCTGAGTTTTTCCAGGTAATTCTGTTTTTATGTTAGAAATTAGTTTGACATTTTTTTTTAAATGATGGACCAAAACCTCATCCCGCCATGGATGAGGTTTCGCAAAAAATCCAAAAGCCGCTTGGCCTTTTCGCCTGCCTGCCAACCGTAAGGATGGACAGGCAGTGAAAAATTTAATTCAATTATATCTTTAATGGTCTTAATAGGCCTGTTAACTGTTGATGGGTGCGCTGCTGACTCACGCGTGCACCTGCTGACCTAAATATCATGTGAGTGCGCGATAATGTCGGGATGCTCGCGTGACATCATTGCACATCATTTTATGCTCTTTTGGGTGGAGACCACGCCCACCCAATGAGCACAATGTTCTGACCCTAATGTTTCCATTTAGAAAGCTGTCTGCAGATCAACTCAATTAAAAATAGGTGACTCAGCCACACTACAACAGGGACCACATGAAATTGGCAGCTCATTTGTAATAGTTCTGATGTGTAGCTTGTTGTACGCATTTTATACATCGGCTAGAACTGTGTTTGTGATAGTGGAACATCACATTTCTCTGACATCACTTTAAGGCAACCAGCTTCTCTTAAAGGGTTAATGGGGAATTCAGGCTGTAGACAACAGAAAAACTTCCCAGATTGAAAAAAATGGCTGGAAGAGGTACGGAGAGAACTCATAGGAAACATGAAGCCCTCCAGACAATATCTTCACCACCAGTAGGACAAGGATGCTGAGGAGGTCAGTACCATCAGTTTTGCTCACAGGACACAAATGCAGTGCTGAAATGTTTTCAATAATCTCACCAGAGTTATTGAAGTGAGCATTCTGCTCAGTTAATCCCAGCTTCCATTCACTCTCCTACAATCACTGTACCACATTTCACTTCAGCTCCTCCTCCTCCTATGTATACACTCACCATTACAGCAACCCTGCTTCCCCACACCTTCTAGCTTAGACACAGCATGTCAACTATTCCACCATGGCAGGCACATCGTCTGATCACTTCACAAGAATGGCACTAACATATTCACTTTCTTCTTGTAGGAGCAGATCAAACTTTGCTATCCATAGAAAGAAGACATAAAACCATAGAAAAGTTACAGCACAGAAGGAGGCCATTCGGCCCATCTTGTCCATGTCAGCCTCAGGACACCCAGGTGTCCTTTCTAATCCCACTTTCCTGCACCCGGCCCATAGCCCTGCAGCTTACAGCACTTAAGCTGCAGATCCAGGTACTTTTTAAATGAGTTTAAAGTTTCTGCCTCTACCACCAACTTGGGCAGCAAATTCCAGACACCCACTACCCTCTGCTTAAAAAAGGTCTTCCTCATGTCTCTCCTACACCTTCTGCCACTTATCTTGAATCTATGTCCCCTGGTTCTAGAATTCTCCATCAAGGGAAACAATTTTATCCTGTCCACTCTATCTATTCCCCTCATAATTTTGTACACCTCAATCAAGTTACCTCTCAGCCTTCTTTGTTCTAAGGAAAATAACCCCAACCTATCCAGTCTCTCCTCATAGCTACACTTGTCTAGCCCTGGCAAAATTCTTGTAAATCTCCTCTGCACTCTGTCCAGAGCTATTACATCCTTCCTGTAATGTGGTGACCAGAACTGCACACAATACTCCAGTTGTGGCCTCACCAGTATTTTATTCAATTCCAACATTATATCCTTACTTTTATATTCTATACCTCTGCCAATGAAGGAGCGCATTCCATATGCCTTCTTTACAACCTTGTCTACTTGAACTGCTGCCTTCAGGGACCTGTGTACTTGTACACCAAGATCTCTCACTTCATCTACCCCTCTTAGTATATTCCCATTTATTTTGTAACCCCTGTAACTGTTTGACCTCCCTAAATGTATGACCTCATACGTCTCTATGTTAAAATCCATCTGCCACTTTAATGCCCATTCCACCAACCCATCTATATCGTTCAGGAGATTATGGCTATCCTCTACACGATCCACTACTCGGCCAAACTTTGTGTCATCTGCAAACTTCCCAATCGTGCCCCCCAAGTTCACATTAATATATAACACAGACAGCAAGGGTCCCAACACCGAGCCCTGTGGAACACGACTTGAGACAATTTTCCATTCGCAAGGGCATCCATCGACCATTAACCTTTGTTTCCTGTTACAAAACCAACCCTTTATCCAGTTTGCACATTACCCTGAATCCCATGGGCTTTTACTTTCCTGACCAATCTGCCATGTGGGACCTTGTCAAATGTCTTGCTAAAATCCATGTACACAACATCCACTGCACTACCTTCATCAACCCTTCTTGTCACGTCCTCAAAGAATACTATCAAATTTGTGAGGTAAGACCTTCCTTTAACAAATCCATGCTGACCATCCCTGACCATCCCTATCATTTATATTTCAGTTTCAAACCACTGTAAGCAGCTCCAGTATCACTGTAACTGGGATACTTGCTGTCCAGGGCACGGCTGCAGTAACCAGACCATACCTGGTTTCTTCTCTGCCTCTCCCTCCACATCCTCCTCTTCTCTCTCCACCTCCTCCTCTTTGGAGGGTGCTGAGCATTCCACATCTTCCTCTCTCTGCAGCTCGAGTCCCCTCTGCAGCGTGAGATTGTGAAGGACACAGAGGTCACAGCAATTCTGGATACCCTTGATGGGGCATACTGAAGGATGCTTCCAGATCTGTCACAGCACCTGGACTAGATCTTCAGACAATGGCTTGTCCCATTGTGGTAATGTGTTTCCTGCTGTATCTTTCCTCTGCCTCACTGCTACAGTTCCTTTTAGGAGTCATCGTCCCGGTCTTCAGAGGGTAGCCTACGTCTCCCAGGAGCCAGCCACTGAGACAGTGTGGAGCATCTAAAACCTGTGGGTGGTGTGACTGTACAAAATGAAGGATTTTTGTCAGCTCCCTGGATACCTATTGTAGACATGCCTCATCACGTCCCGATGGTCACAATCTGTCTGAATATTGAGGGAGTAAATTCCTAGTGATTGGTAAAGAGTCCTTACTGATTGGAGGGCCTGGATTGTCACCAGTGTGCAATCAATGACTTCCTTCATCTGTGGGAATCCAGCCAGTGCAGCCAAGCTGATTGCCCCTTGGCTCGGCTCATTGGTGGCAAAGTTAACACGAATGATGACCTTGAAAAACAAGGTATCTGTGACCTGGGAGATGTGCATAGGGGTAGTAAATTCAATGACCCTGGAGATGTCACCAGCAGTTTCCTAGAAGGAGCTGGAGATATAGAAATTTAGGACTGACAGCCACTGACAATGTGTGTCCACCTGGTCCTCTGGGAAAGAGGTCTGGTTTCAGGAGGTTCCACATGTTAGCACTGTCCTGCCTTCAAAGGCACTGTTGCTCTGTCATGTTGAAGGATCTCACCCACTGTCTGCAGACCCTGCAGTGTATTGAAAATTGTGTTGGTCATTTTGTCCACTTAACACTGCCATATGAACATATACCACTAGAGGGGGTCTGGAGAAGAGATTGAAGAAATTAATTATTTTAACAGCAGGTGCTGTTCTGATTCTGAATGTTTCTTACTGAATCTGGCTGAATCTTACTGTTTCTTTCCCAAGACCTTCACAGAGCCTGGCTGGCGGGTATTTCCTTCTTTGAGCTGCATCTCTGTGTCTATCTCCTCAGCAATTTGGAGTGACATGTGGCTACAGCGAAGACAGATGCTGTAGGTGTTGTTGCTGCTCGTGGTGCTGGTGGTGCTGTTGTTGTTGGTGTGCCTCCTGGTGCAGTTGCTGATGATGTGGCTGCTCCTGCTGTCCCTCTTCAGAGGTCCAGGTTACTGGCACATAATTTGCTCCCCTTCTACACTGAAGGCTGACAGCAGGGAAGGTTGTGTACACTCCAAGTTGAAAGTGTTTCCAAAAAGTTG
Organism: Carcharodon carcharias; assembly: GCF_017639515.1. Taxonomy (NCBI): domain Eukaryota; kingdom Metazoa; phylum Chordata; class Chondrichthyes; order Lamniformes; family Lamnidae; genus Carcharodon; species Carcharodon carcharias. Next base: position 99,061,728 of record NC_054470.1, read on the forward strand.
AAATCGACCCTCTGTAGTGCTTTTAGGCTTTCAGAAATAATTTCGCAATCAGAAACCTTTCACCGGGGTTGACCACAAGCTTTGTGATTTTGCTTTTTAACAGCTTCCCAACACGTCAATCTCATTAAACCGTCCGTCACCCGGCTGTGATGTCAGAGAACTCAGGAAACCCATACAATCACTGTTAGAGCCAGAATGCATGATTAAACTCAAAGTTAAATAATGTCTGCACATTATTAATGGCTTTTTCGACAGCTCCTTGGGAGTTTCCCGTTGACCTACAAACTGGCCTGAGTCAAATCGAGAGTCAGGCAGGATTATGACAGAGCCCTGGCTCGATGCTATCTTTTGGGGATTTAACACCAAGCCTGCCCAACCACCCTTGACATTAAAATTCTGTCCCTGCTGTCAAAAGAATATGAAATGTTGAGTATTTTTTTAAAAAGAGGTAATAAATTACCCAAAGACAAAGTTGGTAAATCTAGGATTAAATCACACAGACCAGAGGATTCCAGTTTCAATCTTCAGTCAGTTCTGAATTAGTTGAACTCAGGTAGTTAGTGAGACACAATTGACATCAGCAACCTTGGAAAATGGAGGGATATAAATCAGTAAGTGATTTTAGGCTCTCAGGACCATTGTCCAGTGACTCCTGTTGAAAATGAGTCTGTGCAAGTCTCAAGTGAGGACATGGTTGGATTTTCACTGCATCCACCCCAGTTACTGTCACTTCCCTGGGCTGCCTTGTAACAACACTGAGCAGCACAGTGGAGAAGAGGGCCTTGTACTGACCTCCTCTCCCTCCAATGTGCCTCCCACTCACCATCCTTTGAAAAAGTCAGTCTCTGTCACCTCCTCCTCACAGCCCCATTGTGGCACCACCGGGATTTTGTGGACAGGCATTCCTCTGGGCTCTTTCCTGCTGGCAGGGTCCTGCAGAGGACTCACTGTGCAAGGGAAATAATTCAGCAAAAGGGGATGGGTTAAGGTTGAGATGGAATGGAACGGTGGTGAAATGAATGACGATGTAGAATCTCTCTTAAAAGGGGGAGTCATATTGTCACTGGACTAGTAATCCAGAAACCGCACAGCAATACTCCACCACACCAGATGGTAAAATTTGAATCCAACAAAAATCTGAAATTAAAAGCCTGATGATGATCATGAAACTATTGTCAATTGTTGTAAAAACCCAACTGGTTCACTAATGCCCTTTAGGGAAGGAAATCTGCTGTCCTCACCTGGTTTAGTTACATGTGACTCCAGGCCGTTGGTTGGCTTTTAATTGGCCTCTGAAATGGCCCAGGAAGACAATCAGCTGCATCAATCCGCTAAAAAGTCAAAAAGGAATGGAACCAGACGGACCACCCGGCATCGACCTGGGCACTGGAAACAACAACAGCAAACTCAGAGATAAAAACAAAGAACTGCGGATGCTGGAAATCCAACACAAAAACAGAATTACCTGGAAAAACTCAGCAGGTCTGGCAGCATCGGCGGAGAAGAAAACAGCAAACTCAGCCCTGTCGAGCCTTCAAAGTCCTCCTTATTAACATCTGGGGACTTGTGCTTGGACAGCTGTCTCACAGACTAGTCACGCAACAGCCTGACAGCCATACTCACAGAATCATACCTACAGATAATGTCCCAGACTCCATCATCACCATCCCTGCCCCACCGGCAGGACAGACCCAGCAGAGGTGGAAGCCCAGTGGTATACAGTCAGGAGGGAGTTGCCCTGGGGGGAGTCCTCAACATCAACTCCGGACCTCATGAAGGCTCGTGGCATCAGGTCAAACTTAAGCAAGGAAACGTACTGTTGATTACCATGTACCAGGTCTCCCCCATTCAGCTGATGAATCAGTACTCCTCCATGTTGAACACCACTTGGAGGAAGCACTGAGGGCGGCAAGGGCACAGAATGTACTCTGGGTGGGAGACTTCAATGTTCATCACCAAGAGTAGCTCAGTAGCACCACTACTGACTGAGCTGGCCGGATTCCAAAGGACATAGCTGCTAGACCAGGTCTGCGACAGGTAGAGAGGGAAACAACAAGAGTGGAAGACATACTTGACCTCAACCTCATGCATCTGTGACAGGCAAGTTGATCTGTCCATAACTGTATCCGTAGGAGTGATCACTGCACAGTCCCTGTGGAGACCAAGTCCTGTCTTCGCATTGAGGATACCCTCCATCGTGTTGTGTGGCACTACTACTGTGCTAAATGGAAGATTTTGAACAGATCTGGCAACTCAAGACTGGGCAACCATGAGGTGGTGTGGGCCATCAGCAGCAGCAGAACTGTGCTCGAACATAATCTGTAGCCTCATGGCCCGGCATATCCCCCACTCTACCATTCTCACCAAGCCAGGAAATCAACCCTGATTCAAAGAAGAGTGTAAGAGGGCATGTCAGGAGCAGCACCAGTCGTGCCTAAAAATGAGGTGTCAACTGGTGAAGCTACAATACAGGACTAACTGCAAACAGCATAAGCAGCAAGTGAGAGACAGAGCTATGCAATTACACAACCTACAGATCAGATCTAAACTCTGCAGTCCTGCCACATGCAGTTGTGAATGGCAGTGGACAATTAAACAACTCACTGGAGGTGGAGGCTTAACAAATGTACCCATCAGTGTAAAAGATAAGGCTAAAGCATTCGCAACAATCTTCAGCCAGAAGTGCCGAGTGGATGATCCATCTCGGCCTCCTCTGGAGGTCCCCAGCATCACAGATGCCAGCCTTTAGCCAATTAGATTCGCTCTATAGCTTATCAAAACACTGCACTGGATAATGTAAGGCTATGGGCCGTGAAACATTCCAGCAAAAGTACTGAAGGCTCCAGAACTTGCCACACCTCTAGCCAGGCTGTTCCTGTACAGCTGCAACACTGGCATCAACCCAGCTATGTGGAAAATTGCCCAGGTATGTCCTGTACACAAAAAGCAGGGCAAATCCAACTCAGCCAATTACCACCCCATCAGTCTAGTCTCCATCATCAGTAAAGTGATGGAAGGAGTCATGAACAGTGCTATCAAGCAGCACTTGCTTAGCAATAACTTGCTCACTGATGCTCAGTTTGGGTTCTGCCAGGGCCACTCAACACCTGACCTTATTACAGCCTTGGTTCAAACATAGACAAAAGTGCTGAACTCCAGATGTTAGGTGAGAGTGGCTGCCCTTGACATCAAGGCAGCATTTGACTGAGTGTGGCATCAAGGAGCCCTAGAAAAACTGGAGTCAACGGGAATCAATGGAAAACTCTCCTCTGGTTGCAGTCATACCTAACACAAAGGAAGATGTTGTTGGGGGTCAATCATCTCATTCCAAGGAGTTCCAAGGATAATGTCCTGGGCTCAGTCATCTTCAGCTACTTCATCAATGACCTTTCTTCAGTTATAAGTTCAGAAGTGGAGATGTTCGCTGATGATTGCACGAAGTTCAGCACCATTCGTGACTCCTCAGATATTGAAGAGTCCATGTCCAAATACAGCAAGACCTGGACAATATCCAGGCTTGGGCTTTCAAGTGGCAAGTAACATTCACACCACACAAATACCAGGCAATGACTATCACAAACAAGAGAGAATCAAACCATCGCCCCTTGATATTCAGTGGCATTTTGCAGCTTCCATGACACTGAGGAAGCTGGACACCGTTCAGGACAAAGCAGCCCGCTTGATTGGCACCACATCTACAAACATTCACTCCCTCCACCACTGACATGCAGTAGCAACAGTGTGTACCATCTACAAAATGCACTGCAGGAATTCAAAAAGGCCCCTTAGACAGCACCTTCCAAACCCATGATCACTACCATCAAGGAGGTCAACGGCAGCAGATAGATGGGAACAACACTATCTGGAAGTTCCCCTCCTAGCCACCCAACATTCTGACTTGCAAATATATCACCGTTCCTTCACTGTCGCTGAGTGAAAAATCCTAGAACTTCATTCCTAACAGCACTGTGAGTGTACCTGCAACACATGGACTGCAGCGGTGCAGAAGGTGGCTCACCACCACCTTCTCAAGGGCAATTAAGGATGGGCAATAAATAGTGGCCCAGCCAGCAACTCCCACATCCCATGAATGAATTTTTAAAAAGTGGCAGTGTGTTCATACTCTTCGTATAATACACAATGCAGAATCCAAGCATGTAGCAATAGTATTCTGGTATGGTCTAAACTGGATAGATGTGTTGTTAACCTGTATGTTTTAAATCTTTTCAGAGATGCTCTAAGTAAACGTATGGTGAGATGAGGCCAGATGTCAATCATTAAGATGCTTTAATTCACAATGTGTGAACATACAAAGCAGCATTTATAACTAGATTCACTTATTTCAACTTATACACATTGGATTGAATGTTAATCTGCTGTGGAGGGTGAGATTCTTTCAGGACAGCAGGTTAAAACATCAGGGACTGCTGCCATGTCAGGAAGCTGGTACGGACCTGCATTTAACTTCCATATTTAACTGGGGCACATTCATTAGCATCTGGGAAGTGCCTGTGGGACAGGCAGGTCTGATATTTACTGATATTTAAATAATTGTTGGAAAATGATGTGCTGCATCCACACTTCCAACTGGGAACTGATGGGTAAAGATTTCCAGCAGCAATGTGTAGTCAAACACTATCCCATTTAGGTTCCCAATGTAAGATGTTTAGGAACAAAAGTAAAAATAGCTGGAAAAACTCAGCAGGTCTGACAGCTTCTGCGCAGAGGAATACAGTTAACGTTTCGAGCCCGTATGACTCTTCATCAGAACTGAGGAAATGAGGTGAAATATAAGCTGGTTGAGGGGGGGGTGGGACAGGTAGAGCTGCATAGGGGGCCAGTGATAGGTGGAGACAAAGAAGAGATTGCCAAAGATGTCATAGACAAAAGGACAAAGGGGTGTTGACGGTGGTGATATTAGCTAAAGGATGTGCTAATGGTGACATTAAGGGTAGAAAGCAGGACAAGCAAGTGACAGATAGCCCTAGTGTGGGTGGGGGGAAGGGGTCAAAATAGGCTAAAAGGTGGAGATGAAACAATGGATGGAAATACATTTTAAAATAATGGGAATAGGTGGGAAAAGAAAAATATATTAAAAAATATAAATTATTGGAGAAAGCGGGTTCAGAAAGGGGGTGGGGATGGAGGAGAGAGTTCATGATCTGATGTTGTTGAACTCAACGTCAAGTCTGGAAGGCTGTAAAGTGCCTAGTCAGAAGATGAGGTGCTGTTCCTCCAGTTTGCGTTGAGCTTCACTGGAACATTACAGCAGGCCAAGGACGGATATGTAGGCATGAGAGCAGGGTGGTGTATTGAAATGGCAAGCGACAGGGAGGTCTTGGTCATGCTTGCGGACAGACTGAAGGTGTTCCGCAAAGCAGTCACCCAGTCTGCGTTTGGTCTCTCTAATGTAGAGGAGGCCACATTGGGAGCTGTGAATGCAGTAGACTAAATTGAGGGAAGTGCAAGTGAAGTGCTGCTTCACTTGGAAGGAGTGTTTGGGACCTTGGACGGTGAGGAGGGGGGAAGTAAAGGGGCAGGTGTTGCACCTTCTGCGGTTGCATGGGAAGGTGCCGTGGGAGGGGGTGGGTGAGCATCCCTTTGTCCTTTTGTCTATGACATCTTTGGAAATCTGTTCTTTGCCTCTGCCTCTCATTGGCCCTCTATCCAGCTCTACCTGTCCCACCCCCCTCAACCAGCTTATATTTCACCTAATTTCTATATTTCCTCCGTTCTGATGAAGAGTCATACAGACTCGAAACGTTAACTGTGTTCCTCTCCACAGATGCTGTCAGGCCTGCTGAGTTATTCCAGCTATTTTTATTTTTGTTTCAGATTTCCAGCATCTGCAGTATTTTGCTTTTATGTAAGATGTTTACGGTTGTCTCTTAGTCTTAACAAAGTTTCTATGAACAGGGTAGGAAACCTATATGTCCTATGGAGGGAAATTGATTAGTGTTTAATATTGGCTGGGAATCTGTTCACTGGTGGACATGACACTGTTCTTAGTTTGTGCTTACATGCAAGTGACTTTCTGTTGTGCTGTTGCAAAACATGTACATTCTATTTTTGCTGCTCCTATATGCTTACCAGTGGTCTCAGTGATCATATTGTGTCAGTTTCTGTTGCCAAAAAAGGAATCAAATTATGAACATGATGACACAAAGTTAGATGAGAAAGTGAAGAGTGAAGATGACTGAAAGAAATTGCAGAGAGATATAGACAGTTTCGGTGAGTGAGCAAGAACATGGCAGATGGAATGCAATGTAGTGAAGTGTCCAATCAAGGGACCAGCATCAGGAAGGGGAGGGGGCTGCTAAAAGCCAGCTCCTGCTGCTAACACACCCCCTTCCCACCATCACTCACCTGTGCCTGGTTTCCTTTGGGATCCAAGGCCTCAGGTGGGTGTCATACCGGCAGCAGCCACTGCCCTCCAAATGATGCTGCTGAGTACAAAAGAGCTGTCACCCTCTGACTGGCCAGCAGCTCTCGGTGGACAGGCTTCCGCCCCCAGGATCCTTGACTGGCAGGTCAGCGCCTAAGTGGCACAAGATTTCGGGACTTCCCACAAAGTGATTGTGCGGGGTTCCCAGTGGCTCTCCAGCCAGCAGCTAAGACCCCAGTTGGCTCCACAAGACTCCCCCATTGTGTGCAGCTTTGGTCTCCTTATTTAAGTAAGGAAATACTTGCCCCAGAGAGATTTAAAACAGGTTCCCTAGGCTGATTTCTGGGAGGAGGGTTTTGTGATCCAAGGAGAGACCAAGTACTGGGCCTAAATTCCCTGAAGTTTGGACGACTGAGAGATAACCTCATTGAAACATATGGGGCAGATTTTTATGTCCTGCAGGCGGTTGCAGGCCCAACCCGATTGGCCACAAGATTGCACGCAATTACGTTGGCGAGCATCCTGATATCATCGCACACTCGCATGATATTTCGGTTGGCAGGCTCATGTGAGAGTCGGCAGTGTGACCGCTGACAATTAAGAGCTCTATTAAGTTCATTAATTTATTAATTAAGAGAGATTTTTCACTGCCCGTCCAACATTACGTTTGGCAGTGAGCGAATCGGCCAGGTGGCCTTTGCATTTTTGAGGAACCCTCATCCACGGGCGGGGTGAGGTTTCTGACATTAATTTTTTTAAAACCAAAATGTTTTGACCTAATTTTTATTGTGTATACATTCATGCGAGTGAGTCCTATGTGGGGACATTTGTTTTTATAATTTCCAAATCTTTACTTCTGATTTTAAAACTTTTCAGCTCCGAGACAGCTCTCTGCCTTCAGGAAGCATTCATTGCACGTTCCCCGTGCCCATGCTAACTTGCACACTTGCTCTCCTTCTGCACCCTGGCAGCGCTGAGCCTTTCAATGTTTGTTTCATGCCAACTGGCCATTAATTGGCCAGCCGCCCTGAAATCGGGATCAGGGCCTGATTCCCGGCCGCTCACGGGCCCACCCACAGCTGCCGCCTGACGACTCGAAAATCCTGCCCATAAAATTCTTAAGAGGCTTGATAGCGTATATGCCGAGAAAAAGTTACCTCAGGCTGGGAGATCTAGAACACAAGGTCACAGTCTCAGAATAAGGGGTTGGCCATTTAGTACCAAGATGAGGAGAAATTCCTTCAAAGAGTTACGAGTCCTGGGAATTCTCTGCTCCAAGGAGCCATAGATGCTCAATTGTTGAGTATATCCAAGACAGATATTGATAGGTTTATTGGTACTAAGGGAATTAAGGAATATGGGATAGTTTGGAAAGGTGGAGGTTAGGCAGAAGATCATCCATGAGTCTGTTGAATGATAGGCTCAAAGGGCCTACTCCAGCTCCTAGTTCTTATGATCTCACCCCATTCCACATCACAGCCCTTCTTACACATATCCCCTCAGGCATGTGGATCATGGAAGAACTGCATTGATATTGTCGTAGGGCGGCCAACCTGTACTATTAATGAGAGAGTTGATCTGCAGACACTTCTTGGGTGGAAACATTAAATGTTTTAATAATATACTCAGCAGCAACTACACGTGTGCTCTCAACTGCAATCCTATCTCCACACTGACTGCTGAGGTAGCCCGTGCTACTCTCCTATTGGGTACTACAGGTTACGTGATCTTACCTTACACTTATTATTCTTAAAGGTATATTACGCACTAAATAAAACCATAATTACTAGATATGAAACAGTGATGTGACAGAGAACGCTAGTTGGAAAATTGTAGCTGCAATTCTGTAGCTCCGAGTCTGCCCCCACTCACTGTGAGGGCAGCTTCCCTGCTGGAAATGTGTTCACAGAATCACTCCTATTGTTTTAGCAGGCTTGACAACATACCTTTAATGCAGGTTATCAAAAGACACATTAGGAATGAAAATCTTACCTCTCCCAGGAGCCAAATATTCAATTTCTTCTCTCCTTTGAACAGCGGTGGAATAATGGATTTGGGGAGGTTCTGTGCTTCCATAATAGTTTCTGGAAAATGAGCATGTTTGATATTGAAAACGTTCTTCTTTATCCAGCATCAAAAAACTAGAGACAGTGATATGCCTGACAAATAACTGAACCTGTTATTGTCCCGAATTTCCCTTGAGAAGGTGGTGGTGAGCCACCTTTTTGATTCTCTGCAGTCCATGTGATCTAGGTACACCCACAGTGCTGTTTGGGAGGGAGTTCCAGGATTTTGACCCAGCGACAGTGAAGGAACAACGATATATTTTCAAGTCAGGATGGTGAATGGCTTGGAGGGGAACTTCCAGGTGACGGTGTTCTCATGTGTCTGCTGCCCTTATCCTTCTAGATGGTAGCAGTCGTGAGTATGGAGGGGTGCTATCTAAGGAGTGGTGGTGAGTTTCTGCAGCATATCTTGTAGATGGTACACACTGCTGCCCCTGTTCGTTGATGGTGGAGGGAATGAATGTGGATAAGGTGCCAATCAAGTAGATTGCTTTGTCCTCAATGGTGTCAAGTTTCTTGAGTATTGTTGGAGCTGCACTCATCTAGGCAAGTGAGTATATTCCATCACATTCCTGACTTGTGCCTTGTAGATGGTGGACAGGCTTTGAGGAGTCATGAGATGAGTTACTCGCCGCAGAATTCCTAGCCTCTGACCTGCATTTGTTGCCACAGGATTATTGTGACTAGCCTAGTTCAGTTTCTGGTCAATGGTAGTCCCCAGGATGTTGATAATGGGGGATTCAGCAATGGTAATGCCATTGAAAGTCAAGGGCTGATGGTCAGATTGTCTCTTGTTTGGGATGGTCATTGCCTGACATTTGTGTGGTGCAAATGTTACTTGCCACTTGTCAGCCCAAGCCTGGATATTGTCCAGGCCTTGCTGCATTTGTACATGGACTGCTTCAGTATCTGAGGAGTCACAAATGGTGCTGAACAACGTGCAATCATCAGTGAACATCCTCGTTTCTGACCTTATAATGGAAGGAAGGTCATTGATGAAGCAGATGAAGATGGTTGGGCCTAGGACACGACCCTGAGGAACTCTTGCAGTGATGTCCTGGAACTGAGATGATTGACCTCCAACAATTACAACCATTGTCCTTTGTGCTAAGTATGACTCCAACCAACGGAAAGCATTCCCCTGATCCTCATTTACTATTTGTGGAGCCTCCTCCTCCAATGAGTTGTTTAATCATCCACCAACATTCATGACTGGATGTGGCAGGATTGCAGAGCTTAGATTTGATCCTTTGGTTATGGAATTGCTTAGCTCTATCACTTGCTGCTTGTGCTGTTTGGCACGCAAGTAGTACTGTGTTGTAGCTCCACCAGGTTGACACCTCATTTTTATGTATGCCTCGTGCTGCTCCTGGTATGCCCTCCTGCACTCTTCAATGAACCAGGGTCGATCACCTGGCTTGGTGGTAATGGTAGAGTGGGGGATATGCCAATGAGGTTACAGATTGTGTTTGAGTACAATTCTGCTGTTGCTGTTAGTCCACAGTGCCTCATGGACACCCAGTCTTGAGTTGCTAGATCTGTTCAAAATCTATCATATTTAGCACGGTGCTAGTGCCACACAACACAATGGAGGATATCGTCAATGTGAACGCAGGACTTCGTCTCCATAACAACTGTGCGGTGCTCGCTCTTACCAATACAGTCATGGACAGATGCATCTGCGACAGGCAGTTTGGTGAGGGTGAGGTCAAGTATGTTTTTCCCTCATGTTAGTTCCCTCACCTCCTGCTACAGACCCAATGCAGTCCTCTGGGACTTGGCCAGCTTGGTCTGTGGTGGTGCTACTGAGCCATTCTTGGCGATAGACATTGAAGTCGCCCATCCAGAGTACATTTTGCGCCATTGTCGCCCTCAGTGTTTCCTCCAAGTGGTGTTCAACATGGGGGAGCACTGATTCGTCAGCTGAGGGGTGGGGGTGCGGTGGCATTATGTGGTAATCAGCAGGAGGTTTCCTTGCCCATGTTTGACTTGATGCCATGAGACTTCATGGAGGCCTGGGTGGATGGCAAGGACTCCCAGGGCAAATCCCTCCCAACTGTATACTGTGCCACCACGTCTGCTGGATCTGTCCTGCTGATGGTGCAGGACATACCCAGGGACGGTGATGGTGAGTTTTTCCAGCATTTTCTTTTTTTGTTTCAGATTTCCAGCATCCACAGTATTTTGCTTTTATCATGGTGATGATGGTGTCTGGAACATTATTTGTAAGGTGTGATTCTGTGAGTATGGCTGTGTCAGGTTGTTGCTTGACTAGTCAGTGAGACAGATCTCCAAGCACAAACCCCCAGATATTAGTAAGGAGGACTTCTCAGGGTCAGCAGGGCTGCGTTTGCCATTGTCATTTCCTGTGGCTAGGTTGATGACAAGTGGTCCGTCCAGTTTCCTTACCTTTTATTGACTTTGTAGCGGTTTGATACAACTGAGTGGCTTGCTAGGCCATTTAAGAGTCAACTCCATTGCTGTGGGCCTGGAATCACATGTAGGCCAGCAGGTGAGGACAGCAGGTTTCCTTTCCTAAAAGATATTTGTGAACCAGATGGGGCTTTACAACAATAGTTTCATAGTCATCAGTAGACTGTTAATTCCAGATTTCTTTGAATTCAAATTCCACCATCTACCATGGTGGGATTTGAAGCCAGGTCTCCAGAGAATTACCCTGGGTCTCTGGATTACCAGTTCAGTGACAATACCACTACACCACCAGCTCCCCCATTGTATTAATATGGCTGGTCCACTTAAGTTTCTGGTCAATTATATCACCCAGGGTGTTGATGGTGATCAATTTGTGGTGGGAATGCTGTTGAATATCAAAGGAATTCTGGAATTATGGTCAGACTGTTTCTTGTTGGAAATGGTGGTATGTATGTAGTACGGATATTACTTATCACTTATCAGACCAAGCCTGAATGTTATTCAAGTCTTAATGCATGTGGTACAGAGTGTTTCAGTATCTGAGCACTTGCGAATTTTACTGAACACTATGTAATCACCAGTGAAGATCCCCACTAATAGTTATGTTACTGAAGTAATAACCCAGAGGCCTAGATGAAGGATCTGCTGACATAGGTTCACATCCCACCATGGCAGCTGGCATATTTAAATTCAATTAACTGAATAAAAGGCTCATGAAACCACTGAATTGCCATAAAAACCCACCTCGTTCACTAATGTTCTTCCCTTCCCTTAAGGCGCTTTAGGAACATTGACAAATTTTAAGGCAAAGTAGCGTTAACCAGCTTGGATATGAAATGTTCACTGTTCCCATTAAATTCTTTACAGGTCATTTTTAGATGTAGGGTTATGGGTACTGCACTATGTGCAGTCATAAAATGAAAGGTTTAATAAACAAAGTTCTCTTCAGGGAAAGAAATCTGCTGCTCTTGTGTGAGCCTATAATAAGCCATTTAGTTATACACAGCAAGGTAGCAAAGGCAATTTGGGAAGGACAATAAACGCCACTGACTCCCACAAATCGTGAATGAATAAATAATGAAAAAACCTGTACAGGTTGAACAACCAGGAGTATTTCTCAGGTCTGTAGACTGCCAGTGATCACCATGTAACACCACTGGCACCTTTAGTGAATGCTGCATCCATTCAGATATTCAACCTGATTCCAGAGTTTATGAGGCTTGATAAAGTGGTTTGTGCAGGGATGTAGGAAAGTTGAATTTCAAACCAGCTGCTCATAAAGAAAATGAACCTCAGGTGGAGCCAGGTCCTAGATAGAGCTTGTGGAGTAGTGGGAGCAACATCCTGAATTATTACATGATCCTGTCTGAAAGGGGACAGCAGCCACTACACAGTTATGCCTCCACCATCAATTTACTTCAGTGGTGGGGTGGGGAGACTGAACTTTACAAGAATAGCCAGTTTTAACTGAAAGTCTATGAGGAAAATATGAAATTCTTAATAGACAACAGCCGGTGACCTCTACAGAAGCATGAGTTGGTGAAATCATCTTGATAACGGTATTCCTCAGTCCCCAACCTATAGTCATCTCATGAGAAGTTCCCAACAGGGCCAAAAGAGCACAGTGCTTAGTCCACAAGGAAGGAAAACAGATAATATCAGATGTTTAAAAATGTTATTTCACTAACAGTCAAAAGCTGAATTTAAATGTTCACTTCTACTGACGTAAGACTGGGTGAACTCTAATGTGAAGGGTTCCCAATTTAGAATTGTGCTACTTCTGCAATGTAGGAGATATCATTGATTTCTATTTTAAATCCAATTTTCACAAATTTTACCCGATATGGGTCCTTTATTTGGCATAAATGTCAACCATTAGTGCCCCTCTTTCTGCGAAATCAAAGATATTTAAGTACTGTCTGTGCCGTCATGAAGCAGCCAGAGTATCCACATTCTAAGAGGTGAGAGCAGCAGCGTGTAGCTGGGACAGAGGGAATGAAAATAAAATCAATCTCAATAATCTTTTAGTGTTCACAAATGGAATTTTATTTTAGTTCCAGATCCTTCCCAGGCCTCAGGTGATAATGACAACTTCAAGGAGAAGAACATGAAGAAGGTTCAGAGAATGTATGACAACGATGGAAATCAGCAGCTTGAAACAGATTATAGGCAGCAACCGTTTTACGATGGCAACAACCAGTATGAGCAGATGGCATCTGATTTGATGGAAAATGACCCTGAGATCAAGGAAGACCAAGTCCAAGAGATCAAGTCTGCTCTTCCAGAAAGCTTCAAACACATGGAACTGAATAAAAGAGACATACTACTTTCAGACAGATGCTGCAGTAGTGGATGTAGCATTAGGGAACTCTCTATAGTATGCGAACCATGAAATAATACAAACTGTATAAATGTGTTTATAGAATATTCTTTATGCATGGATTCAGAATCGGGCGGATGTTAAGACAGAAAGGCATATTTTACAAATAAAAGTTCCTGACAAGGACATTAATCTGTCAATAGCTCATTGTGGGAATCAAGGCACAGAGGTCAGCAGATTCTAGAGGATTTTCTATCTATAATGGTTGGGAAATCCTGCACAGTTTGATGACCTATGTCCCCAAATTCCCACAAGCAATGCTGGCAGAGGAGTTCTGGTGCTGGGAGTGCAAATTCATCATATGTACACTGTAGTTTATGTAAAAGAATTCTTATATGGTTGCTGGCAAGGCCTTGTAGTTTTGCAGTCACACTGTAGTTCTAAAAATATCATAAGAAAATTGCATCTCTAAATGTTTCAGTGTCTTGTAATTTTCTTCTCAAATTCATTTCTGTAAGCAATCCATCTCACTGCTTAAGAAAGATCACAGTCTGTATTCTTAGAGTGTCTGCACACATCCATTTCTAACAGGAGCTGAAGAGAATATGGGATCAAATCAATAGATTATCAATGATAACAACAATCTGCATTTATATAGCACATTTAAATTAGAAAAAAAAACATTTCCCAGGGAACTTTACAGTGGCGAAATCAAATAAAAATGGACAGTGAGCCACAGAAGGAGTTATTCGGAGAGGTGAGTTTAGATTTGCAGGAGGTTGCAGAGATAGGGAGAGAAAGGCCATGAAGTGAGTTATGCACAGAGATGTAAGTTCTAAATTGGAGACATTCGTGGAACAGGAACCTATGTTCGTCTATGAGAGCAGGATTGATGAGCACGTTGCAACTGGTGCAGGATAGAATAAAAGTAGCAGGATTTTTCATGAACTAATGGTCATGGAGGGTGAAGCAGGGGCTGGTCTCGAGAAAATTATTGGAATAATAAAGTCTGCCTGAAAGGGCTGCCTCATACCCAACGGATCCCTCATACACATATGGAATTTCGAAAGGCATTCGACAAAGTGCCACACAAGAGGCTTACTAAGAAAAGGAACTCCATTGACTGAAAGGGGAAGTGGTGGGGTTGCCAACTGATTAAATGTATTCCTGGAGGTTTTCTCTCATGACCTGCCCCCACGGTCCAGCCATTAGTCCGCCAACACATCCATCCTTGTGATGTACTGCCTTCCTACGCCAATCAGAAAGCAAAAAGATCCATCACCCAATTAGATGATGCCTGAATGTCAGCCAAACAGCCTTTTTTCCTGTTTTTAATATTTTTATAGCTGGTAAAGAGAAATGTTCAAATAAAATGACAGAAAAAATCTTCCTTAATGTCCAGATGAATTTTTTCCAGGATTGCATACAGCAGTGTCTAGGAGATTGATCTTCAATTACTAGACACTCCTCCAGCCAATCCTGGAGGGTTAGGAACTCTCGGAAGTGGTAGTGTTATGTTTTCTCTGGGTTGCTGTTTATCTTAGGTAACTGAATTATCTCAGAGCAATAGAGTAATGATCCTAGTTCTAAAGCCAAATAGTTTACTTGCTGAACTTTAACTATCTCAACACTTACAGGATTTCCAACACACATGTTTTTTGGGAGATCCCTGATCTTCTCTCCAGAAGCTTCTCTTTTCAATTAGCTTTCTCACTCTACCCACAGGCTTAAGCAATCAAGCATAGGTACAAGGATCAGTGAGCCAGCTTAACCAATCAAACATAGATTAATCAAACATTCAACATAACAGATAGTATGAATACAGAATTTGTGATGGTGTATGGATGTTCCCCAGGCTGAGAGGTTGTTGTCTTATTCCTCGAGGGATTTTTGGACCCATTACTCATCATTTTTTTAAGCTCAGGTGTGAGGCACACCATTGTAAAGTTGCAGATGATATAAAACTTGCTGCTGCAGTAATCCACTCCCAGGTGATATTGGCTAGTTAAGTGTTTTAAGGAGGCTGCCAGCCTCTGAGTTATCTTGATTTCCAGTTTTAACACTGGCTGGCCAGTTTCCTAGGCCTCAGAAAATCCAGCAGCTGAAGTGAGATGAGGAAAGTTTCACAGAGAAGGTAAGTGCCTTCACAGCATTGCTTATGGGCTGAGAGGAGCAGAAGTGCTCCCCTCTGGATTTGACACCCATTCCAGGACAAAAGCAGGTCAGAGACCCATTTAGAAGCCCCCTGGTTGATAGTCCATGCCCACCAGGTTCAACGGCCTGGTCTAGAGCAGTCTCCATCCATCTGGAAGACAAGCCTATCAATCATAGGTTCATGGAGTCATAGAGTTCTATGGCACAGAAAAAGGCCCTTTGGCCTATTGAGTCTGCACCGGTCAAACAAGTACCGAGCTATTCTAATCCCATTTTCCAGCACTAGACCCATAGCCTTGTATGCTATGGCATCACAAGTGCACATCCAAATACTTCTTAAATGTTATGAAGGTTTCTGCCTCTACCACCCATTCAGGCAGTGAGTTCCAGATTCCCACCACCTTCTAGGTGAAAAAATTCTTCCTCACATCCCCTCTAAACCTCCTGCCCCTTACCTTAAATCTATGCCCCCTGGTTATTGATCCCTCCCCCAAACAGAAAAGTTCCTTCCTGTCTACCCTATCTATGCCCCTCATAATTTTATACACCTCAATCATGTCCCCCCTCAATCTCCTCTGCTCCAGGGAAAATAACCCCAGTCTATCCAATCTCTCCTCATAACTAAAATTCTCCAGGTATCCTGGTAAATCTCCTCTGCACTCTCTCTAGGGCAATCACATCCTTCCTATAATGTGGATTCCAGAATTGCACGCAATACTCTAGCTGTGGCCTAACCAGTGTTTTATACAGTTCCAGCATAACCTCCCTGCTCTTATGGTCTATACTTCGGCTAATAAAGGCAAGTATCCCATATGCCTTCTTAACCAACTTATGTGCCTGTCCCCCTACCTTAAAGGACTGGTGGACATGTACACCGAGGTCCCTCTGATCCTTGATACTTCCCAGGGTCCTACCATTCATCGTGTATTCCTGTGCTTTGTTTGTCCTGCCCAAGTGCATCACCTCGCACTTATCTGGATTAAATTCCTTTTGCACTGATCAGCCCATCTGACCAGCAGTCTATATTCTCCTGTAATCTAAGGCGATCCTCCTCACTATTTACCACCCCACCTATTTTCATGTCATCCGTGAACTTACTGATCAACCCTCCTACATTCAAGTCTAAATCGTTTATATATACACCACAAACAGCAAGTATCCCAACACCGATCCCTGTGGAACCCCACTGGACGCAGGCATCCAGTCACAAAAACACCCCTTGTCCATCACCCTCTGCTTCCTGCCACTCAGCCAATTCTGGACCCAATTTGCCAAATTGCCTTGGATCCCATGGGCTCTTACCTTCATTATCAGTCTTCCATGCGGGACTTAACAAAAGCCTTGCTGAAGTCCAAGTAGACTATGTCAAATGCATTGCCCTCACCTATACACCTGGTCACCTATTCGAAAAATTCAATCAATTTGGTCAGACATGACTTCCCCTTAACAAAACCATACTGACTGTCCTTGATTAATCCCTGCCTCTCCAAGTGCAGATTAATTCTGTCCCTCAGAATTGCTTCCAATAATTTTGGGGTTAGACTGACTGGCATGTAATTCCCTGGTTTATCCCTTCCTCCCTTCTTGAATAGTAATACCACATTGTCTGTCCTCCAGTCCTCTGGCACCTCTCCTGTGGCCAGAGAGATATTGAAAATTATTGCCAGTGCCCCTGATATCTCCTTCCTTACCTCACTCAACAGCCTGAGATACATTTCATCTGGGGCCTGGGAATTTATTGACTTTTAAGCATGCCAGACCACTTAGAATCCCTTTCTATGCTAATTTGTTTAATTATATCACAGTCCTTCTGCTTGATTTCCATACTCACATCGTCCCTCTCACTTGTGAACACCAACACAAAGTATTCATTTAGAACCCTACCTACGTCTTCTGGCTCCACACACAAATTACCAATATGGTCCTTAATGGGCCCTACTCTTTCCCTAGTTATCCCCTTATCCTTAATGTCCTTGTAAAATAACTTTGGATTTTCTTTTATTTTACCTGCCAATGTTTCATCATGACCCCTTTTGCTCTCCTAATTTCCTTCTTAAGTTCCCCCCTACACATTCTATATTCCTCTAGGGATTCCACTTTTTTGAGCCCTCGGTATCTGCCATAAGCCTCCCTTTTTCTCTTTATCCAATGCTGTATATTGCTTGACATCCAGGGTTCCCTGGATTTGTTGGTCCCACCCTTTGTCTTTGCTGGAATACGTTGGCCCTATACACTCCCTATTTCCTTCTTGAATGAGTCCCACTGCTCTGACGCAGATTTACCTAAAAGTAGCTGCTCCCAGTCCTCTCTGGCCAAATTATATCTGATCTTATTAAAATCGGCCTTCCTCCAATTTAGAACTCTGATTTCTGGCTCATCCTTGTCCTTTTCCATAATAACCTTGAATCTAACAGAGTTATGATCATTATCTGCAAAATGCTCCCCCACTGATAGCTCTACCATTTACCTGGCTTCATTCCCTAAAATTAAGTCCAGGACTGCCCCCTCTCTGGTAGGACCTTCTACGTACTGGCTTAAAAAGCTCTCCTGGATGCATTTTAAGAATTCCACTCCCTCTAAACTTATCACACTATGACTAACCCAGTTAATGTTGGGGAAGTTGAAATCCCCACTATTACTACCCTATTATTTTTACACTTCTCTGAAATTTGCCTACATATCTGCTCTTCTATTTCTCACTGACTGTTTGGGGGCCTATAGTACACTCCCAGCAATGTAATTGCTCCTTTTTTGTTTTTCAATTCTACCCATATGGCTTCATTTGAGGAGCCTTCCAAGATGTCATCCCTCCTTACTGCTATAATTGATTCCTTGATCAATATTGCGATATCCCCTCCTCTTTTACCTCCTTCCCTACCTCGCCTGAAGATCCTATATCCTGGAACATTGAGCTGCCAATCCTGCCCCTCTCTCAGCCATGTTTCTGTGACAGCAATGACATCATACTTCCATGTGTTAATTTGTGCCCTCAACTCATCTGTCTTATTCATCAGACTCCTTGCATTAAAATAAATACCATTCAACCTTGCCAAACTCCCTTGTGCCTTTATTGGCCTATAATTTCTATGCCTTCCAGGCTCAATTGCTCTCTCTTCTAATTTTGGCTGTGCATCTCCCCTTGCTGAACCTCCTCTCAGGATCCCATTCCCCTGCCAAGTTAGTTTAAACCCTCCCCAACAGCACTAACAAACCTCCCTGCAAGGATGTTGGTCCTATTCCAGTTCAAGTACAACCCGCCCACCTTGTACAGGTCCCACCACCCCCAGAAGTGGTCCCAATGTCCCAGAAATCTAAAGCCCTCCCTCCTGTACCACCTCTCCAGCCACGCATTCACCTGGACTAACCTCCTATTTCTATACTCAGTAGCGCGTGGCACCGGAAGTAATCCAGAGATTACTACCTTTCAGGCCCTGTTTTTAAATCTATTTCTTATTTCCCTAAATTCTGCTTGCAGACCTCATCCCTCTTTCTCCCTATGTCATTGGTACCAATATGTACCACAATCTCAGTCTGTTTGCCCTCCCCCTTTAGAATGCACTGCAGCCATTCAGTGACATCCTTGACCCTGGCACCAGGGAGGCAACATACCATCCTGGTGTCACATCTACAGCTGCAGAAACACCTGCCTGTTCCCCTTATTATTGAGTCTCCTACCACTATTGCTCTTCCCCTCTTTTTCCTCCCCCACCAAGGGGGGCTGAGCCACTCACAGTGCCATGAGCGTGGCTGCAGTCCCCAGAGGAACTGTCACTCTCACCGCTTTCCAACACAGGAAAATGATTCTAGAGTGAGATGCACCCTGGGGATTTCCTGACTACCAGCCTGACACCTTTCTTCTGACTGATGGTCACCCATTCCCTCTCTGTCTGCACTTCCGTAAGCTGTGGGGTTACCACAGGCTAGCATCCAAGCAGGGAACTTGTCATGGCCAAAACATGCAAACAGTGAAATTAAAACACCACAGCATGCAGGGAATCCAATGAAGATTCCGACTATCACATCCGAAACTCCAAAGCCACCCACACCTCCCACTTCAACCGCGCCACAGCATACACAACTCACCTCTGTTAATATCCAGGTTAATATCCAGACCTATAATTCTAGGGAACACAGCACTACCTGAGTGGATTTTCTTTTGTAAAACAAAAAATAAAATTGCTCCCTCTGTGAACTGTAGTCTTACCTTAAATCCTCACATGGCAATAAAATCTCTCCATGACAGGTGCTTGAATGTTCAATTATTGGCCTGATTTTGAATTCATTTTTGAATCATTTTGATGTGACTGTATACCATAGTCAACAACATAATGTTCCAAACATAATTGAAATGTTAATGTAAAGTATTAGAAACTACTAGCAACAACACAGGCATTTCATAAATGCCCAATAATGTATCAAAAGAGCAGGTTCACCCCTTGTGGTCTACATAAGGCCTGTTAGATATAATTTACAAACGTTAATTGGTTAGACTAGACAGTAGAAGAGTTGTAATGATGAATGTTTTAGACAATACAAAATTGTGGTGGCATGGAAAGAATTCTAAAGCCATTATAAAAAGAGACAAAAGTTAATGGGAAACAATGATGTGTCACTATAAAAGAAAGATGAAACAGATGAAAATAAAAGTCAGGATTGGAGAATAAATAGCAAAATACTCAGAATCAACAGAGAAATCCAGTCAAGGGGAGTTTGAGACAAGAAAATAAATTTAGATCAGTCGATAAAGGCTGATCCAATTTGTGCAGTAGAATCATTAGAGCGCGAGTGGAGCAATTGGCACCAGATTCCGATGCAGAATCAGATTGGCCAGAGCTGATCACTTGTGGTCTGAAATGAAGAGATGGGTGTTCAAACTGGCTGATGGTGCCTGACTTTACAATCTTCACAAAGTCAAATGGAAGAAAGCTTGAAACGTTCAAAAAAACTTTGGCTACAATTACATACAAGAAGCATTCAAACCTATGGGGACTTTAACCTGGAACTCCTTCACCGTCGATATGGTGAGTCTTGAAATCCTATCTGTTTGATATGGTTTAGAAATAGACCCCAATATTTGCAAGGAGGGATAGGGCTTTGCGGGAAAACACAGAAATTCCGGGATGATGGAAGTCGCCATAAATCTAATGGGCGGATTTCATCCAAACTTTTACTTTGTTTCCTCGCCCAGTTGCTGACCAAGCTGGATGCTGGCCCTCTGCTGGCCAAGGAAGGCTACTGCAGAATGTGCTTAAAGAGACGTGAGAAACACTGCTCATAGGATAACAGAAATCATAGACATTTACAGCACGGAATTCATTCATTGAGTCTGTGCCAACCAAAAAATCTCTCCAGCCTAATGCCACTTTCCATTTCTTGGTTCATAGCCAAATTTTTTTTTAAACATAATGGAGGCTTCTCTTTCCGCCACCGTTTCAGACAGTGCATTCCAGACCCTCAACACCGTCTGGGTAAAATAATTTCTCAACTCACCTCTAGTCCTTCCACCAATTATGTTAAATCTATGCTCCCTGGTTAGTGGCCTCTCTACTAAGGGAAATAGATCCTTCCTATCAACTCTATCTAGGGCCTTACTGTTTTATACACCTCAATTAAATCTCCCTGCAGCCTTCCACAGAAAATAATCCCAGCCAATCCAATTTTGCAGCAAAGATAAAATTTTCCATTCCTGGCAACATCCTCCTAAATCTCCTCTCTACCCTATATAGTGGATTCACATTATTTCTGTAATATGACAACCAGTGTTGTGGCCTAACAGGTTTCTTTTATAGTTCTAGAACACCTGTCTGCTTTATTCTGTACCTTGGTTAATAAAGCAAAAGTATTCTTTATGCCTTCTTAACTGACCTACCTTATCTACCTTAAGGGATTTATGGACATGCACTCCGAGTTCCTCTGTTTCTGGACACTTCTCAGCGTCCTACCATTTATTGTGTATTCCCTTGCCTTGTTTGTCCTCCCCAATTGCATTACCTCACAGTCTACAGCTCTGTTCCTCACTATCAACCACACAACCAACTTTGTATCATTTTCAAACTTCTTAATCATATCTCTCTACATTTAAATCTAAGTCATTGATATACACAGCCAAAATAACTGAACCCAGCAGAAGAAGTCCCAGAGTGCACCTCCCTCAAGAACAGTTTTTCTGTGTTGGAAAATAGTGAGGGTGACGGTTCCTCTGCAGAATGTAGCCAGAGCCCAGCTACACAAGGCTGGAGGAGAAAGAGAGGAAGAGCAATAGTGATAGGAGATTCAAAAATGAGGGGTACAGACAGGCATTTCTCCGGTCGCAGACGTGACTCCAGGATGGTGTGCTGCCTCCCTGGGGCCAGAGTCAAGGTACTGAACGGCTGCAGGGCATTCTGAAGGGGGAGGGCGAACAGTCCGAGATCGTGATTCACATTGATACCAACGACATAGATAGAAAGAGGGTTGAGGTCCTACAACAAGAATTTAGGGAGCTTGGTAGCAGACTGAAAAGCAGGACCTCAGAGGTTGCAATCTCTGGATTACTCCTAGTGCCATGTGTTGGTGAGTTAAGGAATAGGCAGATAGAGCAGATGAATGCATTGCTGAAGAGTTGGTGCAAGAAGGAAGGCTTTAGATTCCTGGATCACTGGGTCCATTTATGGGGAAGGTGGGACCTGTACAAGTCCAACGGGCTACAATTGAACTGGAAGGAGACCAACATCATTGCCGGGGGCGGGGTGGTTTGCTAGTACTGTTGGTGGGGATTTAAACTAATTTGGCAGGGGGATGTAAAAGAGAAGGCGGTGTTGCAATACTGATCAAGAAGTCAATTACTGCAATAAGGAGGGATGATATCTTAGAAGGTTCCTCAAATAAGACCATATGAGTGGAACTTAAAAACAAGAAGGGGGAAAACAGATTGCTGGGAGTGTACCATAGAACTCCAAACAGTCAGGGAGAAATAGAAGGGCAGATATGTAGGCAACTCTCAGAGAAGTGTAAAAATAATAATGTAATAGTAGTAGGGGATTTCAACTTCCCTAATGTTAACTGGAATAGTCTTAGTGTGAAAGGCTTAGAGGGTGCAGAATCCTTAAAGTGCATCCAGGAGAGCTTTTTAATCCAGCATGTAGAAAGTTCTGCAAGAGACAGGGCGGTGCTGGACCTAGTTTTAGGGAATAAAGCCGGGCAAATGGTAGAAGTGTCAGTGGGGGAGTATTTCGGTGATAGTGACCATTACTCAGTAAGATTTAAGGTAGTTATGGAAAAGGACAAAGATGGACCGGAAATAAATCTGAATTGGGGGCAGGCCGATTTTAATATGATAAGATAGTGTCTGGCCAAAGTGGACTGGAAGCAGCTACTTGTAGGAAAATATACACCAGAGCAGTGGGAGTCATTCAAAAAGGAAATAGTGAGAATGCAGGAGCAACATGTTCCCGTAAAGGTGAAAGGTGGAACCAACAAGTCCAGATAACCCTGGATGCTATGGAATGTCCAGGATTGGATAAGGGAAAAAAGGGAAGCTTATGGTAGATACCAAGGGCTCAAAACAGCGGAAGCCCTAGAGGAGTATAGAAGGTGCAGGGGGGTTAATTAAAAATGAAATGAGGAGAGTGAAGATGGGGCATGAGAAAACACTGGTAGATAAAATAAAGGAAAATCCAAAGGCATTTTATAAGTATCTTAGGGGCAAGAGGATAACCAGAGAAAGAGATGGGCCCATTAGGGATCAAAGTGGCAATCTGTGTGAGGAGCCAAAAGACAGAGGTGAAGTTTTAAATGAATACTTTGCCTCTGTATTCACTGTAGAGAAGGACAACATAGGTATAGAAATCAGGGAGTGAGAATATGATATAATTGAACAAATTAGCATTGAGAGGGAGGAGGTATTAGCAGTTTTAGTGGGTTTAAAATTGAATAGATCCCCAGGCCCAGATGAGATGTATCTCAGGCTGCTGTGGGAGGCAAGGGAGGAGATTTCAGGGGCCTTGGCATTAATCTTCAAATCCACCCTGGCTACAGGAGAGGTGTCAGAGGACTGGAGGTCAGTGAATGTGGTACCATTATTCAAGAAGTGTGGTAGGGATAAAGCAGGGAACTATAGATCAGTGAGCCTAACATCAGCAGGAGAGAAACAATTGGAAAAAATTCTGAGGGACAGAATTAATCTCCACTTGGAGAGGCAGGCGTTAATCAGGGATAGTCACCATGCCTTTGTCAGGGGGAGATCATGTCCAACAAATTTGATTGAATTTTTTGAGGAGGTAACTAGGTGTGTAGATGAGAGTAGTGCAGTTGATGTAGTCTACATGGACTTCAGTAAGGCTTTTGACAAGGTCTCGCATGGGACACTGGTCAAGAAGGTAAGAGCCCGTGGGATTCAGAGCAAATTGGTTCCAAAATTGGCTTAGTGGCAGGAGGCAGAGGGTGATGATCAAAGGTTGCTTTTGTGACTGGAAGCCTGTGTCCAGTGGTGTATCGTAGGGTTTGGTGCTGGGTCCCTTGCTGTTTGTAGTGCACATTAATGATCGACACATGAAAGTAGGAGGTGTGATCAGTAAATTCGCATATTGGTGGTATGGTAAATAGCGAGGAGGAAAGCCTTAGATTACTGGACAATATAGGTGGGCTGGTCAGATTGGCAGAGCAGTGCAAATGGGATTTAATCCTGAAAACTTTAAGGTAATGCATTTTGGGAGGACTAACAAGGCAACGGAGTGCACGATGAATGGTAGGACTCTAGGAAGTACAGAGGATCAGAGGGACCTTGGTGTGCATGTCCATAGATCCTTGAAGGCAGCAGCACAGATAGATAAGGTGGTTAAGAAGGCATATGGGATACTAGCCTTTATTACTCCAAGCATTGAATACAAGAGCAGGGAGGGTATGTTGGAACTATTTAAAGCATTAGTTAGACTACACCTGGAGTACTGTGTGCAGTTCTGGTTGCCCACTATAGGAAGGATGTGATTGCACTGGAGAGGGTGCAGAGGAGACTCACCAGGATGTTACCTGGGCTGGAGTGTTTCAGCTATGAAGAGAGACTAGGTAGGCTGGAATTGTTTTCCTTAGAGCAGAGGAGGCTGAGGGGGCACCTGATTGAGGTGTACAAAATTATGACGGGCATAGGTAGGGTAGATAGGAAGAAACTGTTTCCCTTAGTGGAGGGGTCAATAACTTGGGGGCATAAATTTAAGATAAGGGGCAGGAGGTTTAGAGGGAATTTGAAGAAAACTTTTTTCACCCAGAGGGCGAGGGATATCTAGAGCTCACTGCCTGAAAGGGTGGTGGAGGCGAGGACCCTCACAGCATTTATGAAGTATTTAGGTGAACACTTGAAATGCCATAGCATACAGGGCTATGGGCCAAGTGCTGAAAAATGGGAATAGAATAGTTAGAGGCTTGATGACTGGTGTGAACATGATGGGCCAAAGGGCCTCTTTCTGTGCTGTAAAACTCTATGACTCTAAGCCTTCCAGTCACAGAAACACTTGTTGATCATGACACTTTGCTTCCTGCCACTGAGCCAATGTTGGATCCAACTTGCGACTTTCCCTTGGATCCCATGGACTCTTACTTCTTTGACCACTTTGCCTTGTGGCGCCATGTTAAAGTCTTGCTAGCATCTATTTAAGCCACATCAAATGTGCTACCATCATTGAATCACCTTGTTGCCTTCTCAAAACATTCAATCAAGTAAGTCAAAAACCTCCCTTAACAAAGTTAAATTCGACTGTCCTTGATTAATCTGTACCTGTTTGAATAATGATATACACAGTCCCTCGGAATTTTTGTAGTAATTTGCCCATCATGGCATCTTCCTTTTTTGACATATTATTACAATGTTATCCTATCTCCAATCATTCGGCACCATACCTGTAGCCAGAGAGGATTGGAAAATGATTTAACAGACCCTCGAATATTTTCTCTCTTGGTTCACTTAACAACATGGAATACATTTCATCCAAATATTATTATGGTGTACTATAATGCTTCATTATACATGCTTGGCTGTGAGCCCAGAATCCCATAAAAGGTTTAACAGCATCTATGGAGGAAAAAAACAGCTAACGTTTCAAATCTATATGACTCTTCTTCAGAGCTAAAGAGAAGTAATGTGATGAAATTTCTACTATTTAAGCGGGTGGGGGAGGGGGTGCGATGGCAGAGCAGGAGAAGCTGGATAGAAGGCCAGTGATAGGTGGAGGCAAAGAGAAGATTGTCAGGGATGTCATGGACAAAAGGACAAAGGAATGTTAATGATAGCATTACTGGCTAGAGGAGGTGGTGATAGTGGCAATAAGATCAGAAAGCAGAATGTGATAATAGTGGGACAGGGCTAAGCACTCTGGAAAAAACAACATGAACAATTGACAGATGGCCCTTGTGGGGGTGGGTGAGAGGAGGGGATGGTGGTGGGAAAAAATATTGAAAATAGGATAAAAGAATGAATAAAAAATGAAAAGAAATAAAAATAAAAATAAGTGGATAAAAAATAAGAATTAAAAAATGAAAAAATAAAAATTGGAAAATGAAGATGAACATTGGAAAAAGGGGATAAAAAGGGGTGGGGATGGAGGAGAGAGTTCATGGTCTGAAGTTGTTGAACTAAATGTTAAGTCCGGAAGGCTGTAAAATGCCTAATCGGAAGAGGAGGTGCTGTTCCTCCAGTTTGCGTTGAACTTCACTGGAACATTGCAGCAGGCCAAGGACAGACATGTGGGCATGAGAGCAGGGTGGTGTGTTGAAATGGCAAGTGACAGAAGTGTCTGGGTCATGCTTGCAGACAGATCGAAGGTGTTCCAAAAAGCGGTCACCCAGTCTGCGTTTGGTCTCTCCAGTGTAGAGGAACTGCATTGGGAGCTGCGAATGCAGTAGACTAAATTGAAGGAAGTGCAAGTGAAATACTGCTTCACTTGAAAAGAGTGTTTGGACGGTGAGGAGGTAGGAGATAAAGGGGCAGATGTTGCACCTTCTGCAGTTGCATGGGAAGATACTGTGGGAGGGGGTTGCATTGTTGGGGGTGATGGAGGAATGGACCAGGGTGTCCCGGATGGAACGGTCCCTGCAGAATGCCGCCAGGTGGGTGAAGGGAAGATGTGTTTGGTGGTTGCATCATGCTGGAGTTAATGGAAGTGGTGGAGGATGATCCTTTGAATGCAGAGGCTGGTGGAGAGAAAAGTGAGGACTAGGGGGACCCTATCATGGTTCTGGGAGGGAGAGGAAGGTGTGAGGGCAAAGGATCAAAGGATCATCCTCCGCAGATTTCACTCTACAGATGCCAATAGACCGGCTGAGTTTTTCCAGCATTTTCTGTTTTTGTTTCAGATTTCCAGCATCTGCAGTATTTTGCTTTAATCCCATAAAACGTTTTGTTTTTTTGACACAACTGGAGACAAGTGAAAATGTGACTCCTTTTGGCAATAGCTCAATGTTTATTTGCATCAAATAAATGGTGTCAGATCTTATAGCTTCATTATTGATACTGTGGTGGTAAAAATAATAAACCAATCACTCTGAGTCTGTGAGCTTCAAGTAAATAAAGATTTAAGTTCAAAGGTACACTGGGACCAATGCTTCCTGGTTGGTTTCCAGTGTTTCTCCCTCTGATATAAAGTCCCTGAAACACGTTTATAGTTATTAGTTAGCACATTTCACTACACTGCATGGTACAACCTTCAATTACTTTAACACATACATCACAAAACCTAATTAATGAGCTGGACAATTCAAGCTGGCAGGTGTTCCCTGTTATCTCACCATTTTGGCCTCAGGAAATCTGTCAGTGCCTGGTATCCAATAGCCCCATGTCTGCTTTCTTATCTCCTTAACACCTTGTTTAACCAAGCTGTGAAAACCATTGAGTCTTATGACTTGCATTCTCACCTAAATTCCCTCAAAATGGCTACATATACCATCATGCTCAAAAAGGGCTAGCTGCATTGTCTACTCTATGGCTATTAAATATTTTAATATCAAAAAATATGAAATCATTTCAGTTATCCTACTTCAGTCCCTCCTTTTTGTCCCCTGGCCAGACACTAACTGGCCCAGGTGGGACATTTCTGAGACCTTCCATCCACCAGTGGCTCTAGGGATCCTACTAGAGTCCAGTGGGCTTTGGATCTGTTAAGCGACTGTTCTCTTATGGCTTCTCTGAAGTCCTAATGACCTAGGGTAAGCCCAGAGCCCTCACCTCATTAGATAGCAAACTCTTCATAAATGTTCCCGACTTTCATGTTTCCGGGGAAGGGGCTTTGGTTGCAGTGGATATCGTAGTATATCCTTTATTAGCCAACATTGCCATCTGCAACACTTTGGATGCCATCAATTTCTGGTAACAGCAAATATAGAGACTAATCAATGAGACCACAATAGGTGCAACGGCTGCTGCCATCCTCCTTACTTCCCATCAGTTACACTGCATTCTTGACATCCTGGCTCAATTTTTGAGTCTTCCAGTTTCCAAGCCTTCCCCTCATGATAGCTTGACAGCTTTGTTCCATGAATTTCCTGGTAGTGGTTAGGGTCCTATCCACTGCTACCCAGGCTATCTGGGCCGTAGCCGATATTTAACCTACCGTCCCACCATGGACTGAATACATAACCCACTGAGGGCCCTGCCCGCAAGATGAAAGCCCTCCACATTAAAGGTGATCTGTAAGCAGAAGGTATGGTTATTGTCACTCTCTAATCCTTTATATAGGAATCTTGTCCTGTGCATGAGAAAGCACCACTGTGTAGGGGAGGTTTGGATTGCCTTAAAGGCCCCTTCAAGAGGACTGACCAATACCACAATGGCAGAATCATTACTGACGGGTGTCAGGGTATTATAGGCGCAGATGATATAATGCCACGATGCAGTACAACGTTCTCACGTTGTCATTAAAGGGGTGCTACTTAAGCCCAGGACCAAATATCCCTGGGATCCTACATGGTGCACCACCCACTCTTTTCCACTCCCAGTGATTTGAATGTATATTCCCCCAATCATCCTGTCACAGGCCGTGTAACTACTAATTCCTGTCATTCTTCCTGTAAATTGCTAAGATCTAATTTCTTCACAGCCTGATATATATGTCAAGGTACAGTATCAAATCTGATATCTTCAATATCTAACCCAACAACATCTCTCAGGTCCTGAGCCAACATGCCACATGCCCTGCCCTTAGACTGTGAATCTGTTGTATTCATGATGACCTGGGATTGTAGATTCAACTCCTGTATTACACCTTTCCCCTGAGCCTGTATAGCTGGAAGTGCATATTCAGTTTTTGGGCTGTAAAGCACAGCCCTCCTGCAGTCTCCTTGGCTACCCAGGAGGCATAATCATTTATATCAGACATCTGTATTGAATTCAGGGATGAATCAGCACTTTCGAACAGTACCACCACCCTCCCCCCCGCAACATCTCCCAAAAAATCTCTGCTGCTTCCTCCCTTTCTGGGTACCCTGGACCCCAGGGGCTCTGCAAGCCTGATAACCTAGGTCAAGTGCTATAGCTTTTGTTTTGCCCAATTGGTGGACATAACATGGTCGCCACAATCAACTAACAAGGTCAGGTTGAGCCTGGTCAAATTGTAGGTCACCTCCAGGTTAACTGTTGTAACATTATGTAACATCCCAATTTCCCAATTCTCATTATCCCATCCAGGGGCAGTGACTTGGTGGCTGGGCATCTAGTGGGTTTCTGATACTCGCAAGTTGAAAAGTTAAAGCATCTCGTATCGCATACAACCAAGCCAATTAATGACCTCTATACATAGCTCTTGACAGCATTGTCCCTCCAATCCTGGCTCCCAAACAAATGGGGGCAGGTTACTCATGATGTGATGCTCACTCATGTGTTGGATATCCTCAAGGTGACTCCTCTCGTGAATGCTGAACACAGATATCAGAACTGCTCCACACCCGAGCTGGTGTTGTGCACCCCCTTTTATGTCCATGTTTCCAGTTGTGTTATTAGTGTAAAAGGTTGGGGCAATGTTACCTGAGTCAGATTGTCCCCTTTTCATAATATAACCTAAATGACACAATGACTACTGGTAGTGACTCTATCAGAAATCCACGCACCCGGTTTCCTCATCCACTCTCTGCTCCCTCCTTTAGGTAGCTACATGTACTGTCCTGGATGCAGACAGGTGGTTTTATTGATATTCACAGTGGTTATTGTTAAGAGGGCGATTACTGCTGCTGCTGCCCTCCAGATTGCCTTTGCTGTAACGATTTGTCTGAAACAAAATAGTTAAGTGAGTTGCTGGCTGCTTTCCTGCTGCCAGAACAGACTGTGAGATATAAAGTTTTGCCTGTGACCAATCTTTCCAAACATATACTAGTCATTATTATCTGGTAAGGTCCTTGCCATCACAGGGAAAATCACGGTCGTTCCGGTTCCCCCTTAACCATTCCCTTATCCCTCACTTCTGGCATGTCTTGGGGGAGCTGCTCCCCCTCACTCCTTTCCTGGTCCATTACCTTTCCAATGACAAACTAGGCATACATAGGGTTAATTCATGCAGACCAGAAAATTCAGGTTCAATCTTCAGTCAGTGTTGAGTTAGTTGAACTCAGCTAGTTAGTGAGACACAATTAGACTCAACAACCTTGGAAAAGGGAGGAAGATAAGTCAGTAAGTTCCTGTCCCTGACCAATGTCCAGTGACTCCTGTTGAAAGTGAGTCTGTGCGTGTCCCAAATGAGGGTGTGATCAGATTTTCTATGCATCCACCCCAGTTACTGCTAATTCCCGGGGCTGCCTGGTAATAACATTGAGGTTCACAATGGAGAAGAGAGGCTTGTACTGACCTCATCTCCCTCCAGTGTGGCTCCCACTCACCTTATTTTGAAAGTGTCAGTCCCTGTTTTCTCCTCTGGTGCTGCTGTGACAGTCCGTCTCCCATACAATCACAATTTTGTGGACTGGCATTGTCAGCTCTCTTTTGCTGAGAGAATCCTGCAGAGGACTCGCTGTGCACAGGAAACAAACCACAACACAGGGGGATGGATTGAGGTTGAGGTGGAATGAATTACCATGAAGAAACTTACCCTGAATACAATTAACCAGCCAACCGAGCAGCAAATTTTACATTTAGTAAGACATAAACATGCTTGAATGAAAATCTGAGGGAAAAAAAATACATCTTAAACCTAGCTTAAGTTAGGGTGCAACCTATACCCAGATTGCTGATTATACCCTAAGAGAAACTCTGCCCCTGAATTTTATCTTTTACTTCATAGATTTAAGGGCCCTTTCTGGAATGTATAGGTTTACTGGTACATTTTCAAGCACGTCAGGAGAATTGTGATTTTAACTTCATTAAAGAGCCAGTCAGAGCACAACCTGCAGTGATAGTGCTGCAGCACATGGCAATGGCCAGGAGTTTCCTCAGAATTGCTCCCATTCCAGTGCCATTACTTTACTGTAAGCTCGCTGGAAACCTCGGCCAAAAAATTCCACCAAAATGATGGTGGTTAAAGGGCAGCAGCTCAGACGAAACTCCCAGTCAAGTGCAGCTCTACCAAATGCCTACTGTACGTGCACTCTGCAAAATATGGATCTGTACAATGAATGCTTAAAAAACATGAATGTTGGATGGAATTCCATTCCTGTTGATTTATTTTCAATATTCAAGGAAAAATCCTTGGTACCATCACAAACCGTGTTTAAATTCAGGTGTCATTTTGTTTTCAATCCATTCCTTCTAGGACTATGAGAATTGTTACACTAAATGATTGGTCACCAGCCTGCTGAATTCCACATTCAACCTAGGCATGTTCATTAGCTTGCTGGCAATACCCATGGGAAAGTTGGATCTTATATTTGAATATGTTAATAGGTTACAGTTTTAACCCTAGATTCCATCTTTACTCTGAACACAGAGGTTTCCAGGAACCTGCCAGTTTGAAAAGGTGAGAAGATGGTGAGAGCTGCCAGGGCTGTGCAGTTGGCAGGAAGGTTGCTATTAAATACTGAAATATGGCAGCTGCTTCCTTGCCTAGGCGAAAGGTTATATTCTTACAAGACTTGTTCAGAAAGTTTGCTTTAGAAGTGACTTCCAATACTTGGGAGGTCATTTCTGCTACCTTGGAGAATTTTTGTTTTTGATCAGCACTTGCCTACTGTCAGCCTTCACAGTAGCATGGGAGCCACTTACGCAGCTCTACCTTGGACCTGTGATGAAGAATAGGAGGAGCAGCACCAGCAGCTGCCTTCTCCTCAGCCAGAGGCTGTTCCACAGGACAAGAGGGATGTACAGAGCTCCAGCTCGCAGGAGGCTATACACTCAGTATAGGGTATGTGGGGAGAGGATTAGCTTTCTGGATATCACCAAGCATAAGTGCTTCGGGAGACTCAGACTTTCCTGTCAAGTGATTATCAGCGTTTTACGTCTCCAGGAAGAAGACCTCCTGCTAATGTGGACCAGGTAGGCACTCATTTCCTCTGCCACAGCCCTTAATTCCTTTGCTTCCGGCTCCATCCAGGGATCTGCTGATGATATTTGTAGAATATCACAATCTGCTGCCTGCAAGTGCATCTCTAAGGTGACCAATGCCAATGTTTGCTGGGGCAGGTACTTATTTGCACAGATGAGACCAACCAGAATGAGGCCTTTTGGATTTGCCTCTCTGGCTGAATTCCTACAGGCCCAGGGAATCATCAATCGTACACTTGGCAATCAAGATGCCCCCAGATCACCTAATATATTTTTCAACTGGAAGGGTTCATGCTTTACCAATGTTCAGCTGGCATGTGATGACCAAAAGATCATCATGCATATCTGTGCAAGATACACAGAGATTGCTTCGCCCTCTGCTAGTCAAATTTCCCACAGATTCGCTCACTTCCTAGCAGAGTCAACAGACAGCTCTTTGGAGACAAGGGATACTCTCTAAGGATGTACTGCTGACAGCAGTGAGGAGCCCATTTTGTCCCCAGCCCCAGCCCCCAACACAAGGCAGTCCCTTGTTAAACTAAGACAGAGGGTGTACTGCACTGTTGGGAGGCGCTGTATTACAGATCAATCATTAAACCAAGGCCCATCTGCCTTCTAAGGGGGGTGGGAAAGATTCTACAGCACTATTTTGAAGAAGAGCAGGAGGGGTATCTCCAGTGTCCTGGCCACTCACAAATATATCTCTGCAGACACAACAGATGATGTTCAATACAGAATCAACATAGACCCTGGGCACGGTCCATCATCTCCCAATGGGTGGGTGGATGTCATCATCATCACATCCTGGCCAAAATTTATTTCTCAATTAACATCACTAAAACAGATTATCTGGTCATTATTGCAATGCTGTTTGTGAAACATTGTGTGTGCAAATTGGCTGCCATGTTTCCTACTTTACAGCAGTAGCTACATTTCAAAAGTACTTCACTTGCTGCAGAGTGCATAGGGACATCATGGCTCATTAAGGGCACAGTATCATGCAAGTCATTCCATACGTTTGTCACTGTACATCAGCAAAGTCACATGGATATCCCTGTGAAACGGCACAAAAATCATCATCTTCCACATTTTTCTTAGTCTCCTGTGGTAATCTGATGTATAATATACCTTTCAGAAGAAAGTTATAATGGAAGATCACATGATCTTAGTATCCAATAGCAAAATAGCACAGGCTACCTTAGTAGTCAGTAGTCAGTTGGAGTAGTCTAGGGTTAGAGTCTGTAATGCAGAGACAGGGTTTGAGTTGTAAGCATACAAGTGTAGCTGCTGAGTTCCTTTGTAAATAACTAGAATTGTTCTGCATAAGAACTGCTGATCTACTCTTGTCTATGGTACCAACTCAGCCATCCCGAAACAAGTGTGCAACCATTAGTCCAACTAAACTAGTAACCAGGATCCAACAAACTGGCAATGAGGATAACTCAAGAAAAAGCAAGGAAGGATGAGGAAAAAAGCAAGAAAAAGGGATGAAGGAAATCAAGTGAACCGACCGTACCTCGCACGGTAATTGTAGATAGAATTTCTGTCCTATTCATAGAAGCAGCTCCCTCGAAGCATGCCGCAGTTTGGATGAGTTGATTTGTTCGACCCAACCACGGACAATTGGCCTCGTTATGTTGAATGTCTCGTGTTCTTTTTCCAAGCTAATGACATTGTGGAGGAGGAAAAGAGGTGAGTGATCCTCTTATCCACATGTGGGAGTAAGACCTATGGATTGAATCGAAGTTTTATGGCACCCTGTGCCCCGGATTCGAAAAGTTTTGATGACTCAGTGGATCATGTGAAGATTTATTACCAGCCGAAGCCTTCGGTAACAATGCAATGGTTCAAATCTAATTCAAGAAATAGCTGAGCCTCAGGGGAGACAGTTGCTTGTTATGTGGCAAGTCTGAAACAGTTAACAGAATATTGCATGTTTGATACATCTATAAATGATATGCTTAGAGATCATTTGGCGTGCGGTATAAAAGATTGCTGCCTGAAACAAATTTGAATTTTCAGAATTTGCTAAAAACAGCCATGGAAAGTTCAGTGAAGAACTCAAAAGCCATACAGGGAGTGCAAAATGGCGGCGTCCTCCATGCTGGGTTGGGAGTCAGCCAAAAAGGGTGCGAAAATGAGCAGCTCTGATGAGAAGCGGGAAGCAGCCATTGCTTGCAGACAAATAAAAAGAAATAACTTAGCAGCAAAAACATGTAATAATGATAACAGAGGTGGAAGCAGACAACATTGTAGTGAATGGAAGTTTAAAAATATCAAATGTTTTTACTGTCATTGAAACGGACACCTCATGAGATATTGTAAGGATAGAATCAGGCAGACTTTCAATCAAAAGAAAAAACCCCGTGAGATCCATAATGTAAAAGAGCCTGAAATAACAGATTCAGATATTTATTCATTGTATAATTTAAAGGTAGTAAGAATAGAAATCTATTTAACCATGAGAGTAAATGATAGACCTGTCAGAATAGAGGTGGACATAGAAACTTCCACTATGGTAAAAGGTGAGCATACTTTCACATACCTGAAGTATGGAGAATGTAAATTAAATTTGGAAGAAACAGATGCCAAATTGAAACCTTACATGGGAGAATACATCAAAGTCAAATGCATAAGCAGGATTACTGTACAGTACAGAAGTCAGTCAGTAAAATTACCCTTGATGGTGGTAGCAGGTGAGGGGGGCCAATCTTCCTTGGATGAAACTAGTTGAAAGAAAGTAAACTGGATTGGGCTGAGATCTTCCAACTGAGAGCCAGTGGGCTATCTGAGCTATTAGAAAAAATACCTCAATTTTCATAGATGAACTCAGGCAGATCCAAGGGCTACAAGCAAAAATTCATGTGGATCCAAATGCTACCCCCGATTTATGAAGACAAGACCTTATGCAATGCAGGAAAAGGTAGATGTCGAATTGGATAGATTAGAGAAACTGGGAGTTATACAACCTGTGCAGCTCTTAGAATGGGCAGTACCAATAGTCCCCATACTTAAACCCAACCAAAGCGTTTGAATTTGTGTAGACTACACATTGACTGTTAATAAAATGGCTAAGTTGGACTGGCACCCTATACCAAAAATTGAAGACCTGAATGATAAGCTGGCAGGTAGAAACGCCTACACAGAGCTTGTTATGAGTCATGCTTATCAACAATTGGAGTGAGAGAAGGCCTCCTGGGAATTTGTCACAATTAATACACACAAAGGGTTATACCAATATATCCATTTGCCTTTCGGTGTCTCCTCAGCTTGTGCCATATTCCAGAAAACAATGGAAAGTTTACTGCAGGGATTAACTCATGTTGTAGTTTATTTAGATGACCTTCTGGTGACAGGACTCACTGAAAAGGAGCATTTGACAAATTTGGAAGAAGTTTTGAAATGTTTCTCACAGGTGGGAGTATGTTTAAAAAAAAAGAAAAGCACATGTTCCAAGCAAAGGAAGTGATTTATTTGGGTCACAGTGTAGATTCACAGGGCCTCCACCCAGTTGAGGGAAATGTGAGAGCAATAAGAGAGGCACCAGCACCAAAGAACAGCTCTGAGCTCAAATCATTCTTGGGAATGATCAATTACTATGGACGCTTCTTGCCTAATTTATCGACAGAACTGGCACCCTGTATTATCTACTCAAGAGAAACCAACGTTGGTCCTGGCAAACACCACAGACAGAAGCTTTCACAAATGTGAAACAACTGTTACACTCATCCACACTATTAGTGCATTTTGACCAAAGAAAAGAGTTTGTTTTGATGGGGCTGGAGCAGTGCTCTCCCATCAAATTGACAATGGCTCAGAGTGACCTATTGGATATGTATCAGGAACGCTCAGCATAGCAGAAAAGGGATACTCACAGGGAGAAAAAAAAAAGCCTGTCAATCATCTTTGGTGTCAAGAAGTTTCACCAGTGCGTACACAGGCATCATTTTACTATCATTTTGGACCACAAGCCATTGTTAGGATTATTCAACAAGGACAAGCCTATACCACCCATAGCCTCAGAAAGAATACAGGGATGGGCATTGATTCTGACAGCGTATGAGCATACTTTCATCCTCAGGCCTGGAAATCAGATTGCATACGCTGATGCACTTAGTCATTTGCCTTTGAAAGAAAATGATGAGGATGTTCCAGTTCCTCAAGAACTCATTTTATTGTTGAACTTCTTAGATTCATCACCAGTATGTGCTAGACAGATTAGAGATTGGACAAGTTGAGACCCAGTCTTATTCAAGCAAGTTCTTCACGGTTGGTCACAAGAACAGGAATCTGATGAAAAGAAACCATATTTTCACAGAAGATATGAGATAACCAGCCAGGATGGTATCTTATTGTGGGGAGCTCGAGTGATTGTTCCTCCAAAAGGATGAAAGCCATTGTTGACTGAACTACTTGGTGCACATCCAGGAATTTCCCGAATGAAGACCATGGCACGCAATTAATTATGGTAGCAGGAATGGATGGAGAAATAGAGAGCTTAGTGAGAAATAGTATGCAGTATCAGCCAGTGCAAAAGTTACCACCAACAGCTTTGTTACACCCTTGCCAGGAAGGCCACGGGGGCGATTACATATTGATGATGTGGGTCCTTTCATGGGAACAATGTTTCCCTTCATTACTGATGCTTGCTCAAAATGTATTGACATATATGAGGTGAAGTCATCAACATCTTCTGCTACAATTGACAAGCTACGTCAAAGTTTCACCATCAATGGACTACCAGATGTGGTCGTAACAGATAATGGTACAACATTTGAGTGCTGAGTTTCAACGGTTTATCAACCTCAACGCTATCACTCATATAAAAACTTCACCATACCACACTTCATTGAATGGACTGGTTGAGAGAGCAGTTCAAACATTCAAAACTGGCATAAATAAATTAACTGGAGATTCCATAGCAACCAAGCTAACATGTTTTCTTCTCCATTATAGGGCCAACCCTCACACAACAACAGGTGTCACACCTGTGGAATTATTGATGAAATGCTGTCTCAGAATGAGATTGAGTTTAATAATGCAAAATTTAGTGGGGAAGGTCGAAAAAGAGTCAGGGAAGTCAGAAAATTGGACATGACTGGCACAGTCATGACAGAAAGTTTACTGTAGGAGAAAAGTTATACGTGAAAAATTTTGGGGGAGGGCCCATGTGGTTATCAGGTGAAATAAGTATAGTGGCTGGACCTCTTTCTTACTGCGTGAAAGTGGAAGACCGAGTTGTATGGAGACATTGGATCATATAAGAAGGAGAGAAGCAAATTCTCAGGAAACGATTCCTCCAGTGTTCATGACTGCGTCAACGTCTCCTGATGAAAGAAAGCAACTGAGTTTAGATGTGTTTGAAGGGTAGCCTGTACCTGCAAGAGTTGAGGAAACAGGTTTGCAGGTGCCCACCGAAGAACCTGATGTTCGGGCAACACCAGAAAACAAGGCTCCTGCCGAAGCATCTGAAGTTGTAGAGCTGAGATGTTTTACACACTTAAGGAAAACCCCAGAAAGACTGAATGTGTAAATTACTGATCTGTGTAAATACTTTGATACTTTGAGAAAAAATTGTAACTGTAACTGTAAAATGTATTTCTGAGTAAAAGGGGAGGGATGTGGTTATCTGAGGTATAATATACTTTTAAGAAGAATGTTATAATGGAAGATCACATGATCTTAGTGTCCAATAGCAGAGTACATGGGCTACCTGAGTGGTCAGTAGTCAATAGTTTTATGACACAGCAGTTGGTAAAGCTGAGTTATTTAAAAATCCCAGACAGAAACTTTAAACAACTGTCGTAACCTATATTTTCATTTGGTATGTTTGAGATGCAGCTTTAAATTCAGCAATCAGACCACCAGTTCTCAAGGGGTTTATATCAAACTGCATGAGACATTTATTAATTTATGTAAGTTAAATATATACACATGACTACAAATTACTACTATCATAACTTTTAAGAAATTCCCAAACTAATCACCATTAAGGCAACAGCAACTCATAGACTTTAGGCAGACACCAGGCAAAGCATTTTCACCTTATAAATTCAAAATGAGGTTTGTTTCACTTTGGTTCATTTGCAGACATAGTGGTAGGCTTACAGCAGCTTTGATGTTACATGCCTCTGCCCTGCACACACAAAACTGTTGTCTGTTATACCCAGCACATCTCTTTGAATGTAAATTCTCATTGTATCACCAGCCCTTTGAATTCCGTCTCTTTTAAGAATAAAATCCCTTTCATAGTACCAATTTTAATAGTAATTTGAACGTTGCTTGGTCTTTGCTAGCTAGGTGCCAGATTTCACTCCCCTTCTTGAATGCTCTATTCAACAAAATGCAAATGCACTCTACCTCTCTTACATCTCAAAACTGGTATGCATCAAAGCACCCAGACTAGCTGGCTTTAATACAATTAAGACATACCTGCAGACTAAAGCTCTATTTTTAAAAGAAAAATAATTTCCGATAATATTATATACATTAATAGCTTCATTTCAGTAGTTAGCCTAGAGTAAGGGTCAGTAATGTAGAGACAGGGTTTTAGTTGTAAATACACAAGTGTAACTGCTGAGTTCCTTTGTAAACAAAAAGAATGTGTTCTACTTAAGAACTGTCTGCTGATCTACTCTGTCTATGGTACCAACTTGGCCATGCCAAAACAAGCATACAAACCAGATCCATTAGTCCAGCTAAACTAGTGACCAGCATCCAACATCCCCTTAATCCCAAATGGAATATTCTCACTTTCTCTTAGCTCATACACATCATTTTCCCTAGGTATCCATAGCAACAGAAGACAAAAAATGTATGAGTGGGGGAAGATGATGATGATGACAATGATGTATTCTGGTGGGGTTTTGGCCAGGAACATGCACAATATATTTAAATGATTCTGATGGGTTTGAGTGAGGGGCAGTGGGTTGACTGGGTAGGGCCTGGAAAGTATGCCTGACACCTGCTAGGAGGTTCCCTCCTACTTGGGCAGCCCATGCCAATGGAGAGAACTGGTGGGGTCTTCACCCATGGGCAGCATGGGCCTCCCACAGGTAAATACACCACCTGCAATTAAAACTAACCACTCCTACTCCTCCTCCACCCCACCTCCCCCTGCATTGGCCGGAGACTTCCTGAATGCCCAGGTGAGGTCACCTCACCTACCACTCCAAGCTCCAATGATGATCTTGCAGCCTGGGTCTCCTACAGTACTGGCGGTAGTCACGTTTCCTGGTGGCACTGCTGTTACTGGAGAACTGCTGGCCTCTCAACAGACCCAGTCGGGTAAATTTATGAATTTGACTTGCCAGGGAATAGCCTCACTGGCCAGCAGCACTCTTCAAAAATTTGGGTGCATGCTTCATTGGAATTCCTGGCCATTTAAATGAACGGTTGCAAATGATAAGCTGCATGCATGTTTCTAAAATGTATAACTGCTGGGTGAAGATTTCTGGCAGCAGTGTGGACTTTAACACAACACCTTAAAATTTCACGTGTCAGATGTTAGGGTTGTTTCTGCAACTTCAACAAAGTGGCCATGAGTTGGATAGGAAACCAAATACCTTATGGAGGAAAAACTGTTAGACTTTGAACAGAGTGCTGGGAGTTGGGTGGGGGAGGGATTTGGGTGAAGAGGGGAAGGAGATGCTCCTTTGCCTTTTCTAATTATTTCACCTGGTAGGAATTGGTTATTACTCTACTGCAGGGGAAGAAGTTAGCTGTGTCAGGAGCATCTGGTAGGTGGTTAAGGTCTATTCTGTTCCTAAGGTTTAAAATAGTACATAAATTGGTGATGATTTAACAAAATATAAATGAAAGGGCAATTAGGAATGGGCAATAAGTGCTGGCCTAGTCAGCGATGCCCAAATCCCAAGAATGAATAAACAAAAAAAGTTACTAATTGCATAAAATAATTAAGTAGAAAATTAAAGAATAGCAGGACAAGTGATGTGCCACAGCTGCAACATGTGGGAACTCCTGGATGCCAGTGGCAAACACATCTGCAGTCAGCGTTTGCGACTCGAGGAGCTTCAGCTCAGAGTCATTGAGCTGGAGACTGAGCTGCAGGCACTGTGATGCATCCGGGAGAGAGGAATCTACCTGGACACTTGGTACCAGGAGGCGCTTACAGTCTTAGGGTAGGGTCTTCTGATTTGGTCAATGTTCAGGAACAGGAGGGTGTGACTGTGAGTGAATCAGATAAGTCAATCCAGAGAGCAGGAGTATATGGAGTCTTGGCCATTGCTATTGTTCAACAGTCTTGAATTTCTTTCAGCTTGTTCGGATGAGAGAAGGGGCTGCAGGGTGGATGAGCTGACTGGCCATGGTACCATAGTACAGGAAGCCATTCAAGTAGGGGGAGCAAAAAGGAATGTAGCTGTAGTAAGGGGCAGGATAGTAAAGGGATTTGACACTATTCCCTGCAGCAAAGAGTGACAGTACAGAAGGCTATGTTGCTTGCCTGGTGCCAGGTTCAGGGCATCTGCTCAGGGCTGGGGAGGAACTTGCAGTGGGAGGGTCAGGATCCAGTCGTCGTGGTTCATGTAGGTACCAATGACAGAGAGGATTGTAAACTAAATAGTGAGGGCAAGGGGTCAGATTTTGGAAGATGTAGTAAATCAAAGAGTAGAGACAAGGCAAGAGAGAAAGGCACTAATATGGGAAATGATAAACAGGCCATGACAAGAAGGGATAGAGAGTAGAAATCTGAGAGTAAATGAGCAGACAAGGCTAGAGGTTACAAATATAATAAAAGGACAAAACTAAAGACTCCATCTGAAGGGGCGTAGCATTTGAAACAAAACAGGTTAATTGGTAGCGCAATTAGAAATAACTAAGTATGATGTGATAACCATTACTGAGTCATGGCTGCAGGATGACACAGATTAGGACCATAAAATGAAGCATACGTGACATTTAGGAAGGAAAGGAAGCTAGGAAATGATGGAGGGGTGACTCTGTTAATTAATGATGGTATTAGCACAATAGACGGGGATGACCTAAGTTCAGTAAACCAGGTTGTAGAAGAGGTTTGATTAGAGATTAGAAATGATAAACTCAATAAGTCACTTGTGGGAGTGGTGTACAGGCCCTTTAACAGTATCCACATGGCAGGGTGGAGTATAATGGGAGCTTGTCGGAAAGGTATGGTGATAATCATGGGGGAGTTTTAAACTACAAATAGAATGGAAAAATTAGATGGGCAAAGGTAGCATAGATGAAGAGTTTGCAGACTGTTTTCAGGATAGTTTCTTAGAACAGAATGTTCTGGAGCCAACCAGAGAGCAAGCTATACTAGACCTGGTATTGTGTAATGACCTCATAGTGAAGGCAACCCTAAGTAGCAGTGATTATAATATGATTGAATTTTGCATTCAGTTTGAGGGAGAAAAGACTGGGTCTAAGACTAGTATTTTAAATTTAAATAAGGGCAATTATGAGGGCATAAAAACAGAGCTCGCTAAAGTGAACTGGTAAATTAGATTAAGGGATAGATCGATAGAGATGCAGTGGCACACATTTCATGAGGTATTTCAGAAAACACAAAATAGATACATCCCAATGAGAAAGAAAAATTCCAAGGGGAAGACCCACCAACTGTGGTTAACTAAAGAAGTTAAAGATAGTATCAGTCTTAAAGAAAACCAATATAATTGCACAAGGATGGGTGGCAAGTCAGAAGATTGGACAGAATATAAAAAACAGCAAAAAATGACTAAAAGATTGATAAGGAGGGAAAAATTAGAGTACAAGGAAAAGCTATCTAGAAATATAAAATCAGATTGTGAGAGTTTCTATAGATACTTAAAAAAAAGTTAACAAAGTGAGCTTTGGTCCTACAAAAAATGAGGCTGGGGAATTAATAATGGAAAATAAGTAGATGACAGGTGAATTTAACAGGTATTTTGCATTGATCTTCACTATAGAGGATACAAATAACATCCCAGAAATAGCTGTAAATCAGGAAATAGAAGGGAGAGCGGAATACAAGAAAATTACAATCACCAGGGAAGTGGTACAGAACAAATTATTGGAACTGCAGGTTGACAAGTCCCCGGGTCCTGATGGACTTCATCCTAGGGTCATAAAAGAAGCAGCTAGTGAGATAGTTTATGCATTAGTTTTAATTTTCCAAAACTCCCTGTAATCGAGGAAGTTCCATTAAATTGGAAAATAGTGAATATAACTCCTTTGTTCAAAAAGGGAGGAAAACAGAAAGCAAGAAACTGTAGACCCGTGAGCTTAACATGTATCATAGGGAAAAGGTTAGAAGCTATGATCAAAGATATTATAGCAAGCACTTAGATAAACTCAAGGGCCAGGATTTTTCAGTCAGCGTGTGGAGGCAGACCCGACATGCTGGCACGTAAAATGACACGTGATGACGTTGGGCTTGTGTCTCAACATGATAGCGCTGTCTCACACTGTTTTGTCCGGCAAGCACATGCCAGAGCTGGCTGTGCACCTGCCTTAATTACAAGGCCTATTGTTGAGGAACTGATTCATTTCAAATTTACGCTGCCC
Source organism: Carcharodon carcharias (assembly GCF_017639515.1). Taxonomy (NCBI): domain Eukaryota; kingdom Metazoa; phylum Chordata; class Chondrichthyes; order Lamniformes; family Lamnidae; genus Carcharodon; species Carcharodon carcharias. Next base: position 99,104,039 of record NC_054470.1, read on the forward strand.
ATCCAACCTAATGGTTGGCGGGCAGGCGAAGAGGCCAAGCGGCCTTTAAGTTTTTTACAAAACCTCATCCACGAGCGGGATCAGGTTTTGTAAAGCTTTAACAAGTTGAATTTAGAATGTTTCTGAAATATAAAAACATGTCCCATCTCATGTGCCTCAGGAAGATTGAAGCACTCTTTAGCGCCTGGCTTTTCCTCCTCCCCCTGCCCACACAGGTAGCGCTGAGCGCTACTATTTGCGTATTACTCTGGGCAGGCCTTAATCGGCCTGCCTGACTAAAATGGCGGCGTGGAGCCGATCACGGACGGTGGCCGGCTCTTCGACCGCCCTCGCCCGATCCTGCCAAACCTGCCTGACATGGGAAAAATTCAGGCCAAGGTAATCAGACAGAGTCAACATGGTTTTGTGAAAGGAAAGTCATGTTTAACCAATTTAATTCAGTTCTTTGAAGAAGTAACACGTGCTATGGATAAAGGGGCACAGGTGGATGTACTGTACTTAGATTTCCAGAAGACATTTGATAAGGTGCAGAAAATTAAAACTCATGGTGTAGGTGGTAACATATTGGCATGGAAAGAAGATTGGCTAGCTAACAGGAAGCAGCGAATAGGCATAGATGGGTCTTTTTCTAGTGGACTAGATGTAACGAGTGGTGTGAAACGGGGATCAGTGCTGGGGCCTCAAATTTTTACAATTTAAATAAATGACTTGGATGAAGGGACCAAAGGTATGGTTGCTAACTTTGCTGATGACACAAAGATAGGTAGGAAAGTAAGTTTTGAAGAGGACAGAAGGCTAAAAAGCGATATAGATAGGTTAAGTGAGTGTGAAACGATCTCGCAATTGGAAAATAATGTTGGAAAATGTGAAATTGTCCACCTGGACAGGAAAGTAATAAAGAAGCATATTATCTAATTGGTGAGAGACCACAGAGCTCTGAGATGCAGAGGGATCTGGGTATTCTAGTGCATGATTCACATAGGGCTTGTTTGTAGGTACATCACGTGATTAAGAAAGCTAATAGAGTGTTATCATTTATTCTGCAGGGAATTAAATACAAAAATAGAGAGGTTATGCTTCAGTTATATAGGGCATTGGTGAAACCACATCTGGAGAACTGTGTACAGTTTTGGTCTCCTTAGTTAAGGAAGGATGATATAAATGAGTTGTAAGCAGTTCAGAGAAGGTTTACTTGACTAATATCTGGAATGGGAGAGTTGTCTTAAAAGGAAAGATTGGACAGGCTAGACTTGTATCCACTGGAGCTTAGAAGAGTAAGAGGAAACTTGATTGAAACATATAAGATCCTGAGAGGTCTTGACAATGTAGATATGGAAAGGATGTCTCCACCTGCGGGAGAATCTAGAAGTAGGGGTTACTGTTTAAAAATAAGATGTTGCCCATTTAATAAGGAGAATTTTTTTTCTCTCGAAGCGTCATGAGCCTTTGGAACTCTCTTCCTCAAAAGGTGGTGGAAGCAGAATCTTTGAATATTTTTAAGGCAGAGATAGATAAATTCTTGATAAGCAAGGGGGTGAAAGGTCATCGGGGTAGGCAAGAATGTGGAGTTGAGGTTACAATCAGATCAGCCACAATGATGGAGCAGGCTCAATGGGCCAAGTGGCCTACTCCTGCTCCTAATTCATATGTTCTTATTTTTGTTCGTATTAATTTTTGACTGATAGTCTGTTCACTGGCAGAGATAATACTGTTCTTAGTTTATACTGATACATTCATGATGCCAATGATTTTGTATCTTTGCCAAATTCGATTACTCCTAGTATCATGCAAAGGAATATAGAAATAGAAGTGTAGAGCAGATGAATGCTTGGCTGGAGAGATGGTGCCAGAGGGAGAGCTGTGGATTCATGGGATTGACATTGGGACCAGTTCTATGGGAGATAGGACCTGTGCAGGCTGGACAGGTTGCACCCGAACAGAGCTGGGACCCATGTCTTTATGGAAAATTTGCGGGTGCAGTTGGGGAGGGTTTAAGCTATCTCGGAAGTGGTGTGGGAATGAGCAGGTAATATTACGGAGGAAAACTAAGGTACACAAAAAACTGGGAGAGACACATAGCACTTAAGTAGGAAATGGTAAGGTATTAGGTGTAAAGATAGGAGTAAAGTACTCATTTCCCTTTGAAAATTCTACTGATAAGGAAGTTAGATAGGCAGGAGCATGGATTAAGGACACTATCATATTGCTGAGAGAAAGAGGATGTCCTAGAGGGGTCAAAGAGAGAATCTGTTTGGTTAGAGTTAAGAAACAATAGAGGTACCATTACATTGCTGGATGTACAGGCCACCAACTAGTGAGAAAGTTGTAGAGGAACAAATTGGCAAGGAAGTTACAAAGAGGTGCAAGAATTATAGTCCTTACAATGGGGGCTTTAATTATCCTCATATACACTGGGATAGTGCAAAGGCCAGAAAGGGTTGAACATTTTTCAGAGTGTGTTCAGAAGAATTTTCAACAACAATATGTTTCCAGTCCAATGAGGAAGGAGGCATTGCTGGATTTGGTTCTGGGTAATGAGGTGGGTCAAATGAACCAATTGTCAGAAAGGGAAATGAACACTTTACTTCTGTCTTTAGCAAGAGGAAAATGGTTCCCAAGTCTTAGTGAAATAAGAGGTAGTTGAGACACTGGATGAACTAAAAATTGATAACGAGGAGGTATGAGATTGCTTCACTGGGTGTGAGCTGGACCAGATGAGATGTATCCAAGGATATTGAGATGGGTAAGGGAGGAAATTGCGGAGGCATTGGGCATAACCTTCCAAACCTCCTTAGATGCAGGGCTGGTGCCAGAGGATTGGAGAATTGCAAATGTTACACCTTTGTTCAAAAAAAACGGGTGTAAGGGTAAGCCATGCAAGTACAGTTCAGTGAGTTTAACCTCAGTGGTGGGGAAGCTTTTAGAAATGATTATTTGGGAAAACATTAACTGTCACTTAGACAAATATGAATTAATCACAGAAAACTAGCATGGATTTGTTAAGTGTAAATAATGTTTCAATTAACTTGCTTGAGTTTTTTTGTTGAGGTGCCAGAGAATGTTGAAGTGGGTTCCACAGGGGTAGACCTAGGGACTCTGCTTTTCTTGATATTCATCAGCGGAGGTCAAACTTTCTGAAAGAGTCACATAAGATAATCTCCAGACATCAAGAGCTGCAAGACATGGACAAACTTTACAGACACATTTCTATTACTATTGCACACACATCTGTGTCCTCCCTCCATAGTCCAGTCACTCACTCCTGCCTGTCAGATGTGTTATAATGATATTAAAGGCACCGATCACTCATAAGGGATCGTGCAAACACATTGCGGGTTCATTTATTAATTCTAGGCACATGTGAACATGTATATCTTGTCAGAAAGATTGAGGACACCAGAGCTGCAGTGTTGTGTCTGTATTCTGCCCCAGGTCAAAGTGAAACTGAGGCAGGTGTTATGGCTGGGACGGGAGGAGTGCGCAGTTGATTTAGTTCCACATGTTATACCATTGGTTTAAAAGTTTAATTTACTCACCAATGTGGACAATTGTTTACCTTCACTACTGGTACCCAGAATAAAAGTGACTTTAACCAGCCTTCTTTCAATAAACAACAAACTTATTAGTTTATTATAAAACTAGCCTTGTCAAATAGAAAGGCAAAACTTATCAGCATACAATATGGAATAAAAAATTATACTAATCACTCTTTCGAGATACCCTAAGTCTCTCTCACATACACACACACATAAACACACACACAAAACAATGAATTAAAAATAGAAATAGAGGAATTCGCCAAAGATTAAAAATCAATGGTTCAAAGGCAAAAGATAGATGGTGGAGTTCTTGAAATGGTGCCCGAGTTATACTGTTGGCCTCTCAGCACTGATCCATGAAATAATTAATGATTCTGGCACTGCTTTCCAGGTGGACTCGAGGGTACTCTTTTCTAGCATGTAGAGCATCGCAGGAGTAGCTTAAATTCACTTCCGTCTGTGAACTGGCACAGAACTGCAAAAGACTGCTGTCTTCTTTCTCAAGCAGTTGGTCCTCCTCTTCTCAAAGCAAAACCAAAACCTATTTTTGAAAGTCTTGCAGGCATGGTTCTTTTTTCAGAGCCAGAAAACCCATGTGACCCCCTAAGTACACTGTTCACCCAGGTCAAGAGGTTGGCAGGTTTTTTTCAACTGCATTAATTACCCTTTCTTGTAAAAGGATGCTTTTTCCAGGAGTAGCAGTCCTGTATTAACCCTTTAAGGGACAAAACCTTTTAAAAGACAAATTCTTCCAGTATGTCCTTAGACCTTGAAGATGAACCATTTTCTGTGCTTAAAGTATTCATGACACTCCTGGCCTTGGAGAAATGAAACGTTATATTCATATTTATATATATACACAAAGCATAATAAAACATAAACAAAAATACTAAAACAACATTCATGCTCTCATTCATTCGCTTTTTATATAAAGCTAATGCAGTTACTCTTGTATAATTTTGGCCTTTAGCAAATTTAAGGCAAAGTTAAATTCTAGACAAAGCATCAGCAATTACATTGGCCAGGATTTTACATTCATTGGGCGGGCTTAGCAGGAGTGGGCAGGGGCTGTCGGGAATGCGATTGCCGCCCGTGATCGGCTCCACACAGCCATTTTATGTGGGTGGGCCAATTAAGGTCCGCCCTGTGTGGGTCGCAAGCGGTAGCACTGAGTGCTACCTGTGCAGGCGGGGATGGGGAGGGTGGGGGAGGAGGGAGAGTTGGATCTAGCACGCAGTTCGTGCATGCACACAAAAGAGTACTTCAGTATCCCTGAGGCATGGAGCTGCCTTGAGGAGATTAAAGCACTGTTGAAAAAAATTAATAAATGCAGTAAAACTTGAATGAAACATGTCCCCTCATGTGACTTTGTCACATAAGATGGGACATGTTTTTATTTTCAAAATAAAGGTTTTATTTAATTAGTATTAACTTTAGGAAACCTCATCCCGCTTGTGGTTGAGGTTTCCTAAAAAATGTAAAGGCCACTTGGCCTTTTTGCCTGCCTGCCAACCTTTGGACTGGACGGGCAGCATAAATTTCAAGTTAATTAAGTCCTTAATGGCTTTAATAGGCTTTTCAATTATCGGTGGGCATGCAGCCGATTCCGGCGTGTGCCCGCCGAACAAAATATCACGTGAGTGCGCAGTGATGTCAGGACGCATGCCCAATGTCATTGCACATCATATTACGTTCCGGCATGTCAGGCGCACACCCACATGCCGAATGTAAAATTCTGCTCATTGTTTTTCCCCACAATGTGGACAATATTAAGTGATGAGGCTGTAATAATGTACTCCATTGAAACAATCTGGCATTCTGGGTTTTAAATTTGACCACAAAGGCTCAGGGGTTGTGATCAGTATAGCATGTATAGCAGACATACACTTCAAAATATTTAACAGCTAATAGCAAGCCTGGGGTTACCTTCTCCACTGTAGAGTATCCATTTTTTGGTATTGATTCAGCTTTTTGGAAAAGCATTACATTAGCCTTTCTTTGCCCAACTCACCTTATAACAGGACCGCACCTACCCCAGGTTACTAGCATCAACTGCTACTTTGAAAGGTTTCATGAAATTTGAAGCAGTCAACTCTGGTTCATTGATCAAATTGTTTTCAGCCTTTCAAGAGATGCTTGACACTCTCCCTTCCACACTACCTTGGCTTTCTTTCATAACAAGTCTGTCAGTGGAGCAGCTATAGTACTGAAATTTAGTACAAATTTTCAGTAAAACCCACACATCCCCAAAAACCTCACAATCTCCCAGTTATTTTTAGGAGCAGGGAACTCCAGCAATGTCAGTACCTTCGCTGTTCTTGGCAACACTTGCCCTTGCTCTATAACATGCCCTGGATAAGTTACACGCGCTTTTGCAAATTCACTCTTGGCAAGGCTTACTACCAAATGAGCTGCCTGTAGTTTTTTAAGCAGAGCTTCCAGCTGTTTCAGGTCGTGTTTCCAAGTGTCACTATATATCATTACATCATCAATGGAGAAGAATGTCTGGCATGACAAGGGCTGATTTTTTTTTTAGATTGGGTTGTTAAAGGAACCCTCCAATATCCTTTTGACATATCTATTTTGGTAAGAAACATACTACTGTCAACATAGCCTTACAAGCAAGGAATTGAGTAGGAATGTGCTTTTGTTACTGTATTGACATTTCTGTGGCCTATATCAAATCTATATCTGGTTCAGGCACTAACACAGCTGGGGAACGCCAGCTGTTTTGCCTGGGTTCAGTGTGGTGATTTTCCAACATGCACTGGATCTCTGCTTTCACCTCAGCCCATTTCTCTGGCTCTAAGCAATAAGGATGCTGTATTACAGGAGGAGATTCTCCTACATCCACGTCATGTATGGCTAAGGTTGTACATCCTGGTTTGTCCCTACAGACCCCTTTAAATTCTGTAAGTAACCTCACTAGATCCTCTCATTGTCCTGCCTCTATATGAAAATTCTAGTAACTCTAGTATGAAAGTATGGTGCTTAACTGTCCTAATACTTCAGTGTTACCTAACCGGAGAGTAGGAGGTTCAATTTGAGAACTGTTTAAATCTCCTACTGCCTCACTCTCACTGTCTCTTCCGCACTCCAATGTGCTTACTACCTGACATGCCTACTCATTCTTGTTCTCCTCCCTACAGTGGCATCGTTTCAACATATTGATATGACACAGCCAATTCTTTTTCCTACGATCTGGAGTGTCTATCCAATAATTTATTTTACCAGCCCTCTTAATTACCTTGTATGGACCACTGAACCGTACTTTTCCACGGAAAGGCAATAATACTAACACTTTGTCCTCTGGTTGTAATGTTCGGGTTGCTAACATTTTTGAGAAATTTTAAGATGTTCTTGAGCCACTTTGCAGGATCCCATGAGTCGCTCCTCGAACACCGACACATAATCTACCATACAGAATTCATCCTTCTGTCCTAAAAACGTTTCTTTGATTAATTTCAGAGGGCCATAAATTATGTCCATAAATTAACCCAAAAGGGTTAAAACCAGTAGATTCATTCGGTGAATCTCGGGTAGCAAATAAAAGAAAGTCCAGTCCTTTGTCCCAATCATGGGGATATTCATGACAATATGATTTCATCATTGTTTTGCAAGCCTGATGGTACCTCTCTAAAGCTCCCTGTATTTTTGGATGATATGCTGTGGACTTTAACTGTTTTATACCCAAACTGCTCATTATAGTTTGAAAATTTTTAGACATAAAATTGGAACCTTGATGTGACTGGATCGCCACTGGTAATCCATATTGAGCAAAAAACTGGGCTAACTTCTCTACTGCTACTTGAGCTGTAATTGTTCTGAAAGGGATGGCCTCTGGAAATCAAGTTGTCTTACCCATAATAGTAAGGATATACTGGTGTCCTGCTTTCATTTTTGGTAACTCTCCCACACAGTCTGCTAACACCCTACTAAATGGTTTCTCAAAAACTGGCATGGGAATTAAGGGTGCCAATTTGATTGCATGTTGTGGTTTTTCCACCAACTGGCATGTATGGCACATTTTACAAAACTGCAGCACATCGTTGTGAAGATCTGGCCAGTAAAACTGCTGGTTATCCACTCTTGAGTTTTCCATATCCCTACATGTTCTCCTTGGTTTTGTGGGGGTGACAGAGAAAGAATTTGGATTTAAGGACCAGCTCATAATCGTTGCAATCCCCTGGTCTTCAAATTGGGTTCTAACTACTGGGGGAAGTGAATTTTTAAATTGTCCCAGGAGAATTATTTCCCTAAGAACCTCATAAGTTGACTATACCTTTAATGCCCAAATTCAATGGTCAAAATTACTTTGCTTTACCTTCCCAAATTCAATATAAGTCTGCCCAGGCTGTTTCCTTACATTTTGAAATTTCTGCCTGTAAACCTCAGCGACCAATTCATATGCACTCAGTATAGCCTTTTTTACAGCATCATAATCCATAGGAAACTCTTCTGAAAGTGATGCATAAACCTCATGAGCTCCACTCGTCAACCTACTCTGTAAGAACAATGTCCAGATTTCTTTCGGCCACTTCATTTGCTTAGCTAGCTTTTCAAATGAAATAAAGAATGCCTCTACATCCCTTTCTTCAAACTTTGGGAGGGCTTGTACAAATTTAATCATCTCCCCACTGGGCTTTGGGTTGGAGGTGGTTTATTCATCAGCAGAACCTTCCTCAGTATCCGAGGTCTCACTTTTTAATTCCAGCATTTAAGCTGGAATTCCCTTTCTTGTTCCTTTTCTCTTTCCTCCCTTGCTCACTGATCTTTCTGGAGGTCAGGTTCTTGTATTTACAATTCTCTTTCCTTTTACAATTCAATTTTTATCATCCCTCTTTCTTTTTCCTTTTCTTTTTGTTTTGCCTCCAATTCAAGTTTTTTCAGTTCCTTTTCATGTTCAAGCAGCTTCATTTGCAACTGAATCCTAGCTAACTCAATTAGCTCACCCCCTGGAGAATGTGGTCTCCCTTGTATCCCTTCCAATTTCAAATGCTGTGTTATTACCTCAACTATGTCTGCATTCCTTGCCCCAATGGTTAACTCCAATTTATCCATCAATTCCATTAGCTTAGTCTTGGTTACTTTTGAAAACCAGTCAGGGTTAAATCTTCCATCTCTAGAAAAGTCTTAGCAACTTCCAAAGCCATGTTGATTTATTAATGCATAAGAAACCTGGTCTCCGTCCTTCTATCCTTCCAATTATTGTTATTCCAAGTCCAATCACCCATTGTCCTCATTTCAATTCCTGCAAGAGCCCCCAACCTATGTTACGAACAGGATGGGAGATGTCTGCAGCTAATCTAACCCCGCTACTCCACAGGTCATACTGTTAGTTTGAAAGTTTGATCTGCTCACCAACGTGGCCAAATGTTTATCTTCAATACTGCTACGCCAAATAAAAGTGACTTCAACCAGCCTTCTTTCAATAAACAACAAACTTATTAGTTTATTATAAAACCAGTCTTGTCAAAGAGAAAGGCAAAACTTATCAACATACAGTATGGAATAAAAAATGATACTAATTACTCTTTCGAGATATCCTAAGTCACACACACACACACACACACACACACTCTCACACACTCACACACTAATAGAAATGGAGGAATTGGGCCTAATGTTAAAAGTCAATGGTTCAAGGGCAAAGAATAGATGGTAGAGTTCTTAAATTAGCATCCGGGTTAAATGGGTTGGTCTCTCAGCACTGGTGCATGAAACAATCAACGACTCTGGCACTACTTTCCAGATGGGCTTCTGTAATACTGGAGGGTACTCTATTCCATCATGTAGAGCATCTCAGGAGCATCTTATAAATAACTTGCAGCTGTGGACTGGCTTTGGACTGCAAAAGGTTGCTGTCTTCCTTCTCAAGCAGTTGGTTCTTCTCTTCTAAAACCAAAACCAAAAACCATTTTTAAAACAATCTTCCAAGCATGGTTCTTTTCTCAGAGCCAGAAAACCCATGTGACCCCCTCTGTATACAGTTCACCCAGGTCAAGAGGTTTTTTTTTCAACTGCTTAATTACCTTTCTTGTAAAAGGATTTTTTTTTCCACGGACAGTGATTTTCTGTGATTAGAGTGTTCATGACACTGGATCATATGACACACTTGCCTTAAAGAGTTGGCATTCTGCTGTCCCTTAAAGGCATATTACAACCCTCCCCCTTTCTTGTTAAAGATACCTGACCCCCTTCCGACAATGTATACCTGTTTACAACACATGGGCTAGAATTTTACATCATTTCAGCGGATGTGCGCCCAACCCAAAAGAGCATAACACCTCGTGAGAAGACATTGGGCGCGTGTCCTGATGTCATCGTGTACTTGCGTGATATTTCACTTGGTGGGTGCACATGGCAGTTGGATGCCCACCAACAATTAAGAGGGCAATTAAGCCCATTAAGGAATCAATTGAAAGTGGTTTTATGTGGCCTGTCTACATTTACGGTTGGAGGACAGGCCAATTGGCCTGGCGGGCTTTACATTTTTGCTACAACCTCGCCCAGGATGGGATGAAATGGCCAAGGTGAAATATAATAAAAAAGTATGTATGGTGACTAAGATTTTTTGAGTTCCGTTGTCAGGCACTTGAATGTGCTGCATAGACATAATTTGCTGCACTCTTTCTTTTCATTTAACTTGTACAGGTCTGCAGCTTCCTGAGGCAGCCCTGCAGCAGCTGTCTGCCATCAGGGAGCTCGCTAGAAGCACCCACCCGCACCCTCACTTTTCTTGCGCCCAGCTCTTCCCACCGTTGCCATGCAGCACAGAGCCTTTCTGAGTATGCATTTCATGTTGGCTGCCCATTAATTAGCCAGCTAGTGTGAAATTGCGTCTGGGGGCTGATCATGGCCAGAATCGCATTTCGCGTCCACTTCCGAGCCTGCCGATTGCATGCACACAAAGAGCGCAAGATTCAGGCCATTACCATTACATAAGTGTATAGGGCTGGTTAATCAATGGGTAGAACTGTCTCCCAGAATTGCAATAAACGTGGTAGCGGGCATGAAAACGGATGCTTTACCTGCTGGCCTCAATGGCGGATTTTTGCACTGTATTGTCCGCTTCTCGGCATGTCCCACCTCATTAATAATGCATTCACGGGAAACACACCCAAACGCTAGCAGGCACGCTCTGATTTTCCCGCCACGCTGTGACCTCAGCGCTTTTCCTTGCTCCAGGCACCATATTCAAAGTGCACCAGAGCGCAGCTTTCTTCATGTCTACAAACCAGGACAGGTCTGGGCGAGAGATGGCCCAAAAAGCAAAGGTGATGGCAGCCCTCAAATTTAGTGACTTCTCTTTGGGCGCCTGCTGAATGCAGTGGAAGGCCGCTGTGAATTCCTCTACCCGCGCACTGGCCACAGGAGGTCCACCAGTGTCAACAATCTGGCCTGGGAGGTGGTGGCAGCGATGGTAAACACCAACAGAGCATAGAGGAGGTCAGCCATCCAGTGCAGGAAGAGGATGAATGCTCTCATCTGTTCTGCCAGGTTAAATCAACCACCTCATCACTCTCAACTCACACACTCACAAACACATCACACACCCACTAGGATCTTACACATCAAGGGACAACACCACTAAGTCTTACACACAACCTCTCATCTCCATCAGTCTCATATCTTCTTGAGCTCGCGCCTTCATCCTACCCACGGCTCCACTCACCATACAAACATTCCATGCAGTGCCATGTGTCCTGCTCACACAATCTGTATCTGTTTTCATGCAAGAGAAGTTGACTCAAAGCAGCAGGGAGAGGTCCCAAACTAGGGGTGAAGTGGCCCACGTTATGCCCTTCACTCACGTTGAGGAGTGTGCCATCGCACTGACAGGGGAGGACATGGATCGTGCCTATGGCAATAGTGAATTTGGCAGCAAACACCCACGTGAGGATCCTGCACTACATCATTCCTCTCTCAACACAACTGTGAGTGCTCTCTCTCCTGCTTTTGACTCTGCTGCCATGCACTAATTCTCTTCACTTTGGTTCACAGGGAGCTCTGCCAAGTGTCCGACACCCTCAGCCAGCCAGTCCCTCAGGTCCATCCAGATCCTCACCTCCAGCCAAGAGGACACCTCCTCCATTGAAGAGCTGGAAATAAGCAGCTTGGAAGACCCTTGACAGGACTTAACCACACCCTCCACCAGGGTAGAGACATGTGGGACTTAGATCTAGAGCAGGTTTGGGTTCACAATCTGGTGGTCACCACACGGACACACGTCCGTAGCAGGAGGAGACAGGTTCAGCCGAGCTCCCCAGCAATTAGAGGACTGCTAGGGAAGAGGCATCTGTGAGGTCCAAGTCAGATGACAAGCGTCTGTATTCGGCTTTCCAACTCGTCGGCCGGGATTTTCTGTGCTTGCCGGCATTGGGCATGATCATTGGCATGACCAGACAATATGGTGCAATCGGTTTCACGACGGCGTGAAACAAGTTCGCTATCATCTGCTCAGCCCGCCAAAAGCATTTTCCGCCATTGGACGTTGAGAACCTCATTGTAATACATCAGCGTATCATTATTAGGCCAGCCTGCTGGCATCCACTGCCCATGTTGGTGGGAAAATGCGCTGATGTATTTCACAACAGCAAATAAGTGATTGCACTTCATTCAGGACTTGAAGGTTTGTTTGCCTACCTTGCTTCGGTCAGCACACACAGTCATCAGCGCCAGGCTTCACAGACAGAACCACATCACTTTTAGGGGGGCTCACAGGCAGGTCTCTATCTACTAGATCAACTATATGTGGGAGGCTTTTCAATGGTTGCAGAGCAAGGTCTTGCTTGGGTAAGGGGGAGAAGTGGCCGCAGCCAAGGGAAGAGGCTGCAGGACGAGAGCTGTACTGGGGAAGGAGGGTAACCCAGGGTGTGTGTGGGGGCACATGTTGACCTGTGCAAGTGGCCTGAAGATGGTGAGGGCTGAGGAGGCAGTCTCCAGAGAGATGAGGCCAGATGGAGATGTGCGGGTGTGTGTGTGAGAATGGGTGGTTATGTCCCTTGAGCTGGCAGTGAGTGAGATGCCAGTAAATGTGTGATGGGCTTCTAAGTGTGTGAGTTTAGAGTGATGAGATGGTTGCCTCACCCTGGCAGCACGGACGAGATCATTCATCCTCTATCTGCAATGGATGGCCAACCTCTTCTCTGCAGCATTGGCACTGATCACCACTGCCATTGCCTACCAAGCTGGAGTAGTGAGATTGCTTCCATTCCTACAACCAGAGTGAGAGTAGAGGACATCACAGTTGGCCCTCACAGCATCCAAAAAGGCACTCGAGAGCTGCAGTCTTCTTGTCTTTCGGGGCCATGTCTCCTTTGTAGCAGTCCTGGGCTGGAAGCACTGAGTGCAGCTGTACTTTAAATGATGTGCCTGGCATGACGAAGCAGCAAGGTGATGGCATGGCAAGTGAATTGGAGCCCACCAACCATGGAAACAGCGTGTTTCCCGGGAATGCATAAATAATGTAGTGGGTTTGGGACGATACGGTGTGAAAATCCTCCATCGCACTACCGTACTTAGTGCAAATCTGGGACGATTCTGCCCATCGTTGGGAGTCAGCAAAAGGCAGGGGAACATCATGCAGAGCTGTTGGAAGTCTACCTGCTCTCTGATGAGGTGGTGCCCACATGTGCAAACATGTACATCTCCTTAGGAAGCATGGCAGACACCATGGAGACCCTGTCCAGCAGAACGCGGGGATGTCGTACATCATGGTAGCTATGAGTGAGTTCCTGCTGTGACAACGTGAGTGGAAACAGGGCACCTCGACATCCCTCCACATGCTCCTACCCCTCACAGAGTCAGGCCAGGAAGAGAGGAAGAACAGCAGCTGGACAGCCCTGGGTCATCCACTCACGGATCTCAGAGGCTTTCCACTCCCTCCGAGCCTCCATTTGCCTGTGACCCCCTCAACCTCATCTTCACAGAGGGAGCAGCTGGCCCATAGGAGGACAGCCAAAATAAGTCAGGGTCCTCAAGGCCTCGGCTCTCCAGATGATGCATGCCGAAGTCATTAGAGGCACAGGGCCAGCCATTGCCTAGTCTGTCTCCACCCCTGCTGCAGATGTCAGAGCAGTGCCTAGAGGAAGCATTGTGCCTAGAAAAGTTAAGAAATTCCGATCACAGGCAGTAGCACGGGTGAAGACATTTTGTCACTTTATAATCTGAAAATATATTCACTTTCACTTACACAACGTGTAGTGTTGTCTTTCAGCATCATTTACAGGCTTCATGAGTGCTCCCCCTGCATCCACCCCATTGGAGTTCAGCTGCACACAGCTGGAGCACGAGTAATTCTGAAGAGAGAAGTGTATGTGTCAGGGCCTTTCAGATCCTCTTGAAAGCATTCTCTCACATAAGCCGATCCTTCATCCATCACACTCAGCTCACTGTCCCAGGCATTTTCAATGCTGCCTGCTGGGGCTCCCTTTCAGTTGTCCATCTGAGCTGACCTGCATCTCTGCCCACCCACCGACCACACTCCCGTACTTCAACATGAGCTTCTGCTCACTTATGATCTCGAAAGGAAGGTAGTGGCCACATTGCTCATGAGCTCTATCATGACACAGCAGTTGGTAAATGCTGAGTTACTTAAAATCCCAGAGGGAAACTTTAAACGACTGTCATAGCCTATTCTTTCAATTGGAATATGTGACATGCAGCTCTGAATTCAGAAATGAAACCACCAAGCCTCCAGAGGTTTTTTTCTGATAAATTAAATTAAAAATTTATTAATTTAACAACAAATTGAAACACATACACATGTCTACAAATTACTACCATAATAACTTTGAAACAAATCCCCAAATGAATTACTCCCCCAGGTAAACTTCCCCAAAGGAAACAATAACCCACAGAATTAAACAAACACCGGGCAAAGCAATTTTATCTTACAAATTCAAAATGTTGTTGTTTCAACTTGGTTCCTTTGCACAGTTGAAGGTTTACAGGTGGCATGCCTCTGACCTCACAAATATCTTTCTGTATATATCTAGCCTTCCCTTTGAATGCTCATTGAATTCCTCACTGTATTATCAGGCCCTTTGAACTCCACCTCTTCTAACAATAGAACCTCTTTCATTGAACCAATTTTTATTAGTAATATAAACATATAGTTAGGTGCAAGATTTCACCCCCAGTCTTTGAATGGTTTATTCAACAAAATGCAAATGTACTCTTTACCTCAACTTCCTTGCTGTTTAACATCTCAAAATTACTATGCATCAAAGCACCCAGACTAGCTGGCTTTAATTCAATTAACACACACTCACACCCACAGACACAGACCCTACTACAAGTCCAATTTAAAATAATTTCCAATAACATTATATACATTAATAACTTCATGACAAGCTCCCCCACCATTTCACTTCCTCTAGTCACCCATGTCCTTTCCCCCATAACCATAGACCCCCCTGGCATAACCTTTGACGTCCCTGCTTTTAATTTTCCAGCCTGAGCCATTGTCATTCCAGATGTCCAGGTGAATGTGCATATTCCCAACCTTCCTGAAAATCCCATCCCCATCCACATTGCCCTTCCCAACCTCCTCCTTCCCATCCCCCATGTCTGTGTCCCCACCAACCACCCTCGTTGCACCTTCTGCTGATACTGTCACACCTTCACCCTCCCGCCTACCAGCTCCCTCTGCCTCCTGTTACCCTAACTGTTCCCTCCTACCATGCCCATCCTGAGCTCACTCCCCAGGAGGCAGTCATTGACTCAACAGAACCCTCCCTTGTACTAGACATTCCAACCCCCCAACACCTTCCTCCCCCATACACCTTTCTACCCCCTTCCTCCACCCATACTCCTTCCTCTACCCTTACTCCATCCTCCGCCTATCCTTCCTCCTTCCACCTGACCTCTTATTTTTAAACAATATCCCCTAGCTTTAGTCTCCCCTACAAGAGGAAACATCCTTCAGGTATCCACCCTATCAAGTTCTCTCAGGATCTATATGTTTCAATATGATCACCACTCATTCTTCTAAACTCCAATGAGTATAGGCCTAACCTCTACAACCATTCTTCATAAGATAACTGCTTCATTCCAGGAATGAAGTGAACCTTCTCTAAACTGTTTCTAAAGAGATTATATGTATTTTTTTAAATAAGAAGTCCAACACTGCACACTGTTTTGTGAACCATGAGGTGGATAATTGTAGTAATTATGGTTTTATTAAAAGTGTAATGTACCTTTAAGAATAATATTTGCTAAGCAAGATCATATGATCTGTAATAACCAATAGGAGAGTAGTGCAGGCTACCTCAGCAGCCAGTGTAGAGTTAGAGTTGAAAGCACACATGTAGTTGCTGCTGAGTATACTGTAAATAAATTTAATGTTTCCACCCAAGGAGTGTCTGCGGATCAGCTCCATCACTGATAGTACATTTCAGCCACCCTACAGCAAACTGGCAACAAGGATAAAAAATAAATCAGCACTGTACCTCACCTAGTGAATGTAAGTAGCAAGCTCTGTTATTATTCAAGAAGCTATCCCCTCTCAAAGTGCCACAGTTTGGGAATTGATCCTTTTGAATCAGCCACAGATGACGGGCCTCAATACATAGAACACCTTGTGTTCCTTTTTTAAGCAAATGAGATTACAGGGGAAGAGAAGAGGTGAGCACTCATCTTGAGTACTTGTGTGAACAAACCTATAGTCTGCTTCAAAGTTTGATGGCGCCCAATGTCCCAGATTCAAAGAATTTTGATGAGTTGGTGGACATCATGAAGGGTCGTTTTCATCCCAAGCCCTTAGTCATGATGCAGGGGTTCAGGTTTAATTTGCAAAATAGAGCCCTGGATGAGACAATTGCATGCTATGTGGAAAGTTTGAAGCAGATAATGGAAAATTGTGAGTTTCGTATGACTTTGAACGACATGCTGAGAGATTGTTTAGTATGTGGTGTGAAAGAGGACTCTATTCAGAAAAGATTATTGTCCGAAATGAATCTGGATTTCAAGAAGGCTCTGGAGATAGCACTAGCCGTGGAAAGTGCAGTGAGAGATTCAAAAGAAATACAGGGTACACAAAATGGCGCTGTCCTCCACATCAGGCAGGAAACCTCAGCTGAAAAGAGTGCGATATAGCGAGACTCTGCCAAGAAGCGGGAAACAGACCCCACTAGCCAGAGAATAAAGAAAAATAACCTAGCAATGAAATCGAAGGATAATTTAAATGCAGGTGGAAACAATCAGCCTTGGCAGTTTAAAAAAAACTGAATCTACTATTGTCATAGAAATAGACATATGATGAAACAGTGCAAGGAAAGATTAAAGCAGGCTTGCAAACAAAGGAAAAAGCCCAATGAAATCTACAATGTAGAAAAGCCTGAAATAACAAATTCAGACGTTTACTCTGGTGGGAGAACACATCTTTAAATACCTCAGAAAACGTAACCAGCCGTTGAGTTTGGAGAAAACCGCTGGTCAGTTAAAAACATACACAGGAGAAGCCAAAATAAAAGCAAAATACTGCAGTTGCTGGAAATCTGAAACTTAAACAGAAAATGCTGGAAAAACGCAGCAGGTCTAACAGCATCTGTGGAGAGAAAAATAAAACAAGAGTTAACGTTTCGAGTCCGTATGACTCTTCTTCAGGAGAAGCCATACAGAGGAAAGGCATCATCTCTGTACCTGTATCATACAGACTACAGACAGCTCAGCTGCCAATAATTGTTGTAACTGGAGAAGGACCTAGCCTTCTGGGTCGTGGCTGGTTGAAGGAAATCAAACTAAATTGGTCAGAAATTTTTCAGGTCAGTACTGGAGGAATCCCAGAATTTCTGGAAAAATATGATAGAGTATTCCGAAATGAGTTGGGGAAAGTCAAAGGTTTACAAGCTAAAATATATGTGGATTTTGAAGAGACATTCGTTTTTTTAAGGCAAGACATGTGCCTTACACTCTAAGAGAAAAGGTAAATGCGGAATTATGTTGTTTGGAGAAATTAGGAATAATACAGCCAGTCCAATTTTCAGAATGGGCAGCACCCATTGTCCCTGTACTAAAACCGCACTAAACTATTCACACCTGTGGGGATTCTAACTTAATGGTAAACAGGCTGCGAAATTAGACAAATCCCAATCCCAAAAATTGAGTATCTTTATGCTAAACTCCCAGGGGGAAAATCCTACACTAAAACTGAACATGAGCCATGTGTATCAACAGCTCGAGCTGGACAACACATCAAGAAGACATGTCACCATAAACATGCACAAGGGCCTGCAACAATATACACATCTACGCTTCGGTGTGTTCTCTGCCTCTGCGATTTTCCAAAGTTCCATGGAAAGCTCACTGCAAGGACCTCCCTGAGTTATAGTGTACCTGGACGATGTCCTAATTACAGGATCTATAGAAGCAGAGCACGTGGCAAACCTGTTAGAGGTTCTGAAAAGATTTTTAGAGTCTGGCGTTCGTTTAATAAAAGAGAAGTGCACCTTCCAAGCAAAGGAAGTTGCATATTTGGGTCATTGAGTGGATCCCCAAGGATTACATCCATTAGAGGAGAAAGTCAGGGCAGTCAAGGAAGCACCCGCTCCTACTAACATCACAGAGCTCAAGTATTTTTTGGGTATAAGGTAAACTATTACAGTTGATTTTTGCCTAGTCTATCTCCAGTGTTATCCCCTTTGCATTTATTATTGAAGAGATACAGATGGTCCTGGAAAACACAGCAAGAGAAAACCTTCACTACAGTTAAGAAACTTTTACACTTGTCATGTCTGCTAGTGCGCTATGACCCCTCTAAGGAATTGATATACACTTGTGATACATCTCCCTATGGAGTTGGAGCAGTATTGTCACATAAGGTGGAGGATGGATCTGAAAGGTCAATAGGATATGTATCCAGAGCCCTTTCTGCAGCTGAGAAAGGTTACTCGCCAATCGAAAAAGAGGGCATATCTATCGTATTTAGAGTAAATCAACATTTACACGGTCGATGCTTCACCATTGTGTCAGATCACAAGCCACTGTTAGGATTGTTTAGTGAAGATAAGGCGATCCCATCAACAACTTCTGCTAAAATTCAGAGTTGAGCTTTAATTTTGTTGGCATACGAGTACACTTTTATGCACCGTCCAGGTGTGGGTACAGCAAATGCAGGCACCCTCAGTCGTTTCTCTTTGCCCAGCAGTATTACACATGTTCCAGTACCTCAAGAGGTAGTAATTGCATTAAAGTTCCTGGATTCCTGGACTCGTCACCAGTCCGTGTCCGACAGGTAAAGAATTAGACGAAGCGGGATCCAATTTTAACAAGAGTCCGTGAACAGGTATTACAAGGATGGTCAAATGCACAAGTTCCTGAAGAATTAAAATCGTTCTTTGTACCTAGATGTGAACTTTGTCATCAAGATGATATTTTGTTATGGGGAGCAAGAGTCGTTATCCCTGCCCAAGGAAGAGAACCATTATTGGAAGAACCTCATAGTGCGCATCCTGGTATTTCGAAAATGATGATGCTCACGCTAAGAGCAGTACAAACCTTTAAAATAGGCATGAAGAAACTAACAGAAGGAATGCTAGAAACACAATTTTCTAGATTTCTGTTCAGCTATTGCACAACTTATGCGACCACTGGTTTAACACCTTCAGAATTGTTAATGAAGTGCTGACTTCGAACAAGATTGAGTCTCGTATTCCCTAATTTATAGAGGAAGGTGGAGAGAAACCAGGGTAGTCATAAAGTGAATCATGATGTTCACCGTAAAAGTCGAGAGTTTACTGTGGAAGACACAGTTTTTGTACAAAATCTTGCAACTGGACCGAGACGGGTCCCTGGTACAATCGTCTCTGAAACAGGACCTTTACCTTATCAGGTAGAAGTGGAAAACAGGATTGTTAGCAAATGTCACAGTCTTGTTCATAAAAGAGTGGAAGGATAAACCCAGCATCTACAAGTGAGTCAGTTTAACCTCGCTGGCGGGAAAGGTTCTAAAAAAGATAATTCAGGACAAAATTAACAGTCACTTAGGCAAGTGTGAATGAATTAAGGAAAGCCAGAACAGACTTGTTAAAGGCAAATTATGTTTAATTAACTGGATTGAGTTTTTTGATACGGTAGCAGGAAGGGTTGATTAAGGTAATGTAGTTAATTTGACGAACATAGGACTTCCAAAAGGCATTTGATAAAGTGTCACACAATAGGCTTTCCATTAAAGTTGAAGCCCATGGAATCAGAGACAGAGAAGTATGAATATAGAGTTGATTGAGTGATAAGACAGATAGTGACAGAGAGCAAAAATAAAAACAAAAAACTGCGGATGCTGGAAATCCAAAACAAAAACAGAATTACCTGGAAAAACTCAGCAGGTCTGGCAGCATCGGCGGAGAAGAATAGAGTTGACCTTTTGCGTCCTCATGACCCTTCAACAGAACTGAGTGAATATTAGGAGAGGGGTGAAATATAAGCTGGATTAAGATGGGGGGGGGGGAGTGTGGGGGGAGAGAAGTGGGGCAGGGGTGGTTGTAGGGACAAGCAAGCAGTGATAGGAGCAGATAATCAAAAGATGTCACAGACGAAAGAACAAAGAGTTGCACCACCTTTCCAGAGGCAGCTTCTTGGCATTGATAACATTAGCAGCGGGCAAGCAATTATGGCAATTAGACAGGCTCTTGACAGGTCCTTTACTACAGCATTTCAAGTTTGTCGGGGGGGACAGGTCTCATGCTCTGTCAACACCTCGTCCAGGAGACAGATGAAGTGGTTGCCCTTGATTAAAGTGACAGGCCTTTCTGTAAAAGGGGGAATCAGCGAAGAACATGAGAATTAGGAGCATTAGTAGAAAGTATGGCCATTTGTGCTTGCTCCACCATTCAGTACGATCATGGCTGATCCCCGGCTTCAACTCCATTTTCCCGCTCACTCCCCATATCCCTTACTTCCCTGGCAGATCAAAAACTTGTCTATCTCAGACTCAGTGATTCAATGATAGCACAACCACTTTGAGTGATGTAACCTCCCCTCATCTCAGTCCTAAATGATTGGCCCTTTATCCCGAAAATGTCCCCCTGTGTTTTGATTCACCAGCCAGCCGAAACAAACTCTCAATATCTACCCGTCGAGCCCCGTCAGAACCTTATGGCCAGAATTTTTCCGTTGGCGAGCAGGGGGCAGGGCCCACTCGCCAACGTGAAAATGACGTGGGATGATGTCATCCTGCTGCATTTAAATATTCAGGAAAGCGGGTGGACAACGAAATCAGCTGTTCGCCCGCCGA